>NC_047085.1:137770132-138083047 GCF_902459505.1 Geotrypetes seraphini
AATGGAACTTAGTCCCCCTCTATGGGGTTGGTGCTTTCTGACACCCAAGCGCTGTCAATCTGAGAATTTCTCCCATTAATTGGTGGAAAGCAAGCTGAAGCGTCAAGAGACCAATAGGTTGTATGTATATGGTAGCACGCCGGAGAGGTTTGCATCTTCAGGGGCAGGATCAAGTTACAGGAGGACAGGTTTGCATCTTCAGGGGCGGGATAAAGTCACAGGAGGACCAATGAGGCAGCGCTACATTGTTGACCAGCAGAATGAACAAGAAGGGGGAGGCGGGGCTATAATGGAATTGTCAGTCAGAATTCCACAACCAATAGTTGTGAAGGTTGTGGTGGAACGGAACAACTACAAGCCAATGGGCGTGTGTGCTGGAAGCTGTGGTGGGTCATCGCGGATAACTGCTGCTGTTCGGGACAGTGCTGTGTGACTGGACAGCCCGGGGTAAAAGGGGGGGTACTTGGCAACAGTAAGCTTTAGGGGAGAGGTCACCACCAGCACAGAGGCCTGAAACAGGTAGGGAAATGTGTATGTGATGGTGAAACAGGAGCAGTTCCCTCAGGGCAGGAAAAGACATAGAACTAGT
Source organism: Geotrypetes seraphini (assembly GCF_902459505.1). Classification (NCBI taxonomy): domain Eukaryota; kingdom Metazoa; phylum Chordata; class Amphibia; order Gymnophiona; family Dermophiidae; genus Geotrypetes; species Geotrypetes seraphini. Next base: position 137,770,722 of record NC_047085.1, read on the forward strand.
GGCATAGCCAGGGGTTGGCCCAGGCCCACCCAGCATCTCTGATCTAGCTGGACGGGATCTGCAGGCCCTGCTAGCTAAAAACTCCAAACACCTCTTCCTCCTGCATATTTTTTAAAGTTCAGATCATCACAAACAGCATGACTGATATACTATTCGAACCAGCCCCACAGCTTTTCTTATATGCAACTTCCTGTTTCTGCATAGATTATGACAGAAACAAAGGCTATGGGGCCAGTGTGAGCACTGTATTGGTCATGCTGGTTGCTGCCAATGAAGATATAAATTCTAAAAGATACGCGGTCATGGTGGCAACAGAGGAGTTGAGAGACCAGATCACCCAGGTGGGAGAGGAAGAGACTAGATTGCCTGTGGGGTGGGGTTCTTATGCCTACCCACTTGGATTTCTGGCTACCCAAAATTGGGTGTCAAGGAGAGGGTGGAAGAGAGATGGGGTAAGGTGGTGTAAAGAGAGAGATAGAGAGAAATTGGGAGAAGGGGAGGAATTCTGCGAGAACTGACGGCAGCCATTCATGCAGCGGTGCAGGACAAGGCAGGCACGCAAAAAACTCGCGCCTGCCTTTTGCGCTGCTATGACGCTGCTGCAGCTTCGGGAGTGAGCCGGAAAGAAGGGCAGGACTGCTGGAGGAGCTAAATAAGATAATGGGGGAGTTTGGGGGGGGAGTACGGGGGGCCCTGCCTGCCTGCCTGCTTACTTACCTCCGGGTGGGGGCCCTGCCTGCCACTAGGCCTGCCTGCCTGCCTCCCCTGTGCACTGTCCCTACCTGCCCTGTTGCTGCCTACCACTAGATCTCCAGAGGGGGAACAGGGTACAGAGCGTGGCAGGGAGGGGGGACAGGGTGCAGAGCCTGGCAAGGAGTGTAGGGTTGAGTGCAGAGCCTGGCAGGGAGAATTTGGTTCAGAATGGTTTTTTTTCTTGTTTTCCTCCTCTAAATCTAGGGTGTATTTTATGGTTAGGTCCATCTTATGGAGCGAAAAATACGGTAATATAAGTTAATGCAGACTGCAGTCCCGGATTCAATTACTCAATTTAAAAAGGCCATTTGAGAAAAATTTGCTTTTAGATGTCTCTTAAAATTTTGAAATGATTCTTCCTTTCTTAACTCTACTGGTAAATTGTTCCATAATATTGGAACTAAGTAAAAAAATGCACCATTTCTAGTCAAGGCAAGGTGAGCCTTCGAAATATGGGGAACAGCTATTCTATTATCAAATGCCTAGGCGCATAAAACAACACTAGGTTAGAAATATATGACAGTTGTAACTCAAACAATACCCTATGTGCCAACATCAGAATCTTAAATTTAATTCTAAATTCCATTGGTAACCAATGGAATTTCAAATTTAAAGGAGTTACATGATCATAGATGTGTGCACGACCTAACAGCCGAATTGCAGCATTTTGTACTGTTTGTAATTGTTTCAATTGCCCTACTGTTATTCCTGCATATACCAAATTACCATAATCCAATTTAGATAGAACAAAAGCATGAATTAAAGTATGTCACAATTTCTCATCCAAAAAATCTCAAATAGCTTTGTTATCTTAATCTCCCAAATACTTTCGCAACTGTAGATGAAACCTGCTCTTCAAAATTCAAATGACAGTCAATTATAATTCTCAAATACAGTGGAACCTTGGTTTGCGAGCATAATTTGTCCCAGAAGCATGCTCGTAAACCAAAGTGCTTGTATATCAAAACGAGTTTCCCTTTAGAAAGTAAGGGAAACTTGGATGATTCGTTCCACATTCCCAAAGACACCCCCTCTCCCTGAGGCCACTGGCGTGCTTCTACCCTACCTAAGGAACTGGCTTCGCCTCTCCCCCCTCCCGCGGCCCACCCCCCAAACCCTTACCTCGAGCGGACACTGGCACACAGCACCAACCCACAGGACATACACGTGCCAGTGCCAAAAATAGCCTGCCACTGATCTTTGCTGGGTTGCTGCGGGGCCTTGAGCATCTGCGCATGCTCAAGGCCTTCTGCAATGCTAAGCGGTCATGTGACCGCTTCAAAATTTGCGGCGGGTTCCTCACTAGGAGTGGTGAAAGTAAGACAGGACTGCAATCTGCATACAAACATAAAAGAAATACCAACTAAAAATCCAAATCACAGGGTAAGCAGAGTGGGCAGACTTGATGGGCTGTAGCCCTTTTCTGCCGTCATCTTCTATGTTTCTATGATTCACAGGATTGCAATTTTTGGGTGATGCATCAAGTGCCATCTTAACATTGAATCACTATTCATCTATATAGGGCTGGATGTTTTTGGACAATAGTCAGTTGTATTTCAGTGAACAAGAAGAAGATGGGTAAATAGCATATATATGAGCATCTATGCTGTTCATATCAAGCATTAAATATGCTCTTCAAAATTCTTATTCATCACAAGACTAATCAAGCAGAACTGAATGTGGATCCAGACTTGTGGACATTCACACAGAACTGAACACTATGGGGCTCATAATCGAAACATAAACACATCTAAAAGCCTGCCTAAACATAAACATGTCTAAAAACATGACTTAAAAGACAGGTCGTCCAAGTGCCGATAATCAAACCTAATTTTTGAACCCCAAAGTCTCTCTCCCCATCTGTGCATATCAGCCTTTCACCTCCCAACACGTACGGCTCCTTCCGATTTCTAATTCTCAAATGCATTACTCTGCACTTCTTTGCATTGAATTTTAGTTGCCAGATATTAAACCATTCATCTAACTTTTGCAGATCCTTTTTCATGTTTTCCATTCCCTCCTTAGTGTCTACTCTGTTACAAATCTTGGTATCATCCGCAAAGAAGCAAACCTTTCCTTTTAACCCTTCAACAATGTCACTCACAAACATATTAAACAGGATCGGCCCCAGCACCTGAGGGACTCCACTACTCACCTTTCCTTCCTCCATGCGAATTCCATTAACCACCACCCTCTGGTATCTGTTCATCAACCAGTTTCTAATACAGTTCACTACTTTGGATCCTAAATTCAGCCCATCAAGTTTATTCAAGAGCCTTATATGAGGAACCATGTCAAAGGCTTGCTGAAATCTAAGTAAATTACATCTAGCAATTCTCTGGTCACCCAATCAAAAAATTCAATCAGATTCATTTGGCACGATTTATCATAGTGAAACCATGTTGTCTCGGATCCTGTAATCCATTAGATTCTAGGAATTTCAATATCCTTTCAGCAACGCTTCCATTATTTTTCCAATAACCGAAGTGAGGCTTACCGGTCTGTAGTTTCCTGCTTCATCTCTGCGACCACTTTTGTGAATTGGAACCACATCCGCTCTTCTCCAATCCCCAGGAATCACCCCTGTCTCCAGAGACTTGTTGAACAAATCTTTAATAGGACCCGCTAGAACCTCTCTGAGCTCCCTCAATATCCTGGGATGGATCCCATCCAGTCACATCGCTTTGTCCATGTTCAATTTTTAAATTTGTTGATAAACACTTTTTTCCATGAACAGTGCGGTATCTAGTCCATTCTCATGTGTATCTTTGTCAGACATTATCTGTCCTTCTCCAGGATTTTCTTCTTTGAACACAGAACAGAAGTATTTGTTTAGCATGTTTGCTTTTTCCTTATCACTCTCTATATATCGGTTTATAGCATCTTTTAGTCTCACAATTCCATTTTTCATCTTCTTCCTTTCACTAATATATCTGAAAATTTTTTTGTCTCCCTTTTTTACATTTTTAGCCATATGCTCTTCCCCTTGCGCTTTCACCAGTCATATCTCTCTCTTGGCTCCTTTCAGTTTTACTTGGTAGTCCTTTCTGCACACCTCTTCTTGAGGTTTTTTTTAATATTTCACAAATGCCAACTATTTTGCATTTATTTTCTCTGCCAGTAGTTTAGAGAACCATATCTGTTTCTTTTTTCTCTTGTTTTTATTAATTTTCTTCACATAAAGGTCAGTAGCCATTTTTATTGCTCCTTTCAGCTTAGACCATTGATTTTCCAATTCTCTTATGTCCTCCATTCCTATCAGCTCTTCCTTCAGGTACTCTCCCATTTGACTAAAGTCCATAGGACTTTGAGTTTTGTGTGGCTACCCTCCCCTTTAGCTGTTATATTGAACCAAACTGTTTGATGATCGCTACTTCCCAGGTGGGCACCCATTTGACCATTAGAAATACTCTCTCCATTTGTGAGTACCAGATCCAGTATTGCTTTTTTTTCCTCATGGGTTCCATCACCATATGTCTGAGCATAGCCTCTTGAAAGTCATCCACTATCTCCCTACTTCTTTCCGATTCTGCAGATGGAACTCCAGTCAACATCCGGCAGACTGAAATCACCCAACAGCAGCACCTCCTCTTTCTTTCCAAACTTTTGGATAACTGCAATTTGTTGTGTTTGAGTCGGAGGTCTGTAGACTATACCCATTTAGATAGAAGTTCTATCTTCTCTTTTCAGAGCGATCCATATTACTTATTCCTTTCCCCAGATCCTCTTCATTTCAGTTGCTTGGATATCGATCTTTACATAGAGAGCTACTCCTTTATCTTTTTTACAATCTCTGTCCTTCCTAAAAAGATTATATCCTGGTATGTTTACATCCCATCCATTGGATTCACTGAACCATGTCTCTGTGATAGCAACAATATCCAGGTCTGCCTCTAACATCAGGGCTTGCAGATTATGAACTTTATTGCTTAGACTGTGAGTGTTTATGGTCATTGCTTTCCAGCTATCTTTCTGTGGTAAGCTCCTTTTTTGTATATTTTTTATGTTTAGTTTTGCTTTTTGTTGCATTGCTAAGAAGTGAGTTATTGTTTATGTCGCTACCTTTATTACCATCACATTTTGTCTTTTGTTGTGGGTGGTCTCCATAATTGCCCTTCATACATATGCCACCCCCATCTTTTAGTTTAAATGCCCAGAAACATATTGTCTAAATTTCTCATCAATGATTCTTTTTCCTGTTTTATTAAGATGTAACCCAGCATTTATTATATAGTCTCTTGTCTTTCCATGTATTTCCCCATCCTCCTATGTACCCAAAGCCTTCTTTATAACACCAGGCTTTGAGCCATCTATTGAAGTCCTCAGTGTTTTTAACTCTTTCCTCTCCCTTTCCATAAGTAGGCATTAATATTCAAGATCGTTTAGCAAATATTCCCTGTCTAGGTGAAGAGCTATTTGGGGAGAATATTGAGGATGCCATGCAAAAACTTACTAGATATGAACAGAGCTGGGCTACCTTGGTAGGGTCTAAGTCTAAGACTCAACCATCTAAATCTTCCCAGAAGCCTGATTACTCTTCATATAAGAGGCGTTATCTAGCAACTTCATCCTCTTCCAATCCTCCACCACAGAAGAGACAAAAAGCACAGAAGCCTCAGACTTCTGCTCCACAAAATCAACTCAGTCTTTTTGACATGCTTTTAGAGAGCATAGCTGCAATTCCTCCAACTCATCTATCTCCCCAAACCATTGGAAGCTGACTACTTTTATACCATCAATACTGGACTTCCATTACTACAGACACTTGGGTCCTCAAAGTTTTACAGGAGGGTTATTCTTCATTTTATCACCATTCCTCCAAACAACCCTCCAAAAGAGTCCTCTTTCACATCTCAGCAAACATACCTTCTTCTTCAGTAAATTGAAGCTCTACATCAACTGAATTCCATAGTAGTATCACATTCCCAGAAAAATTAAGGGTTTTACTCCAGGTATTTCCTAATTCCAAAGAATATGGGAGGTCTTTGTCCCATTCTTGATCTACGAGCTCTCAACAAATATCTAGTAAAAGAAAAGTTTTGCATTCTATCTCTGGGGACTCTATACTTACCACTAGAACAAAACAATTGGCTGTGCTCTCTAGACCTCAAAGAGGCCTACACACACCTTCCCATACACCTGGACCACAGAAAGTTTTTTTGTTTTCGTTTAGGTCATCATCATCTCCAATACAAAGTTCTGCCATTCAGCCTCATTTCTTCAAGATTATTCACAAAGTGGCTGCTGGTAGTAGCAGCAACCCTATGTACCCACAAGTTTCCGTATCTAGACGATTGATTGATAAAAGCTGTATCGCCTCAAGCAGTGCACTCAGCTACACAAGTGATCATAACTCTTCTCCAGCTTTTAGGCTTCGAAGTCAACTTCCCAAAGTCTCATCTTCAACCCACTCAAATATTGGAGTTCATAGGAGCTGTGATCAACATGACTCTCTTATGAGATTTCTTTCCACAGCAAAGACAAAATACCTTGCTCCAACTTTGTAATCATGTCTCCATTCTGCAACACATCTCAGCATGTTTCATGGGTCACATGGCATCCACAGTTCATGTCACTCCCTTTGTTTGACTTCACCTCAACTGAATGGAACCTGACATCTGTGGTCTTAGGTCACGGACCCCTTATCCCAGCAGATCAAAGTCACCTCATCTCTTCATCAATCTCTCCAGTGGTAGTTGAACCCAAGAAACCTCTCCAGAGGTTTGCTATTTCACAATGGATGCCTCCATGTATGCATGGGGAGCTCACCTGGACGGCCTCTGGACTCAGGGACTCTGGTCTGCTCTAGAGAAGACATTTCATATTAACCTGTTAGAACTGTGGGCAATCCGCAATGCTCTCAGGACGTTTCAGGATTGTCTTTCCAACCAATTTCTCCTTGTTCGAACAGACAATCAAGTGGCAAACAAGGGGGAACAGGCTTTCTTCCTCTTTGTCAAGAAGCCAAGCACTTTTGAAATTGGGCAATTCCTCAAAATATATTTCTTAAAGCTATATATGTACAAGGCAAACAGAACGCATGAATGGACTCTCAACTCCAAAGTCTTGCACCACATCTTCTCACTTTGGGGGACTCCTCAGATAGACCTGTTTGCGTCTCCCCACAACCACAAGTTGCCTCAATTCTGCTCCAGACAGTATGCTCCTCATCTGGAATTGGATGCATTTCTTCTGGATTGGTCACACAAGTTCCTGTATGCCTTTCCGCCAATCCCTCTGGTTCTAAAGACATTACTATATTTCCCCATGTATAGGCCGCCCCTTTGTATAGGCCACAGGAAATGCCAATGTAGGTTTTAAAACTCTTAGATAAGCCGTTCCATGTTATTAGCTGCGGCTTATCTAAGAGTTTTAAAACCTATATTGGCCTTTACAATGGGGTGACTCGTTGAAAAGGACAGTCAGCGGAGCTACCAGAATTTCCCTAAGTTCCTTCAGCACCCTAGGATGTACACTATCCTGCCCTATCGCTTTGTCTACCTTTATTTTAGCTAGTTCCTCACGAACACAACTCTCTGAAAATTGATCAGTGTCTATTACTCCTCCATCCCTATTCACGTTTGTCTTCTGTGGTCCTGCTCCCGGCGCTTCAGCTGTGAACACAGAACAAAAATATTTGTTAAGCAATTCGACCTTTTCTTTATCAGCTTCTACATATTCCTCCCCTTCACCTTGGTGTTTCACAATGCCACTTTTGCACTTCTTCCTATTACTAATATATCTAAAAAAAAGTCTTTTCTCCCTGTTTTACCGTATCAGCTATCTTTTTCTTCCATTTGCATCTTTGCGTTCCTAACTACACGACCAGCCTCTCTTAACTTTTCCAGATATTTTTGCCTGCAGCTCTAAGGGCTCCTTTTACTAAGCTGCGCTAACAGTTTTAGCGCGCGCTAAATTGCCACGTGCACTAGACGCTAATGCCACCATTGAGCTGGCGGTAGTTTTTGGCGTGTAACGCGGGGTTAGTGCACGCTAGTCTGCAGTGCGCGCTAAAAACGTTACCGCAGCTTAGTAAAAGGAGCCCTAAGTGTTTCATCATGTGCTGAAGAATCTTGGATGATAAGGATCTAGAGTCATCTGTGGAATGCATGGTTGGTTGCTTCAATTTTGCAGGTTCAAGGTTCTCAAGCCAGGCCTTTGTGCTGAGAAAAGTCCAGGTCTCAGCTTCTTTGATCTACATGGTAGGGCAAGGAACAATATATCTTTATTTACTCACACTTAATACTGAGAAAGCTGCAATGTAATCAGTGGATAGTGCTCTGCCATAGAGTCCAGAATGCTTGCTTGATTGCATGGCACATTAGGGATCAGTGGCGTATTAAGAGTGGGTGGACAGCCCTAGGCACCATCTTGGTGGGAGCGCTGGCACCTCTCCTCCTTTCTGCCCAGGTACGCCTTCAATCCACTCCCACTACACCCCTGGCTCTTCGCCAGCGCAAGTAGCAGCTCCAACCTGCTCCTCACGCCAGCCTCGGTACTCCCCTCTGCCGTCACTTCTGGGTCCTGCGACTAGGATGTGACATGGTGGAAAAGATAAACAGGTACAGGAAAAGGGGAGCAGAGAAGAGAGAGGTGGTGCTGCTGCCCCAGGCGCCTCCCACCATTGCGTTGCAACTGTTAGGGATTGATCAGGTTGCCTTAAAATCTACATATATGGGAAGCAGGGATCTAGACTAGAACCATAGTAAAATTCCAGAGGACAAGTTTTCTAACCTGATGCAGCAAAAGCACAGACTTAAGATGTGGCAGAGCAATACCTGCACCTTCTGAGAGGCTAGAGGACTGGCACAGAAATATTTTTGGGGTCCTTTTATTAAAATGCTTAAATAAATATTAGCATGTTTTAATCTGAAGTTTCCTTCATGCTAAGCCTATTGTTAACATGACCCAAAATTAAGGCTTTTTTTAAAATCCTTTTTCTTTTTGCAGGTTCCACACAAATTATTCCATTAAGGTACAAGACCTGAAAAAAAATATTAACATGGGAACACTTACTGCTTTCTAGTTAGGAGGTGCAAAGTGCTGTAGTGTTAGGTTTTCATTATCCAGATATTGTGTGCTAAAATGAACTTTCTAGCTGAATAATGCTTCTAAGCCCATGGCACATCCTCTCCCAAAAAAATAACAGAAAAAAAAAAAATAGTGCAAGATTAGCATACAGTAACAGTTAAAGTAACATTGGACAGTTTAATATGTTTTGCAGTCAATGGTCCCTCTAGCAGTGGTTCTCAACCCTGTCCTGGGAGACACCCAGCCAGTTGGATTTTCAAGATATCCCTAATGAATATGCATAAGATGGATTTGCATGCCTATCTCCTCCATTATATGCAAATCTCTCTCATGCATATTCATTAGGGATATCCTGAAAACCCAACTGGCTGGGGGTCTCCTAGGATAGGGTTGAGAACCACTGCTCTAAGGAGTAGCCTAGTGCAGTGATTCCCAACCCTGTCCTGGAGGAACACCAGGCCAATCGGGTTTTCAGGCTAGCCCTAATGAATATGCATGAGAGAGATTTGCATATGATGGAAGTGATAGGCATGCAAATTTGCTTCATGCATATTCATTAGGGCTAGCCTGAAAACCCAATTGGCCTGGTGTTCCTCCAGGACAGGGTTGGGAACCACTGGCCCAATGCATGCAATTTTTTTTTTCTTGTGAGCAACAGATTCTGATAAACAACAATTTTTGATCCCAGTATTAGCAACGCATATCTGTATATAGCACAAAAACCCATCACACATATGGTCATTGATTTAGTTTAGTATAGTTAATTTTTTAATAGCAATTTTGTGTTAGGGTCAGGTCAATGGTTTTATGAGCAATTATGTAACAACCATGTAAAATGTATTAGAAATTTCTCACATGCTTTTTCCCAGAGTTCCAATAACGGAATATTCACATTTGGGGGAGAAAACATTAACCGTAACACACAGGAAGTCCAGATTTATGATTTGGCTTTCACCTTACTGCGTTTTCATGTGTTCAGTAAAATCATTTTGATTAGTTTGTGATTTTCAGTGGAAAAAGTTACTTGATTAAAAATCCAGTAATTTCTCAGACTGTGCTGAAATGTCCTGTATTAGGTGAGTTGAATGTTAAGCCTTTTTTTTTTTTTTTTTTGTATTAAGGGCCTCTTCTGTCAAACTGCACTAGCAGTTTTTAGTGCAGAAAGCCACGCTTAATGGAACTCTATGAGCGTCGGGAGCAGCGTGGGCCATTCAAATTGGCTCACTGCGCTACAGACTGATAGCGCAGTTTGATAGAAGAGGCCCTAAGTGTGTGTAAATGCATTACATGGTTTTGTAAAAGGACCCTTTGTAACCTAATGCTCATAATGAAAGTATTGCTTGATTATATTATCACACCAAATAATACAATTCATATTGCATTGTCCCCAAATGGCCACACAAATGATTGTGAAAAAAAGCTCCAGGAAGTTAATATAAAAATATGCTGTAGAAATATATCCATAGAAAACACATAGGGCTCCTTTTACGAAGGCATGTTAAGGGCCTTAACGTGCAGAATGGCGCATGCTAAAATGCCGCTATCACCTCCTCTTGAGCAGTTGGCAGTTTTTCAGCTAGCGTGCGCTAATCCGGTGTGTGCGCTAAAAACGCTAGCGCACCTTCGTAAAAGGAGCCCATAATAAAAATACCCGAATAAAACTAATACATTCTTGATGATGCTCATTGCTACCTAGACATTTGCCCATCTGGCTGCACAGTGTGCCTCCTGACGGTATGAAGACAATTCTATAAAGAACTGCCTATTTTTGGACTCCAAAAATACACATATTTGGAGCCTAGGCATCCACTCTCCTTTATAGAACCTTAGCATGGCAGTGCAAATATGTATGTATAATTTAGGCGGCGAACAAAAAAGCAAACAAGATGCTAGGAATTATTAAAAAAGGGATGGTTAGCAAGACAAAGAATGTTATAATGCCTCTGTATCGCTCTATGATGCAGCCTCACCTGGAGTATTACATTTAATTCTGGTCTCCTTATCTCAAGAAAGATATAGCAGCACTAGAAAAGGTTCAAAGAAGGTCGACCAAGATGATAAAGGGGGATGGAACTCCTCTCATATGAGGAAAGACTAAAAAGGTTAGGGCTCTTCAGCTTGTAAAAGAGATGGCTGAGGGGAGATATGACTGATGTCTACAAAATCCTGAGTGGAGTAGAATGGGTTCAATTTTTCACTCCGTCAAAAATTACAACAACTAGGGGACACTCTAAGTTACAGGGAAATACTTTTAAAACCAATAGGAGGAAATATTTTTTTCATTCAGAGAATAGTTAAGCTCTGGAATGCATTGCCAGAGGTTGTGGTAAGAGTGAATAGCATAACTGATTATAAGAAAAGTTTGGACAATTTCCTTGAGGAAAAGTCCATAGTCTGTTATTGAGAGAGACATGGGGGAAGCCACTGCTTGCCCTGGATCGGTACCATGAAATGTTGCTTCTCTTTGGGTTTTTAGTAGGTACTGGTGACCTGGATTGGCCACCCTGAAGAAGGGCTGCTGGGCTTGATGGACCATTGGTCTGACCCAGTAAGGCTATTCTTATGAGAGCTGGTGTAAATGCACAGATGTAGATTGCTAAAAAATAAATGCAGCATTCTATAACTCATCCAGGTAGCTTTGTGCCTCACCCATGCGCTGTCTAGAATCAACCTATGTGTACACCTACCTTCACACTACAATCATATTTTGGCATTATTTTGTAGAATAGTACATAGCCAGAATGTTGGTATTGACATGCATACCAATATTCTGGTTATTTACCCAGATTCTTTAGAGAATTATGTGCTAAAATCTAATGCCTCAATTATGTTTCTGAAGAAGTCAAGGTCCTAGTAGAAAGTGGCTCATGCTGGAATTCAAGGAGGCCAAAGTTCATATGAAAGTACCACAACTCAGATTACAAAGGTCAATAGTTGAAGTGATTCAAGTAGAGAGTGGTGGCTCTTGCATGCTTACATCACACTCTTAGGACCAGCTGCCAGTATTCAGTGGCACTTAACTGGGTAGTGCTGCTGAATATCAGCTCTAACCACATTAAAAAAGGCACAGTGGAGATGCATTTTGAGGTCAGGGAGGAGCTGGGAGGTATTTAGGCATTGGCCATATTCAGCGCTGATGCCCACATAGCTAAGTGGCCAAACAGGACTGCACGAAAGGCTGTTCTAATGGGTTGCTTAGCTATATGGGTATTGGCACTGAATGTTGACTGGCACCTGAATATCTCTCAGATCAGCAGTTTTAAGCACTTATAAAACCCAACCCGTCTTAGCTTAAATTCTTCTGTACACTTTTTATCTTGCTTAGGCCTACTAGCCTATGAAAGCTCCTCCTTTTTGCTCCAGCTTATGGTAACAGGAGCCTCCCTATTTGTTCCTTCAACAGTGAAAATCACACCTTTTTATTATACTTTCCTTCAAAATAGTAGCAAAAGGTAATACCCATTTCCATTCCCATCCCATTACTCTGACCTGATATTGAGTGAGTATTAAGATTTGTATACTACAATTTCCTTCTAGTGGAACTGGTGCTAGGGAGGAAGTGAAAACATCTTAAAGAAGATAGGAGAAAGGAGCTGTAAAAATTCCTAGAAAAGTTGCTGATCTCACACCAGAAACTTGCACTGCATGCAGTTGTGTGAGCCTAATCAGATATGAGTCATTAGTAATCTGTGATAGCATATAGCATAGTGTGCATACTTGATAGAAATTTACAGAGTAAATTCTTCATTCCAAAGGTATTCCTATTACAGAAGAGAACATTAATATGCCAGGGAAGAATGAAAAATAAAAGGGAGACAGAAGTGGCTTAAAGTTAATTGTAAATAATTTGCAAAGTCAGTGGAACATTGTAACCAATGGAGAAAAAAGGAGTAGAAGAAAATGTTCCTTATTGCTAGTTTTGTGGATTAAGTCAGTTTAAGGTGTTAAACTGTTCTAACAAAAATAATTGCTCTGTCTATATCCCTGACTCATACTCATTCTTGTTTTAACTTTATGAGAACTTCAGTATGTCTACAGAGCAAGTGATAGATGATGGCAACAAAATGGTTTACAAAATAAAATTAACAAAGAATGTGTGATGGAAAAATAACTACATTGTTTAATGGCATGATAGGGTATGGTACAGAAAAACATGGTTCACAAAGGAAGAAAGAAAATGCTCATGTTGTTATCACTGTGCTGCAGAGCCCAGCAAGGCTTGTCCATCAGACGGAGCTAGCCCGCTTTAAGACGTTTATATGATGACTCGGTATGGACTGAAATCTAGTTCTGGCATAAGAACATAAACATTACCATACTGGGACAGAGCAAAGGTCGACCAAGCCTGGTGTCCTGTTTCCAGCAGTGAACAATCCAGGTCACGAATACGTGGCAAAATCCCAAAACAATAAAAACAGCTTTTATGCAGCCTATTCTAGAAATAAGCAGAGGATTTTCCCAAGTCCATCTTAATAATAGCTTATAATATTTACTTTCATTTTAGGAAATTCTCCAACCCTTTTTAAACCCCTAAGTGCTGGACACATTAGATATAAGTGTGGCCCTGGAGGCTGTTAAGCAACTGAGACTGGCAAGGTTTATGCATGCAAGTGGTGGAGCAGCTCATAGCGCCTTTCTGGATGTAGAACTTCAATTGTATTTCAGTCTGTAAGCTCTAGACATGAGTGATGTCTGGGACACTAAGATGGAAGAGAAGGAATATGATCTTTGTCAGGATGGGTGGGGATAAAAAATTTGAAAATATTCTTAAGAGGTATGAAGGATGTCTCACCAACATCTAAAATTAAACATGGCCAAGACTGAGCCCCTTATCTTTCCACCTAAACCCATCTCTCCTCTTCCCCCCTTTCTCTATTTCTGTGAAAAACACCCTCATCCTCCCTGTCTTATTGGCACGCAACCTCAGGGTAATCTTTGACTCATCTCTCTCTCTCCTCTTCACATATCCAGTAGACTGCCAAAACCTGTTGGCATTCTCTACAATTTCGCTAAAATTAGACCCTTCCTTTCTGAGCGTACTGCTAAGATCCTTATCTATACCCTCATCACCCCTTGCCTAGACTACTGCAACCTGCTTTTTACTGGCCTTCCGCTAAACCATCTCTCTCCCCTTCAATCTGTTCAGAACTCTGCTGCATGTCTGATATTCTGCCAATGTAGCTGTGCCCATATTACCCCTGTTCTCAAGTCACTTTGATTCCTTATCCATTTTTGCATACATTTCAAACTCCTCTTAATGACCTACAAGTGTATTCGCTCTGCAGCTCCTCAGTATCTCTCATCTCTCCCCATATCCCCCTCCGGGCACTCCACTCATCAGCTAAGTCTCTTATCTGTACCCTTCTGCTCTATGGCCAACTCCAGACTCCATCCTTTCTACTTTGCTGCGCTGTACACCTGGAACAAACTGCCCGACTTGGTACATCAAGCTCTGTTTCTGGCAGTATTCAAATCCAGACTCAAAGCCCACTTCTGTTCCAAACTCCAAACCACCTGCTAACCACCAATATCTGTCTTAGTGTTCCCTCTAATTAGAATAGAGAGGGAAACAAAGTACAAATCGTACAAGAACAAAGAGAAAAAACAACAACTATAAAGGGCCTTCAAATTCTGCTTTATAGTTGTGCTTTAATTATAAGACCTAAAACGGGCCATGTTTCCACATCTCCACCTGCATCAGAGATCTATGAAAGCTTTAGAAATCAATGTTTATCCACAACAAGTACCATGTTATAAATAACAGTTCTCAACTGTAAACGTGCTTGGTCAAGTTGCAGTTCTCTGCTTGGAACAAAAGCAAATATTCCAATAACGTGTGATGCTCAGCAAAACAAACAACACCAAGAAGTATGCTATTGCTCCAATCTTCGCTGCCTCTTTGTCACACTAAACTCCTTACTCAAGGTTCCCCCACCTCCAATCCTTCTGTCACTGTCCCCCCAGAGTATGGCTGAGTATTTCTACAACAAAGTTCACAAAACTAACCTTGTGTTCTCAACCAAGCCACCTGCAGATATGGCAGATTACAAGCTCTGAGGGCCCTTCCCAGGGTGTGAACATTCAGGTGAATAGCAGACTGAATCAAAAATAGAGACTAAGGGGCAGGATTCCAGGTAGACATTTCCCCGATTGGTCTACAATCAAACATTTTGATGTCCATTTCCCAAACGTGCAGCTGAGATGTCCAGAACATCCTAGATAAACGCTCTAGGGGATTTTCAGTCCTTCCTAAGCTTCATTGAAGATGACCCAAAAGAAGTAGCCTCATTCTCCCAACTGCAAGGTCAACTTCTCTGACCCTGAGGTTGAGGTGCTGGTGCAGAAGGTCCAGACATGCGACACACTCCTGTTTGCTCCCAAAGGCCTGTGCCTATATAAAGGATTGGTGCCATTTCTGAGCACCTGAATGCAGTCCCCTATAACAGGGCTTAGAAGACTGTGAGCTCAAATGAGGGCAGCTGAAGCATGAAGTCCTCAAGAAGGCTGAGGACAGACCTCCAAAGGCTGACATGTCAGACATCATCCTAGTGGAGCAGATGATCCACAGCCTCCTCCCCAACACAAGCATCCATGGCCTGGGTACCCAAAACACATCAGTTGCAACACAAGAGTTAGGTGCATTTAAGGGATGGCAGCTGTGCTGTGTGTGTCCCCCTCTGGTGCATCCACTTCCCCATGCAGGAACAAGGGGGGCCTCACTCTCAGGGCAACCATGTGAGGGCCAGGTTCCTAGGTGGCTGGGAGAGGGAGCAGGGAATGGGAGTCTGTGATAGCTGAGTGGCTCCATGCCTAGGCAGTTGGAATACTCCTGTACCTGGCATTAGCCAAAATGTCCCCCTCCCCCCCTTCCGAACAGTGTGAATATTTCTGTGTTCCCAGCACCCCTACCACATTTAGGGGCAGACATCCTTGGTTTGTATGACACTAGCATTGCTTCTCAACTGAAGACTAGAAGGGCAAGGATAGACATGCTGGTGTGCTGTAGCAGGATGAAGAGATGGCAGATAACCACATCTCCACATTCTCTATACAGATGACAACAACTCAGAGCTGGAGCTGGGAATCAGTGGCCTGTAGGTGGGCAGCCTACAGGCCCAACCTGGAGCAGGGGCTGACAATCCCCCAACAGCTAGAGATGAGCCGGGGACAGAGGATGGCCAAGAGCTGTGTGCAGTGGCATAGTAAGGGTAGGAGGTGCCCGGGGCAGTGCCCCCCCCCCCACCCTGCCCCTACTCCTTCCCACCCCTTATTCCCCTTGTGCTCTCCCTCCCCACCCCACATACCTCTAAATCTTTGCCAGCATGAGTGGCTTCGGCAACATGCTCCTCATGCCAGCATTGGATTTCCCTCTGATGTCACTTCCTGGTCCCGTGACCCAGAAGTGATTCAGAGGGGAACCAGGCTAGCACAAGCAACAAGAAGAAGTTGCTCACGCTAGCAAAATTAATATAGCGGTACAGGGTGGGGGGAGGGATGGTGCGAATATGGCAGGGGGAGCCAGCGCCTCCATCTACTCAGTGCCCGGGGTGGTCTGCATCCCCCCTTACTACGCCATTGGCTCTGTGAATCACTTTTTTCAGATCACTAAAAGCGATTGCTTTTATTTGTGCACCGTGAAGTGATGTTAGAGCATCAATTGCTCGGCTAGTTTACATGGCATTTCAATATTAATAACCTTATTTTCATGGCAGGATCAGAGAATGAACAATTGTGCATTAAACCACACAGTGAGACGTTTTCTGCTTTGGATAGGGAAATCTGATCATTGCTAAACCAGTCAAAACCGGTTTAGCGACAGTCGTTAGACAATTGCTGACTTTAGTGCATCTGGGCCAGAAGAGATAGCACAGCAACACAGAGCATGGTGACTGACTGGTAGTGGAGGAGTGGAACTATGTGTGAGACAAGAAGTAGATAGGAGGGGTGGAGAAAGAGGGTAGCTGAAGTCTGGCAACTATGGGTGTGGGGTGGGAGAGGGATGGTTAGGTGAAAGTTCAGACAGGGACACAGACAGAAAAGTAAAGCACTCAACTCTACAGTAATTCAGACAAATGCAATTGCGTCTCAGTCTCAAAAATTGAGAAAAAGGTAAATTCTTTCTTAAACTAGCTGGATAACAACTTCTATAGTCTAAAAAAGTACTTCTGTCAGTAGGTTTTGTATGTGTTTCTGATTCAAAATGATTTCTTTCCTGTGAAATGATCAAATCCCAAAAAATTAATTGATTAGCTGAAAATATCATAGAAAACTGAATATTGCTATCACAACTATTCAGCCAGATATGAAAACTACGTAATTCTTGCTCATTCCCTTTCCATAACATCAGCACATCATCAATGTAACGAAACCACTTAAAGAAGTAATCTGAAAAAGGAGAATGTTGAATCCATGTGGTCTCAAAATGATCCATGTATAAATTAGCCACTGATGGTGCAAACATGGCTCCCATTGCTAAGCCCATTTTTTGTTTATCAAAGTTGTTGTCATACATAAAAAAGTTTTCTTTCATAGCTAGTCTAGCCAAAAAAATCACAAAATCTATTGGTACAATATGAGGGTGCTCCCGTGATTTCAGGACATTAGTGATAATTGACAATGCATCATCTTGCAATAAAAAAAGTCCTAATGCGGCTTCATAAAGTGAAAAAAATATTTCCTCTTATTTGTTTTAAATGTATTTCCATATAACTTCATTGAGTTTCCCTTGTCTTTGTCATTTTTGAAAGAGTGAAAAATCGATTGACTTTTATCTGTTTGTTTCTGTTGATTTTGTATGAAGTTATACATGGGGTATGTTTCAATGAAAAGTAGAAGTAACATTTCTGTTAGCTTAGTCTATCCCCTGTTCGTTTCTTACCCCAAATTTGCCAACATGACTTATTCAGCTAAAAAGCCCTTTTACTAATATTTTTCCTATCCCATGTTAGGTTTTTAATTTGATATGATATTGTTTAAAACATTTTGTAGCTAAAATTAATGAGCATTCAAATTTTGAACATCATTGTTTTTCATTCTCTTGCTTTCTGTGTTATGCTTTCCATTCTTCTGTAGCTGTTAGCCAGACAAACCCATTAAATATGGACCTCAAAGTTTTTCCTCAGCTTATGGCATTCTCCGTCAAAGCTTTATGGGTGAATACCGTAAGTTCAGGAAAACCTATAGCAGTATAGCAGGGAGAAACAACATGAACCAAGTAGTCCTATGTACCAACCTGATCTGTGTGTATGCTTAGAAAAGATTCATGGTTTATTTTGCAGAAAATATTACTAACAAACAATATTTGCAAGAGGATAAGACCTTCATTTAGTTTATTTGGGTTAATAAATGACTTCTTTATAAAATCATTTTCTATTTCTTATTTAGAAGAAGACATATCAATGCATCAAATGCCAGATGGTTTTCTACAATGAATGGGATATTCAGGTTCATGTTGCAAATCACATGATCGGTAAGCAAAGTTTAAATCTTAAAAAAAAAAAGCCTTTTATCTTACCTGTGTTAAAAATGACTATCTTATTAACCAGCACTAAGACATTTATTGTGCACCTGTCAGTGCTTGACCCTGGCAGGAATGATTTCTTCTATTCATATTATTAGACTCTGCAGTGTATTAATGCATTTCATTCTCTGTGAGGGCCAGTTTAGACTTCTGTAGAGAATTATGTGTATTGCCGATCAAAACACAGATGATTAACAAATTAAAACTCTTAGTCATTTTTGCATTATTGAAAGCAAGATAGTAGGAATGGTTAATGAAATGGATGTTAGCTTTTTAAGCAGACTTTTAGACAGGCTTTAATTTCAAGTTATTATAGTAATGGCACTATTGTGTACTGCTCCAGCACCTTGATACCAGAATCCAGACTAGTGAGTTTCCATCATTAGGAAACATGGGTAATGCAAGTGGCTATTAAAGAGAAAAAAAGAGGAATATTCTATCATCACATGTGTAGCTTATAACATCTGATTAGCAAAATTAAATATGAGCTCTTTTTCTGTACAATTTAATAATGAGATTTTTTAATACTTAAGCAGATAAGTTTTAATTAATTAAACTTGCCTCTATAGTATTGGTCTTCATTGCAAGACCTGCGAACCAATGGTGGCCCTCTGAGACCTTTGGGGCAGCCCATGAATCTTGTGCAGAATATCATTCCCACTACGACCACCATCGGATCTGGCACATTTTTACTCTTTTTTGCTTCCAGTGCTGTACTCTTCAGGCTGCAGGCAGCATGATTGAAGTAAACACATTGCCTTTGGCAGCCCTGGAAGCTTTCCCTTTGCTATAGCTTCCTGCTTTAGGGATAGGAAGCTGTAGCAAAGGGAAAGCTTCTGGGGCCACTAAAGATAGCGTGTTTACTTCACTCACATAGCCCATGACCTGAAGAGTGCAGTGCTGTAAACAAAAAGGCTGAAAAAGTACCGGATTCCACTGGGGAGTGAAAGGAGAGGGTAGTACAAAGATGCTGGACTGTGGAGATGGGGATGAAAGGGTAAGAAAATACCAGACTTCTGTGGGAAGAAAGCAGGGAAGGGAAGGGGAAGATAGCAATGGCAGATCACAGGAGGGGGAAGGGATGGAGAGAGAGATGCAGAACAGGGATGGAAGGGAAGGAGGGGAGAGAGATAGGCCAGACTTCCAGGAGAGGAGAGAGATAGCAGACCATGGGAAGGCGTGAAGAGAAAGAAGGAGATGGAAGGAAGGAAGGAAGGAAGGAAGGAGAGAGAGATGCCAGGGAATGGAAGGAGGAGAAACAGATGCCAGACCACAGTAGGGGGGGTGGGGGAGTGAAGATGGAAAGGAAGGAAGGGAGACAGTTGCTAGACCACAGGAGGAGGGAAGGGAAGGAGGGGATAGATACCAGACCATGGAAAAAGTGGAAGGGAAGGAGAGGGAGGGAGGGAGGAGATGGTACATATGGTTGGTGAGGAGGGAAAGGGCAGAGAGAGGGAGGGGATGGTGCACATGGATGGAGAGGAGGGAAAGGGCAGAGAGATGGTGCATGTGGATGGAGAGGAAGAGAAGACATGTAAAAACAGACAGACTGAGAAGGAAGCAGAATAATGGAAGAAAGTTGAATATTAAAAGTTAATGCTAAAATGAATGTAGGGCAGAAAGTGAAGGAAAGAAAAAGAGCAAATGGATAAGAAAGTCCTGGAAACAGAGTTAAGAACACAGAAGGAAATGAAGCCAGAGACTGGGAAAAGATGAGTAGAAAAATAAAATCATCAGACAACAAAGGTAGGAAAAATGATTTTATTTTCAATTCAGTGATTGAAATATATAAGTTTTGAGAATTTACATCTGCTGTCTATATTTTGCACTGTTCAGGAAGAAATTAATTTCTCTCCTTTCTCTGGTGGTGTACTGCATGCAGAGCCTGGCATTATGGATGTCATTTGTATATCGTTATACTTTTAGTTTGTGGTCCTGTATTTTGCATAGGGTTCATCTGTGTTCTGCATTGTGTGACCAAGGCCAGGTGTTCTGGTAGGAATGAATGTCGAGAAACATTATTGGAAACATGGCCCCAAAGCAGAAAGATATTTGTCGGCTCTCCTTCAGCCCTCTGGGACCAAAATGGCCCACATTTAAAAATTAGCAAAGAGCACTGTTTTATAGACATTCATTTCTGAAATGCATTTATCAAGATTAGATACATGTAACATTCTTCTGTCCAAACAATAGAACAACTGCAACAGCAGTAGGGAATTCTATCTTACTCTCAGATGTTTTTTTTCCCCTAAGATTGCCCATTCTGTGTTAAATCTGCTAGCCACACGGAAATAGCCCTAATAGTGGTAGCATCCAATTAAATTCCATCAAGAAGCTGCTTTCAGGGTAATAAAACTCACTTTACAAGTACAATAAAACCTTGGATTGCAAGTAACTTGGTTTGCAAGTGTTTTGCAAGACAAGCAAAACATTTTATTAAATTTTAACTTGATATACAAGCAATGTCTTGCAATACAAGTACATACAGTATACATGCGTCACATCATCACAACTGAGCTGATGGTTCTTCTCTCTCTTATGCTGCAGGAGTGTAGTGACTGTTCTAAATGAGTGAGGTCTTGCAATAAAAGTACATATAGTATTTTGTATTAAAGCTTTTGGGTTGTGGAACGAATCGTTTGAGTTTCCATTATTTCCTATGGGGAAATTTGCTTTGATATACGAGTGCTTTGGATTACAAGCATGCTTCTGGAACGAATTATGCTCGCAAACCAAGGTTTTACTGTACTTGTTTTGTCCACAGATTCATACGAGGGTCCCCAAATTTTGATCTTGAGGTCTACAATCCTTTCAGGATTTCCATAGTGCATATACAGTACTCCCCCCAAATTCACAGGGGTTACGTTCCAGGAACCCCCACGAATTTTGAAAAACCGCAAATACGGTTTTTAGGCAGGGGAGACAAGAGAGGGCAGCCAGAACTTTGACACGCAGCTCCTGATTAGTAAGGCCCTACTTTAGTATAGGAAGAGGCGGCCCTCCCTTGCCCGGTCATTTGCGGTCGAAAAATACTGCGAATGACCGGGACTGTGAACCGCCGACTGCGAATTTGCAGGGGAGCACTGTATATATGAGATCTTTTTGCATACAGTGCATTCAGCTCCCCTTTTATCAAGCTGCGTGAGGGTTTTATTTAATCACAGGCTGCTGTAGTAAAAGCTCTGATGCTCATAGAATTCCTATGAGTGTCAGAGCTTTTACCACTGTGATTAAAAAAAACCCTAACACAGCTTGATAAAAGGGGGCCATAGTGAGACAGGTCTTTGCTATTGTTTGTTTTAAGGATATTTTTTCCTTCATATTTCTTTGGCCAAACTGTGAATCAAAATTTCACTCTATAGCACACAGTTTAACAAAATCTTATAGCATATTATTAATGCAGTGCAGACCTCTATTTATTCATTATTTTCTGAATAGTTCTGCATCTCAGCCAGCTTTTGCATTTGCACAGCAAATGTTAAGGATCTAAAATTATATTTTTGTAATGTCATGTTTAGAGCTCTACAGGGATTTTGCTCCTCCCCTCCTTCATGTTTTACCTATTGCAATATTCTCAAGTGGGTAATGACTTGCAGATTTTCTAGGATAAACCAAAATATATGTAGAATCCAAAATCTGGGCTGACTATTCAAGAGGTCTTTGTCTAATGAGGTCATCTGAGGGATAAGACAGTTTGAGCTTCATAATCCATGCTAACTGACTTAGTCAACTGAGTAGATGAAATGTGGAGGTCATAAGTCTGTGAATTGATCAAGCCAAGACACATTTTTCAGATTGATTGGATAGACATGCACTTTAACTTGTAATAATACACTTATTTATTGCATTGCTGTACTATTTTTTTTAATTTTTTTTTAGCTCTTTTGGATTTCTACTTCAATCAGAATTTGCTTAATATTTATGTACTTATTAACAATTTATGTGCCACATGTTATGTCGTGGTTTTATATCCCACTAAATTCTCCGAAGTAAGAGTTACAACATCAATTAATGCATCACAAGCATTATTACAGTAATTATAACAACATAAACCCAAACATCCTTATAACATCAATTGATACATCATAAACAATACTTCAGAAATTATAACAACATAAACACAGCATTCTTCATGGTAGGGTTCGAGGTGGGTTATGATATCAGTTAATGTATCACAAACATTATAACAGCAATTATAGCAACATAAACATACATACGCAGTACAGGGAAAAAGTTCAGTGGTACTCCCGACTTAGGTTTTTGGTATCCTCAGTCCAAAAAGTAACAACTGATGTACAAGTCTACAGAATAGCATAGCGTGCCATGGCAAAACTCCGGGTGTGCCACGAGACACCGTTGGAGGGGAACCGGCTGACTGCCTTCAAGATGTGCCTCTCGTGGCGAGAGGCATGCCCTGTAGGCAGTCAGCTGTTGCCTCTCCTCTCCGTACCTCCCTGCCCCCCTACCCCCACTGGCATAGTAATAGCAAGTTCAGGGCCCTGTCTGGAGGGCCTCCGTTCATGCGTGGTCATCGATGTCTGTACCCTCCCGAGTTTAGTATGCCGCAACTTCAAAAAGTTGTGAGATACTGGTATAGCATAATAAAAACAAGAATATGAGTAAATCATACAACCCACCATGTATAAACTCTTCTGATAAACAAGACCCAGGTTTTGGCATGCAATGCCCTAATTTCCTAGAGTTTTCCCATTGGTTTCTCCCTCAATTGGTCTTCCTGTGACCTATCACAGCAATATTCCTAGGGCTAGTATTTAGCTTTCAACCTATAGTTGCTAAATTTAGAAATGCCAGTTTCTCACTAAAACTGCTACTTATTTTATAGAATTCATATACCTAATAATATAATATGTCAGCTTTCATTACAAGTTAAGAGCACAGGATTGTTTCTCTTTCCTTCCACTCCTGCTTAGCATTTTCCTCTCCACGCCACCCAGCAGTAATGATCTATTCTGTCTCATTCTCTATCCCTGACCAGCAGTATTTGTTTCCTCACTCTCCTCTTCACGCCTAAACAGAAGCATCTTGATCCTTTCTGTCTTCCCACTGTAGCATAGCAACATCCCCTCTTTCCCATTAACGTAGAAGTAGAGAAAGACTGGAGGACAAATTTTTCCCCATCCCCACAGGAACTCAATTTCCCTATCCTGTCTCTGCAAGTTTTGTCCCTGTCCCTGCCTCATTACTTTACGCTCTGTCTTAACCACACAAGTCTCGAACACTTAAGATTTTAAAGTGTGCGAGGCTTATGCAGATGAGGATAGAGCTTGCAGGAATAGAGCAGGGACAGGAAAAGAACTCGCCAGGATGGGACGAGAAAATGAATTCCCGCGACGATGGGGAAAAATTTGTCCCCGTGTCATTCTCTACCTAGAAGCATCTTTCCATCTCTTTTCTACCCATCCCTCTTCAGCATCCCCTTTCTCTGGCCCCAACATGCAGCAGTATCCATGATCTTTCTCCTTCTACTGATGACAGATCCAATCTCTGGCACATACTGCACTCTCAGGACTTTTTCTCCTTTCTTCATTGGATATTCTATACACTATGGGCTAAATTCACTAAGCAAACCAATCATGTACCAATCAGTGTGTGAGCCCTTTGCAACCCGATTTCCCTCCAACCTGATTCACTAACGCCTGTAGTGATCCATTCCTGATCCTCCCATGCAAATTAGTAAAACCCCATGCAAAATAGCCAAGTGATTGATTCACTAACAATTGCTTGGCTATTTTGAATCGGGTTTTACTATTGGCAAACCTGACTGCTGCAGACCTGTCGGTAACTGAGTTACCGACAGGTCTGCAAGTTTTTAGACAGGCCTGCCTGTCTTATTATTCATTTTTTTTCCATGGCACAGATATTTTGCGTGTGTTACACATGCAAAATATCTGCCCCATTAAAAAAAGAATAAAAAAGGCAGGCAGGCCTGTCATAAAATGGCCGAGGGCCCGCCCCTTCCCGACAAATACAATCCCCCCCCCCGGCGACCCACAAGTAGCAGGAGGGATGCCCACTCCCTCTTGCCACCACCTGACGCTGCCCTCCCCCCTAGGATGGCCCACCCCTGGTTGGACCTGTTCCGACCTGGCCCGACACCTCGCCTGTACCTAAAAGTTGGGAGCAGGAGGGGTGCTCAATCCATCCTGCTCCTTAGGCCTCCAGCGCTGTCTTCTGGAGCAGGAGGAACCGCAAAGTCCTCATGTTGCTTCTCCTCCTGCATGACACGCTGCGAATGTGGGCCTTAAGCTCCACCCCAGTGTATCATGTGATGCATGAGGAGGAGCCTAAGACACTGATTGGCTCCTCCCATGCAGGAGGAAGAGAAGGAGTAGGAGGACTTTGTGGTTCCTCCTGCTCTGGAAGACAGCGCTGGAGGCCTAAGGAGCAGGAGGACTGAGCACCCCTCCTGCTCCCAACTTTTAGGTACAGGGGAGGTGTCGAGCCGGGTCAGGACAAGCCTGACCAGGGGTGCGGTGGGCTGGTCGGGGGGGTGGCGCTGTGGCCCGGCTGGTTGCAGTCGTTTTGTGGCAGGAAGGATTTGGCATCCCTCCTGTCTTTTGTGGGGCATCGGTGTGGGGGGGTGGGCATTTTTTAGGGGTTTGGGGAGGGAGGAATCACTTCAGGGAGGGGGTGGCTTTTTATTTTTATTTTTTAACCGAGCAGTTATTTTGCATGTGTAATACATGCAAACTATCTGCCCAATTAATAAAAATAAAAAAGCCAGCAGAAGCCCTGACAACAGTGACAGGAAGCTACTTCTCCTGTCACTACTGTCATGGTCTGCACATGCTCCAGGATCGCTCTCTAGCAATCCTGGCCATGGGGGGGTGGGGGCGTGTCAACGATCGTCCCCATTTGCATGCAGGCCTTTTGTGAACTAGATTCACAAAACATGGTTGCTAAGACCTTGCGGATCGCTGTTTGCTGATTTTTTTGGAGGGGGGCCGATTCTTGAACAGTGATCGATGTTCCAACAGGTTTGCATGCAAATGATTTGCGCAGAGGTTCCCTATAATCCCATCCGATCAGTCGCTGTGAGAGCGACTTTAATACATGCACAGAGCCGGTTTGGGAAAGCCCAAACAGCTGAGTGGCAGGGTAAGCCCCAAAGCAACCTCCTGCCACTCTGTTGTTAGGGCTCTTTTCATTTTTTTAAATAATGGCACAGATGTTGTGCATGTGTTACACACGCAAAATTTCTGGTCCATTAAAAAAAATAACGGTGCCGACAACTCCTGGAACTAAAATAGAGGCAGCATAGATACCCATTCCCTCCTGCCACTGGTTTTAAGAAAGGTTTGGATAATTTCCAGGAAGAAAAAGTCCATAGGCTGTTATTGAGAGAGACAAGGGGGAAGCCACTGCTTGCCCTGAATCGGTGGCATGGAATGTTGCTACTATTTGAGTTTTTATCAGGTACTAGTAGCCTGGATTGGCCACTGTCAGGATGGGCTACTGGGCTAGATGGACCATTATTCTTATGTTCTTATGATGCCCCATACTAGCCAAAATCAGCAGGAGGATTGCCTACTCCCTCCTGCTTTTGCGAAATCTGCCCCCCCCCCCCACCTCTGGTGACAGTAGGGCGTGGACATCCCTCCTCTCACTATTTTGGTTCCAGTGTGGGTCATCGGGGCAGCTCGGCATATTTTTTATGGGTCAGATATTGTGTGTGCCCAAATGGAAAAAAACAGGCAGATCTGTTGTTTTTTTTCAGGTTGGTGGTACTGATCCAATTCTGGCATGCAAGGTTAAGCCATCGATTGGATGGCTGGTTTTAATATTAATGACCTCATTTGCATGCCAGAATCAGAGAATGTAAAACCGCATAGAAAACTACATGGTGAGCCGTTTTGGGCATCAGGTCGGCAAATTCAATTAGTCGCTAAACTAGTCAAACAAGTTTAACGATGATCAGAGACTTTAGTGCATCTAGCTGTCAGTAGGTTGCACTTAGTGCAGATATGTTTGTTTGATTTTCCTTTTCACATGCCCTAGCCATTTGCAGACTCATATTGCTCATAGAAAGTGCAGACCTTATTATATGTGGCTGGTAGCTTCAAAATTTGACCTTTTGCATAATAGTAGCTTATGCAGATAACCAGGCCTCAACATTCCTTATTTGAAGGCCATAGAAACTGGCTGACTTTGAAATGTCCACACACTGAATACCACTCACGGGTGTTGTGACTTCTTGGTATCCATTAGTTCCTTTTGCTATGATATGATTGTGGTCATTGATATCTGCGGTGCTTGAACTTATATAGAAATTAAGTTTCTCTTTGGGATAGTATTTAAATGGTTTCATTCTTTCTTGGCTAATCACTCATCCAGGATCAATCTGTGTTGGGTCCCCACATTCTTTTCCTTTCACTGCGGCGTTCTACAGAGATCTGTCTTGACCCCCCTGAATTTCAATGTTTTTCTTCCCACTGTTCAACTTAATCTAACCCTGGGGGTTAGCCCATATGTTTGCACAGATGATATTATGTTTTAGTTTTACCTTCTGATCTACTGTATCCTAATCTCCGCTTTAAAGACTTGCCTAGTTGCTGTCTTATACTGGTTAGAGCAACATAGACTGGTTCTTAATATAGTTAATTAAAAATTTCTATACTCTCTTATCCAATCAGACAGATCTAAGCAGTTTATAGACTTAAGTATAGTTTCAGAAAAGAACTACAATTCCCTTGCTAGAAGAGTTTACCATACATACCAGACCATTCATACCAAAGAACAATAAAAACCATAAAGTGAGAAAAATAAATTAATATTTAAATCAAATTAAAATAAGTCACTCCTGTAAATTGGGAAGCAGTTTTAGTCCTCTGCTCCCAATATTAACCTAAACAATGGGTCTTCAATCCAGTCTCATATTATTATTTTTTTTTTCAGTTCAATCATTTTTATTGGTATTTAAAGAAAAAAATCATACATTGAATCTCAATACAATTTCAAAAACAAACCACAATGTTATTAGCCTAGCGGTTAAGATACCCACTGAAGCACATTTACTAATATTGGAGAAAAAGCCTCAAATGCATTTAAAGTGCTTTTAATATCAGACGGCAACCCAGAAGGTTACAAGCCATTCAGTTTCTGTCTCGTAGGCAAAAAACTTCATAAAAGGCAAACTGCTACTTTCAAAATGGGTTACCCAACACCATTGTGCACAGGAAAAACAATAGAAGAAAAACAACAAGAACAGGAAACAATGCTTCACTTATCTTCACCAGCTGGTACACTTTCTCACAGACCATTGTGCTCCGCCCCACTGCTGATTAGAATGAAATCGCGCCTCAGCTAGTCCACAACGTTGCAGTGAAGAAAAGCAGTTCTTCCAACAAGGCTCTTGTTTCACCACAAAATGGCTACATCAGGGAAATTTCCAATATTCTTACTCCCTCCAGCTCCGTGCACTGAAGGCTCCACAATGACGCCCAGACTTAAGCCTCGGTCCTCATGACGTCACTTCCAATTAGACAAACTTCAACTCAAAAAGAAATCTAATAAAATGCACACCATTCAGTCCTTTTGGCCAAATGGTGTTTAAAAAGGAAATGGATTTCACATCACCTCTCCGTTGCACACCGAATACCAGTTACAGGTCATATGTATGAATAAAAAGGTAAAAACAAACAAAATAAACAGCAAATTAATGTTTAAAATTGTTAATGATCATTAGTACTTTCATAAATACATCAAAAAGGACAGTATGGATGTTCCCCTTAATCAGACAAATCATTACAATTTAACAGGCGCTTGGCTATAAGATTCCAATGGCTCCCATATTTTAGTACATTTTTTTAGAGCATTAAGTCTTTCTGTGGCAACACGTTCATACTTGGCAGTTATACAAACAGTGTTCCACCAAGTTATGTATTCCACCCTAGAAGCATCCTTCCAGTGTTGCAAGATGATTTTAATGGCCAAATTGAGCAAAATTCTTAGTAAATTTGATTGAGTATCAGATATTTACTGCTGAAGCCCAAAATGGCCCAATACTATGATGTTTAATGTGAGTGATTCATTGATATTCAGCAAAGTACAGATAGTATCCCATCCACGTAGCCAATACTCACTTATGTGATCACAGGAATATAATAAGTGAATTAGCGAGCCAACCTTCTTTTGACATGACCAGAACTTATTATATTTATCACCATTAATTTTGGATAATTTATAAGGCATACAAATAGCTTTATGAAATACAAAAAAATGGATTGCTTAATTGCTGCCGATTTTAGTGATTTGTGAATGGAAGTCCAAATCTGTTCCCAACATTGCTCAGAAACATCCTTCATAATGTCAGATTGCCATGTATCTTCAGTACCCTTAGGATGTGAGAATGAATTTTGGACCATTTAGAAGCAACACCTTTTTTTAGATCTTATCACTGACATGAAAGACAGTAGACTCAGAGTGCAAGAACAAAGAGGGTTATTCTTCAGAAAAGCATTAAGGCAATGTTGAAGTTGTAGCCACTTATAAAATTGGTTGGGAGGCAACATGCATTCATGTTGTAATTCATGAAAGGTTAACCACTTATCTTTCCTTAAATGATAAATTGACCATATGCCAGCATGTTGCCACAGTGACCACTCCACTGTCTTCCCTTGGCTTCTAATAAGCTTATTATTCCATATAGGTACATGTAGAGTGATTTCCAATGGCGTGGTGAAACATTTCTCTATTACACACAGTCTCAGATTTTTTTAATGAAAAATGAAAGTTCATTGTGTAAAAGTAGTAGAAGATCATATACAGTCCATTCATTCATGTCTAGATAAGATTGATGCTTGATTTTCAGAAAATCATTTGATCTTAAATCCTCAAAAATCCTCTGCCTTATGAGTTCTGGATACTCATTCTTTTCCCAATACCACCCCTTTGCTGTGCTCCAAACCAATCAAGATAACAGAAACTATGAAATATTTAGGAGCCTTACTGGACAGTGGTCTGACTTTTTTTTTCATTCACAAATATCCTCAGTAACAAGGTCATGTTTCTACTCTTCTTCATTTAGAACATAAGAATAGCCTTACTGGGTCAGACCAATCATCCATCTAGCCCAGTAGCCCGTCCTCACGGTCACTAGTACCTGGCAAAAACCCAAAGTGTAGCAACATTCCATGCTACCAATCCAGGGCAAGCATGCATTATCCCATGTATTTCTCAATAATAAACTAGGGACACTTCCTCCAGGAAATTGTCCAAACCTTTCTTAAAACCAGCTACGCTATCTGCTCTTACCACAACTTCTGGCAAAGCATTCCAGAGCATAACTTTTCTCAGAGTGAAAAAATATTTCCTCTTATTGGTTTTAAAAGTATTTCCTTGTAACTTCATTGAGTGTCCCCCTAGTCCTTGTAATTTTTGGCAGAGTGAAAAATCGATCCACTTGAACCCATTCTACTCCACTCAGGATTTTGTAGACATCAGTCATATCTCCCCTCAGCCATCTTTTTTACAAGCTAAAGAGCCCTAACCTTTTTAGTCTTTCCTCATACGAGAGGAGTTCCATCCCCTTTACCATCTTGGTCGATCTTCTTTGAACCTTTTCTAGTGCTGCTATATCTTTCTTGAGGTAAGGAGACCAGAATTGAACACAATACTCCAGGTGAGGCCGCATCATGGAGCGATACAGAGGCATTATAACATTCTTTGTCTCGCTAATCATCCCTTTTTTAATAATACCTAGCATCTTGTTTGCTTTTTTTGGTTGCTGCCTAAATTATACACACAACACTACACTCAATAAATATGCCAGAAATCCTATAATAGTAACAACAAAGAGGCACAACCAGTCACAACAGGGTTTGGATGGGGGACGCTCAGAATAAGCTACCGTTCTAACCTGAAACGACTCCACACAAGAGATAAAGGGCGCTCTCAGTGTGAACCATCAGCAATGGGAGCAAAAGCTCCGATACTTCACTTCTGGGTTGAGGCGGGAAGCCTCCACCACCACACCATCATTGAGCCCCCTATGTGTATATGATAATGAAAAACACCTGCAATAAGGCCCTAAATAAATAATACAATCCAAACAACCCGTGAGCAAATTAAACTCAAACGGTGGAAATACAAACTGAGCGACCCCCACACAAACCCTGCCAGCCGAAACCCGCCAAGCTAACTATAAAGCAATATCAAACCATACCTAAACTAAATCGAAAAAATACTTATCTAAATCAAACTGCCAAAAAGAAAACGCCAGGAGCCGAAGTTCAACCAAGCTGGTTTCGGGGAGGAGCCCTTCTTCAGGAACCAAGCCCCGGACCACAAACCAAAAACAAAAAAATGAAATAAATGCCGAAAAGCGAAGCGGGACGGCTGGAGGGAGGGGTGACCGAGCGGGAGAGCACTCGCGCCTAAAAAGCGGACCAGGAATTACGTCACACACAACCCAACCAATCATACAGGACGCACAACGCGTCCTAAATCACTCATACCGGGGCGGGAAAAAGAAAAAGCCCCAAAGCTACAGAAAGAAAACAGCAAGACCCGTGCAGGACTCAAACCCAAACATGCTGGGAACCACCCAGCACAGGAAACCTACACGATAACATGGCACCCAGAAAGAATAGACAGGAACCCTATATAATGGTGTTCCATTCCACACTTTCATTAAGGCCGTGGGGAGCAACAGCTTGAAGTTGGAAAATCCAATATTGTTCCCTAAGGTTTAAATGAAATTGTTTGTCCCCCCTGAAATCCCAGGGAATTTGCTCCAGCACAAACCACGCCAGATCAGTAAACTGGTGACCAACTTCCAGACAATGAGGCACCAAAGGGGCGGCTAAAGATGCCGTTCTGATCCGACTCCTGTGTTCTTGAAGTCTTATCCTGATCTTTCTGCTCGTGCGCCCCACATAGTGTAGCGCACAAGGACAGATGATAATATATACCACCCAAGCAGAATCACAGGACGTTTGGGATCTAAGATGGTAAGTGCGCTGCGTCCGAGGATGTTGCCATTGAGTAATAGATAAAGAAGACGTACACATATCACAATGGCCACATGGACCATGCCTCCCCCCGGTGACTGCTCGGCCTTTAGTAGATAACAATTCCTTCAAATTTTTAGGACGAGAGAAAGCAATGCAAGGAGCCTGATTAAAGATGGCATGATGGTCCAAAACATGCCAATGCTTTCTCACGATACCGGCTACCTGGTGGGCTTGGTCAGAAAATGAAATAACACACACCTGCTGTTCCATAGGCGGCCTGATAGCAGGAGCCCGCAGAAGCTCAGGATTGGCATAGCGCGCTCTGCGATAGGCTCTCTTGATGGTCCAATCTGGATAACCACGTGCCTTAAAGCGCTGCCATAACAACTTGGCCTGGGTTCTGAACTCCCCTAATGAGGAGCAAATTCGGCGGATCCTAAGAAATTGCCCCACAGGCAATGATTGACGCAGCCTGGCAGGATGACAGCTGGTGTAGTGTAAATATGAGGTACGATCGGTAACTTTCCGAAAGACCGTTGTAACCAAATGCCCACCGGACTTGCTGACCATAGTGTCCAAATAGGTGACCCTGGCTCCATCCACCGAAGCGGTGAACTTCAAATGTCTATCCAGGGTATTCAGCCAGGTAAGGAATTCATCAAATCTGGCCTTGGTACCAGTCCAAACCAGGAACACATCATCGATGTACCGGAGCCATGTGCCAATATCCGACATCCACATAGATGGATATAACAGCTGTTCTTCGAAATTCGTAACATAGAGGTTAGCCACACTAGGGGCCATGGCCGTCCCCATGGCTACCCCGTGAGTCTGCAGATAAAATTCCCCTCTTACTTCGAAGAAATTCCGCTGTAAAACCAAGGTGGCTAGTTGCATCAAAAAAACCTTGGTTATACGATGATGAAAGAGCCCTTCAGATAACTGTTGTTCCACAATCTTCAAGGCCTCAGTCTGAGGGATATTGCAATATAGGGCCTCCAAATCCATAGTAACCAGGAGATCAGTGTGTTGAACCTGGATGGACTCGATTTTATTCAAAAAATTGGTGGTATCCAGTACAAAGGAACGTGCCTGAGCAACCCTGGGTTTCAAAAAGTGATCGACCATTTTGGACAGGGGCTCAAGAATGGTTCCACAGAGGGAGACTATAGGTCTACCCGGAGGGTTGGAAAGTGTTTTATGAATTTTGGGTACCGTGTAAAAGCGAGGGCTGCGACTGGGAGGTTGGGATAGATATCTGGCTTCGGATTGAGTAATAATATTATCCAAGAGCGCCTCCTGGACCAAAGTCGATATTTCCATACGCAAACCGGGAGAGGGATCCCTTTCCAGTTTGGTATACCAGTCAACGTTGGAAATATGAGTCGCCACCTGGGCATCATATTGGGCAGTGGACTGAACAACCACCGCCCCGCCCTTATCGGCGGGTTTAATATCCAAGTCAGGGGCGTCCTTGAGAGCCTCCAGAGCATGTTTGGGTTTGAGTCCTGCACGGGTCTTGCTGTTTTCTTTCTGTAGCTTTGGGGCTTTTTCTTTTTCCCGCCCCGGTATGAGTGATTTAGGACGCGTTGTGCGTCCTGTATGATTGGTTGGGTTGTGTGTGACGTAATTCCTGGTCCGCTTTTTAGGCGCGAGTGCTCTCCCGCTCGGTCACCCCTCCCTCCAGCCGTCCCGCTTCGCTTTTCGGCATTTATTTCATTTTTTTGTTTTTGGTTTGTGGTCCGGGGCTTGGTTCCTGAAGAAGGGCTCCTCCCCGAAACCAGCTTGGTTGAACTTCGGCTCCTGGCGTTTTCTTTTTGGCAGTTTGATTTAGATAAGTATTTTTTCGATTTAGTTTAGGTATGGTTTGATATTGCTTTATAGTTAGCTTGGCGGGTTTCGGCTGGCAGGGTTTGTGTGGGGGTCGCTCAGTTTGTATTTCCACCGTTTGAGTTTAATTTGCTCACGGGTTGTTTGGATTGTATTATTTATTTAGGGCCTTATTGCAGGTGTTTTTCATTATCATATACACATAGGGGGCTCAATGATGGTGTGGTGGTGGAGGCTTCCCGCCTCAACCCAGAAGTGAAGTATCGGAGCTTTTGCTCCCATTGCTGATGGTTCACACTGAGAGCGCCCTTTATCTCTTGTGTGGAGTCGTTTCAGGTTAGAACGGTAGCTTATTCTGAGCGTCCCCCATCCAAACCCTGTTGTGACTGGTTGTGCCTAAATTATACATACATAATTGCACTGCCATGCTAAGGTTCTATAAAAGAGAGTGGATGCCTAGGCTCCAAGTAGGTGTCTTTTTTGGAACCCAAAAATAGGCAGTTCTTGAAGGAAAAGGGTATAGATAAAGGATTACTATACAGGTCCTGGACCTGATGGGCTGCCACGTGAGCGGACTGCTGGGCATGATGGACCTCTGGTCTGACCCAGCAGAGGCACGGCTTATGTTCTTATGTTTTTTATAGAATTGTCTTCATACTGTCAGGAAGCACACTGCGCAGCCACATAGGCAAATGTCTAGGTAGCAATGAGCATCGACAAGAATGTATTAGTTTTATTGGTGTATTTTTATCATGTGTTTTCTATGAATATAGATTTCTACAGCATATTTTTATATTAACTTCCTGGAGTTCCATCATCTTTATCATCTTGGTTGCTCTTCTTTGATCAATTAGTTCAGTTTTCCCATATATCGATGACTCTTGTTGCATAACCTTGCTCTTTGCACTAGTATCTTCAAAAGTTGACTACTGCAACGTGGTCTATGCTGGTTTAGCCAAAATAGCTATAAAAAGCTGCAAACAATACAGAATATCGCAATTCATTTACTCACACATGCTAAGAGGTCTGAACACATGATGCCCCTCAAAAGGAAAAATATTGGCTCCCTATCAAAGAATGTATTGACTACAAACTTCTGATTGTGGCCTTTAAAACCCTAAATACAGGATTACCATTATATCTGGCTTCTTTCTTAGTTCCCTGCACACCCTCTTGTTCCCTCCAATCAGCAGTGACACACCAAATAACCACCCCTTCTGTTCATTGAACCATATGTCTCTACCAAGAACTCTACATTTTTTGCACTTGTCCCTTTGCTTTGAAACTCACTCCCAGTTGACCTACACTAGCAAAATCATATTCAAAATTCCATTCATTCCTTAAGGCACACCTGTTTACACAGGTGTTCTGGTCCTACAGGTAAGATGGTGAATGCTGGTATACCTGGCATTATAAAAATAGATTTTTTTTTTTTCTTTTCTTGTGGTATTGCTTTCCTATAATAATTGTAGTTCCTTTACTATTTCTCTAAATTTGTAAACTGTCTTGATGTTTTTTGAGAGGTGGTATATAAAACCTTAAATAAACATAACATATTCACTCCCCTTCCCATTTGCTCCCCACCTCCCCAGTGGTGTACCTAGTATATTTGACACCCAGGGTTGATTATTTTTTAACCACCCTCCTCTATATGAAAAACTGTTTTTAGTAATAATCCTTGAGTCATACAGCAAGGGTCTACCTAGGGAAACGCAGCATCTTAAATATTGCAGTGAGCACTAGAACATCAATACACCCATTGTAAAAGTAAATAAACTACATTAGTACAGATTGATCCTGCATATCTTTTTCATATACACAGAACACAAATACACCCTTGCCTTGTATGAAATAAGTAATCACAAACTAAAAATAGAAATACTTAGACAAAAGTTAAACTGAACTGCCAAGAAGCCAGACTCTGCATATAGTGCAACACCATAGAAACAGTGATATATGCACCTAATACTGTGTAAAATATAAATATAAAGATAGCAGATATAAATTTGGAAAAATCCTGACAAATAACAACCACTACTTTACAAATTTATAAATAGAAATAAAACAAAACATGGAAAATAAGATCATACTATTTTATTGGACTAATACATTTTTTAATTAGATTTCAAAAACCAAGACCACCTCCCTCAGGTTAGTACAGTATACTGCTAAGATCTCCTATCCTGACCTGAGGAAGGGGAATTTGGAGCAACTGTTCCAGGAACTAATTAACGGAAAATATATTAGATTTGGTTCTTTGTGGAATGCAGGCCATAGTGCAGGAGGTAACTGTACTGTGGCCTTTGGGAAACAGTGATCATAACGTGATCAAATTTGAGCTGATAACCAGAATTGACGTCATTAAAGAAATCTACTGTAATTTTTGAACAGGCGACTATGATAAAATAAGGAAAATGGTTAAAAAGAAGCTAAAAGGATTAGTGGCAAAGGATAGGACTATAAACCAGGCATGGATGTTGTTTAAAAATACCATCGTGGAAGCCCAGACCAGATATATTCCACATATTAACAAAGGTGGAAAGAAGAGAAATTTAGAGCCAGCATGGTTAAAAGGAGAAAGAGGCTATTAGATCAAAAAAAAAAAAAATCCTTTAAAGAACAGAAAAGGATCCAAATGAAGAAAGATAAGAAAGAATATGAAAAAAAACTTGCCAAAGAGGCAAAAACACATAGTAACAATTTTATTTTTAGGTACATCAGATGCAGAAAACCTGTGAGGGAATCCGTGAGACTGTTGGATGATCAAGGAGCAAAAGGAGCATTCAGGGAGTGTTGGATGATCAAGGAGCAAAAGGAGCATTCAGGGAGGATAAGGCCATAGCGATCTATAAAATAATGAGTGGAGTGGAAAGGGTAGATGTGAATTGCTTCTTCACTGTTTCCAAAAATACTCTGGAATCTGTTACCGGAGAATGTGGTAAAATCAGTTAGCTTAGCGGGGTTTAAAAAAGGTTTGGATAATTTCCTAAAAGAGAATTCCATAGGCATTAATGAGATAGCTTGGGGAAATCTACTGCTTATTCCTAGGATAAGCAGCATAGAATCTGTTTTGCTAC
The DNA here is from genome assembly GCF_902459505.1 of Geotrypetes seraphini. NCBI lineage: Eukaryota > Metazoa > Chordata > Amphibia > Gymnophiona > Dermophiidae > Geotrypetes > Geotrypetes seraphini. The sequence continues at coordinate 137,806,907 of NC_047085.1, forward strand.
TTGGGATCTAGCTAGATACTTGGGACCTGGGTTGGCCACTGTTATAAACAGAATACTGGGCTTGATGGACCTTTGGTCTGTCCTAGTATGGCAATTCATATGTTCTTTAGGAAATACTTTTTCACTCAGAGAATAGTTAAGCTCTGGAACGTATTGCCAGAGATTTTGGTATGAGTGGTTAATGTGACTGCTTTCAAGAGAGGTTTGGAAAATTTCCGGGAGGAAAAGTCCATAGTCTATTATTGAGACAGCCATGGGGGAAGCCACTGTTTGCCCTGGATCAATTGCATGGAATGTTGCTACTAATTGGGTTTTTGCCAGGTACTAGTGACCTGGATTGGCTACTGTGAAGATGACCTAGTGGGCTAGATGGACCATTGCTCTGACTCAGTAAGGCTATTCTTATGTTCTTATCTCCTTTTGGTCTGGCAACTCTGTTTTCATCTCTTCCATTCCTTCCTCTCCTCTTAGTCTGACATATGTCTCCTTCCCTCCCATCACTCCCTCCTTTCCCTTACCCTACTTCACCATCTGGCATCTCTGTTGCCTTCCCTCCCCTTGGTCTGGAATCTCTCCCTCCTTTCTCGTCCTCCACACTGTGTTTTGGCATCTCTCTTCTCTTCAGATCTGGTATTTCTTGTCTCCTTTACTTTCCTCTCTCCCTCCCCTTTGATCTAGCATCTCGCTCCTCTCCTCTCCTTCACTTCCTCTCCCTTCCCTTTTCTTTTCCTCCATTCCCTGGTCTTCCTCCCGCTCCATTACCCCTTCCCCCAGTTGGGTGCATCATTTTTCTCTTCTTACCTCCCTTCCCATGGGATGAGTACCCCTCTCTCTCTTTTTTTCCTCTCTGCAGGCTGCCGCTTGCAATCTTCAGATTGCTATCAGCCTCAGTCAGCTGAACATGGTTCCTTCAGTGGCCATGGAAGCTTTTTCTCTGCTTCAACTTCCCATCCATACAGAGGCAGGATGTCTGAGAGGGCGATTGTCCTCTCCACTCCACCTCATAATCGCGTACAGACGCAGGAAAGTGTTTGCATGAGGTTGCAGCAGTAAGGCAGGCAATGTTCCAGAACAATGGTAACATACCAAGGGCCTCAAAATAGTACCTGGCGGGCCGCATGTTTGAGACCATTGAACTAGAGCATCCCCTTATGATCTGCATCTGGGGTAGACTGCCCCCACCACCCCACCCTTGGTAAGCCACTGCACCTCACTGTTCCCCTACAGTCATATTGCCTTCCCTATGGTGATGGGTGTGCAATTTTTAATGTACTTTTGTTTTATATTGGTGAACAGCTCTTCACTTGAATTAAAAGCTTTATAAAGTGTCTTCCCAAAAAATGAGTGTATCAGTTTACAGCTAAAGAGTGATTTCAAAGAGATCTTTTGAAACATAACGTCTGGGCAATATTCCGAATAGTGTAGTAGCTTTATGTACCTTTTATTTGAACTAGTCAAATACAGTAAACTAGGAGTATGCACTCATTTGAAATGAGATAGGAAATATCAAAACATTTGTTATGTCATTTTCATGTCACTGGCAAATGAAAATGAGCAAAAAACATTTTGTTTTTCTTTAATGTACCATCAATACTACACATTCTTCCAAAAGAGTGCACACTGTTTTTAAAGATTGTACACTCTCTCCCGAAAGTGCATGTATGCATAAAGCATCACTTAAGCATCCACTATTAGGATATAATATGCACGCTTCATGAAAAGTGCATACTCAGTCAACAGACTGTGCACTGTTTTCATTAGAGCATACACTTTTAATGACATTATTCCTAAGATGACAAAATGAAAAACAAACACACATTCCCAGAAATGACACAGGAAAAAGCACATGAAAATTTTACAGGCTGCACACTCCTAAAGTAAACCAGCCAAAGAGCCTCATGGGTCTCGAGACCCTGTCTATCAACATGGTGGGCCTGCTTGACTTTTATTTCTAGAGAAGTGTGTGTACTTCCTGTTTCATCTGGCACTTTGCCTCAGGGCTGGAGGAAACAGGAAGCAGATGTGTGACTCTGGAAGCACTATAAGCTCGCTGAATGAACTGGCAGGAAACCCATTCTTGTAATACACTCCTTCTGAAGTGGGTAAGATATTTTTAAATCCTAATTTAAACCTTGATTTTTAGTTTTAGGAAAAACAGCTGGGTATAAAAGCTATGAAAATCAGAAATTATTAAAAAAAAATTCTAACCCTGAAGTGAAACTATAAAGCTTGATCTCCTCCTCCCAAATTCCTAAATATTAATGGATTATCATATTATAAGTACAGGCAGACCCCAGTTTAAGAACGCCCGACTTACATCAAACTCATACTTACAAACCAGGGTCCTGCCTCTCCCTTCCTATCAAAACGTGACCCTCTTCCTCCGTTCTGTGTCCCAACATGCCCCATGTCGTCTTTCCCTCCATTCAGCGTCACAAATTCATACCTCTCGCGGGTGTTTACCTCCTCTGGCCAGCTCTCTCTTCCCAATCGCACTTCACAAAGCCACGGGCCACTAGTTCTTGCACGCGGCTCACAGCTGACCCAGAAGCCTTCCCTCTGATGTGAAAGAAGACTTCTCAGTCAGCTGCGAGCCACGTGCAGGAATCAGTGGCCACGGCTTTGCAAAGTGCGACTGCCAGAGGAGGTAAACACCCGCAAGAGGTATGAATTTGTGATGCTGAACAGAAGGAAAGACAACAAGGGGCGTGTTGGGACACCGAAGGGAGGAGGAGGGTCGCATTTTGAAAGGGAAGAAGAAGGAGCACATTGGCACAGGAAGATAGAGGCAGGGTCGCATTGGGACATAGAAGGAAGGGAGGGAGCACAAACTTTGGATGAAGGAAGGAGGGAGGAAGTATAAACTTGGGACATAGGATGGAGGAATGGAGGAAGTGAGGGAAAGAGATGCTGAGGTGGGGGAATAGAAAGGGAGAATTGTTGGCCATGGGTGTCTGAGTGAGAGGGAAAGATGGATGGTGTACATGGGGAAAGGAAGAAAGAATTGTTGGGCATAGGGAGGGAGAGAGAAATATTAAACATGATGATGGGAGAGACGTGAAGTATAGATGCATGAGGAAGAGAGAGATGAGACGGATCAGTGGGACGGATGAAAAGTGAAAGTAAGTGTAAACCTATTTTATCTTTCTATTTAAACTACAGTACTGTTTCTTTAATGTTTAATGTTCTTTAATTGTTTTATAGACTGTGTACTGTACAGGATCCAAGTTACATACAAATTAAACAAATATATGATATTGCGTAAAAATCAAAATCTATTAAACTTGAAACTTGAACTCATTCTTAACCCGGGGACTGCCTGTATTACTATGATCCAGTTATCAGTGTTCTTTGAAATAAGCTCCAAGAAGCATATGATTTGTGGTTCAAGATAAGAGAGTTTGTAAGGATGAGGAACAAGCTGAGGCAATAGGACAGTGCTGAGAAAACATTTATGGGCTTTGGGATGGGCTTTCCTATCAGTTTTATGGTGCTCTTTTTTTTCAGTGTGTGCTATATATTTTAATTGTACACTGCTTAGGTTGCTATTGTAATGAAGCGGTATATCCTGTTAAATAAATCTGTAAATCTCTAGGATGGTCTGCATTTTAGCACAATTTATAATAAATTCAGACAAAAATGAACATTCTTACCTAATCTAATCAGATTTTTATATACTGTTGTTATCCCCAAAACTGGGTTCACAATGATTTACAACAGTCAAGTCCTTATGTAAAAAGTATGTGACCTTTCATTCAGCAACAGGTAGCATTTAATTAAGCAGCAGTAACTAAACTTTAAAGGGCAAATTCTATAAGAAGCGCCCAAAAATTAGGCGCCTAATTAGGCACTGTTCAGCGCGATTCAAGTAAAATTGGGTGCTGCTTAATGAATCACGCTGAACGGAACCTATTTTGGAGGCGCCCACGAAATAGGCCAGCTCTAGGCACAACTAAAGGTTAGGCGCCAGCTGAGCACTTAAGCACGCTTAAGAGCGGCGATTCTGCAACAAGGCGCCTAACATGTAGCCGTGCCTAACATATAGCCACGCCCACGCCTAATGCGCATATTTTTTTTTTTTTAAGGCTGCCTAAATTTTTAGAGGCGCCTTGTTGCAGAATCGCCCTTTGTTGATAGGCGCCTAAGTTTCAATTATTGCTGATTAAAAAGCTTTAATTGAGCTTGTTTCTCGATTTTAGATACGTGCCACCAAAATAGGCGCCTAACATTAGGCGCCGGTTACAGAATTTGGGCCTAAGTGTTTATCAGCCTCATACATGGACGTATCATCTAGAGCAGTGTTTTTCAACCGCTGTTCCGCGGCACACTAGTGTGCCGCGAGATGTTGCCTGGTGTGCCGTACGGTCAGGGCCGCCATCAGGGCAGTACCACCAGTCTAGGGAGAGGGGCGGTCCGCCCCACGTGGACAGGAGAGAGCTGGACGGGGGACCCGCGGAGTTCAATACATCTCGAGCCGCGAGGCTCGTCTTCTGTTCCTGCCTGCCCTGCAGCTAACATATAGCCGATCGCAAGCGTTCCCCGATGTCAGCGCTGACGTCGGAGGGAGGGCTTAAGCAAAGCCTGCCCTCCGACGTCAGCGCTGACGTCGGAGAATACTTCCGTTCGGCTATTTGTGTGCGGCAGGGCAGACAGGAAGCAGAAGACAAGCCTCGCGGCTTGAGCTTCGTTTTGCTGAGAAAGTTGCAAAGATGGGCTGGGAGGCAAACACGGAACACAAAAGGGGGGAGGGAGTGCGTTTTGGACACAAGGCATGAACTTGGGAGAGAGGAAGGGAGGGAAAGAGATGCTGAGGTGGGGGAGGGAATGCGTTTTTGGACACAGAAGAAATGGACTTGGGAGAGAGGAAGGGAGGGAAAGAGATGCTGAGGTGGGGGAGGGAATGCGTTTTTGGACACAGAAGAAATGGACTTGGGAGAGAGGAAGGGAGGGAAAGAGATGCTGAGGTGGGGGAGGGAATGAGTGTTTGGACACAGAAGGCATGGACTTTGGAGAGAGGAAGGGAGGGAAAGAGATGGTTGTGTACACGGGGAATAGAAGAAAGGAGAATTTTTGGTCATAGGGAGGGAGTGAGGTACAGATAGTGGCATACCAGGGTGGGGGGGGGGCGGTCTGCCCCACCCCGGGTTTACATCCCAAGGGGGTGCACAGCTGGCCACCCTCCAGTGTTGTCCCTAGGCCGGCAAACTGCGGCTCTTTAGCCACTTGAGTGCCACCGCCGCCAACGGTGATGTTGGCGGTGGCAGCATTATAAAATACTTTCTTTGTGTTTATTTGATTCCTATTCAAGAGAATTACTTTATATATAGTCAATATAGGCACAGAGTTAAATTTTTTAACATTTTCTAATGGTGGTGTGCCTCGTGATTTTTTTCATGAAACAAGTGTGCCTTTGCCCAAAAAAGGTTGAAAAACACTGATCTAGAGAAGTGGTCTTCATTTCAAGGCCTGCTATTCAATGGCAGATCTCTGAGATCTCTGTGGTGGCCTATGGAATCTGTGCAAAACATTATCGCCCCCCCCCCCCCCAACGAGATCTGGCATATTTCCTGCGCTGCAGTCCTTTATTCTTCAGGCCACAGGCAGCATGAATGAAGTAAACACGCTGCCTTTGGCGGCACCAGAAGCTTTTCTTCTGCTATAGCTTCCTACCACATAGCAGAGGGAAAGCTTCCGGGGCTGCCAAATGGAGCATATTTACTTCATTCACTCTGCCCGTGGCCCGAAGATTGCAGGACTGCAGCGCTGGAAACAAAAAGTGCCAAATCCTGACGGGGGGTAGGGGGAGATGCCAGACCTCTGCGGTAAGAAAGATTGTGGGGGAGAAGGGGAAGGGCAGAGAGAGGGAGGAGATGGTGCATATGGTTGGAGAGGAGGAAAATACATAGAAAAATAGATAGATTGAGAAGAAAGCATAAAAATGGAAGAAAGTTGAATGTTAAAAGTTAATGCCAAAGATGGATGTAGGTATTTTCCCAAAGAACACAGGGGATTTAAGTCCAAACAGTATCCCTCACCCATCAGGAATCTTATGCCATCAGTTGAAAAATATTACAAATTTCACAAAAAGTATTCTTAAATTTTGGTGTGCTCATAGATACGTCAACAGGGCGCCATACAGCGATACGAAGTTGCTAATAATGCATAGATTCTTAATCACAGCATATTATATTTAGCACTAGAGCGTCTGTTTAACGTTGGAATATTCATATAGCTCTTCAAAGACAAAGATGAATCACTTATCTGAGCTGGTATGTCTCAGCTTCAACACAGTCCTTGTTTTGCTAAAGTTACGTCAGGAAGCTGAAGGAAAAGTCTTTATTTATTTTGTCTTGTTCTTTAGTGTGCCTGTGAAGGATCAAACTCGCTGTGAGAATTCTATACAAACTAAAGATACAGTATCAAAAATCTTATAATGAAAACTCTAAATACAAATACATGCACATTAACATAGCTGGCAGGCTGGTACCTGAGTCTCCTGACTGACACTCCTGGTTTGAAAAAGACGCCCTGGGAAAACCATCTCCAAAGCGAGGTTGAAAAGCTTAATGGCTGAGTGTATGGTGCAGTGGTTAGAGCTACAGCCTTAGCACCCTGCCGTCGTTGGTTCAAATCCCCCACTGCTCGCTGTAACAGAAGATAAATTTTTTTTAAAAAGGATTAAAAAATAAATAAAATATAATAGTTTTTACCAAGGCGCGCTAACTGATTTAGCATGCCCTTAGTTAGCACGCCTTAGTAAAAGTACCCCTTAATGAAAAACAGCATAAAATCGGCATTCTAATGATGTCATAACATTAAAACGCGATAACATTATAGATGTTATGAAGACGTCTATGTGACGCCTAAAGGTGATTCTGTAAAGCATGTCTATTTAGACGCATCTAGACTTACTGAACGATGCTGAGGATGATTCCTCTATAGTACGTCTATGCATTATAGAATCACGCTCAGCATTTTCCCACTGGACGTCTACACGATGCCTAACTTTCAGACGTCCTTTTCAGAATTTGCCTCTAAGACTGCACTGCACGTATGAGATTGACCAATAATTATGCAAATTTCAAATGCTATTAACCAAATTTTATTTTATTTTTAAGGCATGAGATTATAAAGAGTAATATTGGAAGAAGTATTTATGATGTTTACGGATTTTTTATTGATCTTTTTTTGGCCAATAATTATGAACTTCTAATTATCTATTTTATTTAGTAAAAGATCTCTCTTACCATAGTATACATTCCAAAGAGGTAAATGTGCTCCAAACAGCCACCAACAACTGTCTTGTGAAAACAGTGGCGAGCAAATTGCGAGTCACTGGCTGTGTACAACAGAGCACGCATTTACTACTGAGAGACCAGGCTGATAAAGAGGACAATAAAAAAGGAGGGTTTTCATAGTTCACTGCTGTTAAAATTGACCATGGAAAGCACACAGCATGCTTATATAGGAATAACTGCTGCTCCTTTTGCAATAATAAAAAAAATGTATTTTGCCATTGCCTCTGGATAGTCACTATTGTGCAGAACAGTGCCTGATATCTAATTTTATGATCAATTTTGTGCCATTTTCTGATATCTTCTTATAAAGTGTATGCATAGTGTTGTTGGCTATATGATGGAAAAATATCTTGGCTTGAAAATAAAAGGATAATTTAGCCTGCTGAAAAGAGCAATTGAGGATTGAAGCATTTCTGTGGTAGACTGCTTCAAAATTGCTAGCAATGATATACTGTTTTTGGGGATATAATATGGGATAAGATAATACAGCAGTTTACTAAGAGGTCAGTTTTCTTTTTCTGTAAAAAAGGTTTATCAGGAGGACAAAATAAAATATATTTAGCATGAGTCAAAAATGAATTGATTTGGTGGCATTTAATAATAATAATAATAATAATAATTTTATTCTTATATACCACCAAAGCTGTAATAGTTCGAGGTGGTTTACAATAAGAAGAGCTGGACAATCAGCGATGATAGGTACAATGTAAAGTCATGGAATACATGTAAGTAGAGTACTGAGAAGGCTTGAGAGTTTTTGGTTACAAATCAGTTAGAGTATAAAGAGATAGGGCTTTAAGAGATCTTAGGTTGCAAATATGTTGTACAAGTTTGTTTTTACTAGTTTTCGAAAACTTAGATAGGATGAGGAGTGCGTAATAATGTTACCCAGTCAATTGTTCAGATGACCTGCAGAAACTCTAAAGCAACTAAGGTACCAGAGGAACGCTCACCCTTTAGCAGCTGTTTTATGTTTGCACTTTTTCAGTTGGGAGAGGTTGTCATTATGTATATCGACTGTATGTTTATTGGTGTAAATTGCTTTATTTTGTCCCCCAAAATTATTATTGTTATACGCATTGAAAATATTTGATATTGCGTTTACATCAAAATTTTAATAAACTTGAAATTTATACTTGTCATTACGAGCACAACAGCTTCTAGTTGCTTGCCCTCCCAATGGTCCTGTTCTCTCGACACCTGGAGACACATTGGAGTATTCACTTTCCACTTCCATGTCAAGGATCACGTTTGTAGTATTCCCACTCATAGTCACACCTACCATAGGAAAGTCACTTTTGCATGTGTAAGTCTTTCCTTCACAGCTAGCATTATGTTTCTCAGCAGCAGTGATTCCTCTGGAATTCAGTTCAGTAGAACAAGTTAGAAACTCTGGTTCCAAAGGACAAGAGCAGTCAGATGAAGATGATTGCTCTGTGTTTGCAAGTGTCAATATTTTATCCTGTGAAAAGGTGAAGCCATCACAGATGTTCCATCCTCTTTGACATTGGCTGGATTACAATAACATTCATTCTCACACTTGTAACTATTTCATTTACCACTTTGATCCCATAAATCTGAATATATTGTTGGTGTAAAAGTATTTTGGGAAAGGTTCTTGCCCTAGTTGAACATTTATAAAGGAAATATTTTCTCACTTATGTTTTCATCTCATAGTCAACTCAGCAAACATAACTAAAATAAACTTTGTAATTTTTACTCAGAACTGCCATGAAAGGGAAAAGTAGCAAGCCTAGTTCTAGCACCCCCCAAACCAACACTTGCCGCTCTTTTGTATTGTATATGAAAAGCTGCTTTTAGAGACAATCCCACTTTCTCCTTAGCAGGTATCCACACTTGTCTTCAAGCATCAGTATTTTTTTTTTAAACATCCTCTGTCCCAATTTGAAGGAAAAAAATGTATCATTTAATCCTATATTAGTAATGTTCTCCTGCTCCCAAAAGCTAAGGTCCTTCTATAGTGATATTTCTGATATTAGAAATGGTCTGCATCCTACGTGCTGTCAGTATAATTTCTGATATTTCTCTGCTAGGACAGTATTATTTTACTAATTTTATTCTTGATATGTCATAACAACATAAAAACTGCACAATGCATCCTTGTGGCTGCGCTCACAATCACAAACATACAGTGCATCCATTTCTCTAATCAAGTACACATTCAAAAACTTTCCCTTGATCTCCTAGCCATGTCACCTTGTGGGGTTTTTTTTCTTGCTCCCCAGTTTATGGTAACCCCACTAACATGGAAAACACCTCACTCATGAAACAAGAAAAAACTGCAGACAATATGTACAAGATGCAGGCTGTGTTTATTATATCAAGTTTCAAGTTTCAAGTTTATTGGTTTTTTATACCCCGATCATAAAACAAATATCTGACCGGTTAACAATAAAATTTAGATAGGAAAGAAAGAAGTATTTAAATGTGTTTAGAGAAATTAGTGAGAAAAATAGAAACATTTAAGACGTATGGACAGACCTGACAGTGAGGGTGAGTGGGAAGGTTGGGAGAAAGTTACATAATCTTAGAAGAAATGAGATAGAGGGAAGGGATATAACACAGGTGCCTGGTATGAGTGATATGCTCTTAGGATGATAATTGGATTGAAAAAGAAAACAACAAGTGGACGAGGAAAAGATTAAGAATTGGTATAGGCGTCTTTAAATAGATAAGTTTTAAGAATAGTCTTGAATTTTGGTAATTGGCTTTATATTTATATCAAATATTAAATGCGGTCAATGATACCACCTTTTAACAAACCAAGGGACCCGATACGGTCCGTGTTTCGGTAATCACGCCTTCTTCAGGGGTCCATGGTTGATAAGGTTTTGAATCAAACCACAATTTAAATTGATAATGAACAAAAGCCTATGCAGCAATCAGATAAACCATGGATCCCTGAGGAAGATGTGTTTACCGAAACACGGACCATTTGTTAAAAGGTGGTATCATTGACCGCATTTAATATTTGATATAATAAACACAGCCTGCAAATTGTACATATTGTCTGCAGTTTTTTCTTTTTTATTTCTTTTCTTTTTTTATGCAGTTTTTTCTTGTTTCGTGTTTGTTGTTCCTGTACTGCAATCTTTGTTGGATTTTCCTTTGGTTTTTGCTTTTTAAACACCTCACTCACACCATCTTTGCAACCAGAAACAACTTTTTCTGCTGTTAAGAAAAGATAATTACAGACTCCAAGTAAAACACTTCACTATTTAACTTGATATAATTTCTCAGTACATGTATGTCTTCTTTTTTATGAGATGTAGTTATTAACAAAGGTCAAAAAAAATTATTTACATAGGAAAAAAGAGAAAGAAGAATAGAAAACCCAAGGTAGGAGTTCGAAAGCAAAGTGCTACAGTAGCCTTATGGAAGGGAGGTAACTGCTGCATTTCACAAACCTCCCATGAAAGTCCTACATCTTGGAAGCATTTGTCCATAAGGAAGGCTCTTAGAAGATATGTGGATCTTGAAGGAGGAAATCTCCTTTCTTTCTCTTAGTCCATTCTCTAGTTTTAAGCATCCTGGATTATTGTAACATTATGCAGTATACTTATCCGGGTTTCACAAACACTTCCATAAATTAAGCATAATCCAAAACACCGCCATCAGGCTAATATTCAACTTTAAAAAATTTGACCACATATCTCCTTATTATCTCAAACGTCCTTGGCTGAAAATGGAAAGCCGAGTTCTTTTCAAATTTGGCTGTCTCTTTTACTCTCCTACCTTACTAATCAATTTTGTTCTCCAGACCAGTTCGAACCACAAGACCTCACTTATTTTTTTCCTTTCCACCAGATTTGTGTCCAAACTCATTGACTATCAAGCTGCTTCAAGAGACCCAGTTTGGAGCCATTTAGTTTGCTCCTCATCCTCATATATGCAATTTAGAAAATCCTTAAAAACATCTCTTTTCTCAAAATAAGCAATCCTAATTTAAAATAAATTTCCCTATTACTAAAAATTATTCTATTCTTTCCTTTTTTTTTTATTCCCTTTGTTACAAATTTTATTTGCTATATCCTTGTAAACCACTTAGAACTGTAAGGCTTATGCGGTATATAAATAAATATGTTATGTTAAAGGGCAGGCCCAAAGACTTTAATGTTCCTTACTCAAAATTCTTAAGATTCTCAGCCATCTTATTGTAGAGAGTCCTTATAAAATTGTGTTGCATATTTCTCAGGATATTTAATGGATTAGTGAAATAAGAACATATAAGAAAGATAAGAATTGCCACTGCGGGTCAGACCAGTGGTCCATCGTGCCCAGCAGTCCGCTCACGCCCAAAGACCAGTGCTCTAACTGAGACTAGCCTTACTTGCGTACGTTCTGGTTCAGCAGGAACTTGTCTAACTTTGTCTTGAATCCCTGGAGGGTGTTTTCCCCCTATAACAGCCTCCGGAAGAGCGTTCCAGTTTTCTACCACTCTCTGGCTGAAGAAGAACTTCCTTACCTTTGTATAGAATCTATCCCCTTTTAACTTTAGATAGTGCCCTCACGTTCTCTCTACCTTGGAGAGAGTGATCAATCTATCTTTATCTACTAAGTCTATTCCCTTCATTATCTTGAATGTTTCAATCATGTCCCCTCTCAGTCTCCTCTGTTCAAGGGAGAAGAGGCCCAGATTCTCTAATCTCTCACTGTACGGCAATTCCTCCAGCCCCTTAACCATTTTAGTCGCTCTTCTCTGGACCTTTTCGAGTAGTACTGTGTCCTTCTTCATGTACGGCGACCAGTGCTGGACGCAGTATTCCAGGTGAGGGTGTACCATGGCCCGGTACAGCGCCATGATAATTTTCTCCGATCCCCCTTCTTAATCATTCATAGCATTCTGTTCCCCCTTCTTGCCACCGCCACGCATTGCGCGGATGGCTTCATTGACTTGTTGAATCATAATAATAACAAAGAAACTGTCCTTAGTGAATGCAATCTACATCTCAACAATATAATGTAATGATTAGAATTATAATTGGATGCATTCCTAAAATTAAAACCAAAAACTTTGATCGTCTTATAGAAATGTAAGGGTCATTTTATAAGCAACTGCTGTGTAAGTAGTGATATTTGCATGTATAAATAGGCTAGGTAGAAACTGCCAGGTGATGCTGCTCTTTGTCCCAACATATATCCTTGCAAAATTGATGCTTCTATTGCACATGTCTGCAAACACATGTATATATTCCTTCAGTCTCAGAAACTAAAATTTTTAAGGCATAAATAACACAATGAGTCTCAAAGCCAAACAAACCATCATCTGAAATATATTAATCTTAACAGCAAAATTAAATACAGTTCTAAGAAAGGTACCACCCCTATCCTTAATTTTAGCAGCCTTTCCTTGTACAGCACTGCTAGCTTCTAGCACTCCATCATGGGCAACATTTCAAGATGGCTCAACCTTAGTGCAGGTTCTTAGCTTTCATTACTTAAGAATGTGGTCCTGAAGCCTCCTCAGAGATGCTTCTCCATCTCTTCTGGCTTCCTTTCCTTTGGAAACCTCCTCCACCTCTCAGGAATCTGAAACTGTAACCTGCTGGCACACAGGGAACAGAACCTTTCAGCTCTAGATGTCACCTGACCATTCTTCCTGCTACCTTCTCTAAAGAAGAGTTTATAAGTCAGGCATGCTTCCTTGGCTCCACCCTAGCTTGATTCTCTGATTGGTTGTGCCTTTTTGCTCCCGGATTGGAGAACAGTCTGTGTACTTTAATTCCCAGGATTCTTAGGCACGCTGTTCCCTTCCAGGTTCAAGCTCTCTGCTTCCTGTGGGGAATTCTATAAATGGTGCTTAAAAATAGGCACTGAGAAAAAAAACATGCTGAGTACTATTCTATAAAAAGCGCTCCAGACCAATTGGCTTTAATGGAATAATGCTTAGTGTGAATTTGCACATCCAACTTTGGGCACTAGGAATTTGGCCTGCTGAAACCTGGTATAAATCTTACCTGGTATCCTCTAACTAGGGTTACCAGATTTTCTCAAAGGAAAATCCGGACCCATGACCATGCCTGTAGGCCAGCCCAGTTCTGCTCCATAAGAACATAAGAAATGCCTTCTCCGGATCAGACCTAGGTCCATCTAGTCCGGCGATCCGCACACGCGGAGGCCCATTTAGGTACTCCATTATGGAGACCCGGTTTTCCCGTAACCCTCAATATGATTAGCAAGAAGGTATGCATCCAACTTGCGTTTGAAACTCAGAACAGTAGTCTCCATCACAACCTCTTCCGGGAGAGCATTCCAAGTGTCTACCACTCGTTGTACGAAACAGAACTTTCCGATGTTAGTCCTGAACCTGCTGCCGCTCAGTTTCAGACTATGACCTCTTGTCCGTGTCACATCTGAAAATGTTAGTAATGAGGATTCCTGATCTATTTTGTCAAATCCTTTTAATATTTTAAAAGTCTCTATCATATCTCCTCGCAGTCTTCTCTTCTCGAGGGTGAACAATCCCAGATTCTTGAGGCATTCTCTGTAGCTCAATTTCTCCATACCTTTGACTACCATTTTGCCTGTGTCTCGCCCCCTAGCCCCCCCCCTCCTAGATGGCATCTGTGCATGCGTGGACATGACGCAATGATGTCACATGCATGTGACATTACCGCATTGCGTCTGTCACATGCGCAGATGCCCCTTTCCGATGCAATTTTGACGGGAAGCTTTTCAAAACCCAAATAAAGTGCAGAGTTTTCAAAAGCCATCCAGACCCCTGTCCATCTGGACTAAAAATAAATAAGTAAATTAAACAAGAACAAAGTACCCCTACATAACAAACTACAGAAACTCAAGTGTTTGTTTTCTTGGACTTTTGGTAGTATCAGCTATTACATTACATTAGAGATTTCTATTCCGCCATTGCTTTGCAGTTCAAGGCAGATTACAAAAGAATTGCAAAAAACATATTACATGAAGAAGATATCTGGTAATTTCTAGAGGAGATAAAGAGTAGATGAGGTTGCTTTGGGGAATCTGTAAGGTATTGGGAAGTGGGAAGGAGCTAGCAGTATTACGTCGTTTGCAGGAATTTCTTGAAAAGCAGAGTCTTTATTTCTTTTCTGAATGTTTTGTAGTCTGGGGTCATAATTAGTAGTTTGGAGATTTGGTTGTCGAGTTTCGCTGCTTGTGTGGCTAGGAGGCCATCATATAGTTTTTTCCGTTTGACTTCTTTGATTGGGGGGTGCGTGAATGGAGTGAGGTTTCCTATGTCTAGTTGATGTAGTTTGGATGAGGCGGTTGTTCAGGTAGGTTGGGCTGTCGCCGTTTATGGTATTAAATAGAAGACAGTAGAATTTGAATAGTATTCTTGCCGGAATTAGGAGCCAGTGTGAGTTGAGGTATGCCTCTGTGATGTGGTCATGTTTCGTTAATGTAAAGATAAGTCTCAGTGCTGTGTTTTGGATTGTTTGTAGTTGTTTTATCATTGTTGCTGGGCAGGGGAGGTAGAGAATGTTGCAATAGTCTAAAAGGCCTAGAACTAGGGATTGCACTAAGAGCAGGAATTGTGTTCTATCAAAGAATTTTCTAACTTGTCTTAAATTTCTCATAACTGCGAATGATTTCTGTATTGTTTTATTGATTTGTGGTTGCATGGTGCAGCATCTATCTATTGGCATTTCTAGTAGTTTTAGGGTGGGTTGAATGGGGTAATTGGTAAGTTAATTTCTATATTGGTTATGGTTGGGACTTTGTTATTTTCGAGGCGGATGAATTTTGTTTTGTCTGGGTTCAGCTTCAGTTTATGATCTTTCATCCAGGTTACTACAGTTTCTAGTGTTCAGTGAAGTGTGTCTGTTATTGAGAAGAACAATTGTTTTATCTTTGTTTACAACTTTCTTTTGCAATCGATGCTCATACTGGACCAATGTATTGCAAACTGTGTGCCGCTGCAAGATTCCGAGTGTAGGCGAATCAGCAGGTACCTCTCCTGATTTCTGTACCTCTCCACCAGCATAGTCATTTTAGGGTTAACAAGCTCAGGACCCCATCTGGAGGGCCTCCGCACATGCACAGACGTCGATGTGATCATGTCATACATGTACGTGATGTCATCGCATCTTGTGCACATGTGCGGAGACCCGCGGCTGCGAGTTTAGTGTGCTGCAGCTTGGAAAGGTTTGTGAGACACTGTACTGGACATTGACCTTGTTTTATTGATTATTTTTCAGACAAAACATATTTGACAGAGCATTTGTGACCCCTGAAGCAGGCAGCTATCTGCCAAAACAAAACCCTATTTATCTGTTGGTGCTTTGTCAATAAAGGAGTGTGTTTCACATTTTACATCTGTGTGATGGAAGTCCTTTGGTTCATTCCTACTTTTGTTTTTCTGTAATCCTCTAACACTGTGCCTAAATATTTGGACAATCCCTGACCTGCCCATGCTGCTCTTATGGCCACACTCCTTTTGGGTTGCACATGAGGCACTTGGGGTGCTCAGATGAACGTGAAAATCCAAATAATTACTAATTAACTTTAATGCCAATAATTGGTGATTAACATACAATTAACTAATTAGTTTATATACACATTGGGCTCCACACCCAAATCCTGGGCACTTAACTTTGGGCAGCCTATATAGAATCCAGGGGTAAGTGCTTAACTAAGTAAAAGACCCTCTTAGTTGGGTAACAGTTTTCAAATACAATCAACTAAATTATATAATACAGTTAGTTAAAATAATGCACAGGAGATAAAACCTCATTTTATTAACAAATAATAAACAAAAGCTCTAGCTGCTTCAATAAATGGTTTCAAAGTTAAAACTAAGTTGGTCAGAAAGCTAGGTTTTGAACTTTCTATGATAATTCCAACCTCAGATCCATAGATGATTATTTCAGCATGGTGGTGCTTGACCTTCCTGTGTTCTCTTTCTTGTAACTGCCAGTCTGCAATCTTGCATAAAAGGGGAGTATCAGCCTGCATTCCCCCCGAGACAATAGGGACAATGAAGCTTAATTAATTCACTTAGATACACCAGCACCATGTTGTGTACTGTATGTCTTTATAAGATAAATTTGAATAACAATTGAAAGAGTGTATACTCTTAATGTTGTTGATCCCATAATGACGATAATTTTTTTAAAAAAAACCCAAAAATAAAACAAAAATTCCAGTAAAGAAGTGAAATGATCAACATGAAAATTTTCAGGCTGCACACCCCTTATTTGCTATGCCTGTTGAATTCTAGATGTTGCTGACATCAGCAGAGAGATAATAAGCTTCATGAATATTTTAACAGATAATAATGTAGTACATTCCATCAGTGAGGAATAACTTTATATAAAGAGGGCTAGGCTTGAGTTTCCTAAATGCACAAGGATTTCAGAAAATGTTATACACTTTTTTTAAATTTTCCTTTCGAAGTTAGATCAGTTGCAACCAGGGCTTGAGTCTGTCACCACATGCATTCATATGAAAATCCCAGGAATATTTCCCCCTGGTTTTCTCCCAGCTTACTTTAGTTGAGTCATTTCAGCAACAGCCTTCAATTGGGGGCCATGTACTAAGCCTCCTTTTAGAATCTTGCAATCCCCAGATTCTAAAACCAGCCACTAGGTGTCGCCTTTGGGCATAAGTAGATCCTTCTCTCAGGTACGTTGAATACTGTTTTTGCTACACTTCTAACCCCATCTGATCCAGGGTCTAGAAGATCTGTGCTGGAAAGGGATCCTAGATTCTTCTGCATAGTAGTATGCAACAGTTCCAATAAACCACCAGGGAGCCAAGTGTATAATCATTTTTATGTGCGTGTGGCAGCATACGCATATTGCCAGACTATTATATAAGGAAAATAATCTATATGTATATAAGGCCAGTAGGCTGCCAACATTAACAAATGAAAAACATTTGGTGGTGCTATGTGAATGATTAAATGCTAGCTTTTGTGGGGGTGCGGGTGGGAGTAAGGGCGGGGGAGTCTTTAGGAACATTCAGTATGCTGTAATTCATGTGAATGACAGCTCAGGTTCCAAGGAAACAGAATGTGTCAATCAGCTTTCTTCAGACCAATAGAAATCTTTTAAGTTGAATATAATTTCATATGATATATTCATGTCTGGCAGTTTGCCAGTGCTTTAAGTAGCAAGGGAAAAATATTGGCTTTTTCTTTCAAGTTTACCTGATACTATGTTATCACTGCTCTTTGTATTCCATGAAACTCAACATCCTCAGTTCAGAATTTTAATGCATGGGCTGCACACAGCATCTGATAACTTAAAGTGAACATTATCAAGATATGTTGCACTGGATTTTGTTGTTTTTTTTTTTGTTTTTTTTGCAGAACTAGGAGAAGAAAGATCTCTAAAATCTATCCAGTGCCTTTCATTGGCTTTTATCCAATTTGGTAAAGAGAGAGACTGTTAAGACAGAAAACATAATGTTTATTTTTTCACTTTCACAAAGCTTCACAGTCTTCAATATAACAGAAGCTTTTTCACAACACAGACTCTTGGCAAGAAGTTCATCATACAGACAAGGATTATCAGGTTGCTACCCAGTACAGACAGAGAAATGAGACAAGATAAACATGTCTGTGTATTGTATTAAAAATGCTGGAAACTCTGGTCTGGTTTCATGAGTTGGATGGAAATATGATGAAATCTGGGCAGTTTAATACTAACAGAAAGCTACCCTCGTGTGGCCAATACTGGCTTATTTGAAAAGCCCATAAAGGGTTTCAGCATGGACCATACAAAAGGGATACTTTTTCTTTAATAGCCATCTGTACAGGAGAGATGAGATGTGGGCCAGGTCATCTCTCCTCAGCTGTCATGATATTAACGTAGGTAATGGAGCAAGCTCTCCGTTCTGCTGGGTGTTGTTTTTCATAGATGTTCATTGATTTACACAGATAATTCTATTTATTTCATACACTTGGTCCAAGCAAACCAGGCAGAATAGCAAATACTGAAGCATTTTGAATTGTTTTATCTTGGTTGTTTTGTAATGTAACTTTTGTCTAAACTGGTGTCACACCTACTGTGCAGATGGCTGCATGATTTGTAAACCAGCCAAAACATTTAAACAAATGTGTGGTCTGGGAATAGATTAAATAAAGGACAAAATTGAGTGTGGACCACAAATTCTAATAATCAGATGATTTTAAGTTGTGGGTAGTGTAGAGAGATGGTGACAGCGATAGCAGGGAAAGCTTCCCAATGCCAGCAAGGTGCCTCACAGATCTCAGGATGGAGTCGCAGGCCTGGTAGGCCTTACTTTGAGAGCTGCACATTTGCTGTACAGCTGGTAGCTCTCTGTGGGAACATCAGATAAAAACTTATGTAAAATGAGGTAGTACAGCTTAATATCAAATTGTTTGGCGAGATCTATAGAGACAGCAGCTGAAAACAAAATTCACAACACCAGTAAAGCAGGCTGAAAAGAGGGTATAATTATCTGAAGTTATTTGGGTAAACAACAATTTCTAAATATATTTTAACAAAGTGGGGAGGAAAAGGAGGTTACTCGTAATTATGTTATTCCAAAGAAATCAAGATTACCTCAGAAAATATAACACTATGCTTTCTTTATTTGATTATACCAGATGTCCAGCTACCTCACCAGTGCCTGCCAAAAATAAAAATTGATAAAATTATGTCTTTTTAAGGAGAGTCAACTCAATAAGTGTTAACTGAATTGAAAAACAATAACAACAGATATGCATATAGTGAGAGTGGGTGTCAAATATAGCTTCTCCTGTTGTGCATTTGGGGAGCCGATGAGGTTTCATAGGTCACCTTTAGATTTATGCCTATGATAGCAG
Source organism: Geotrypetes seraphini (assembly GCF_902459505.1). Lineage (NCBI taxonomy): Eukaryota > Metazoa > Chordata > Amphibia > Gymnophiona > Dermophiidae > Geotrypetes > Geotrypetes seraphini. Next base: position 137,825,999 of record NC_047085.1, read on the forward strand.
TAGCTACCTGCCAAGATTGCAAGGTATCTTACAGCTCTCAGGATGGAGCCTTTGGCCTGGTAGGCCTCAGTTGGAGGGGTAGACATTTGCTGTACAGCTTGCAGCACTGTATGGGGCAGCAGTGTGGGCTGTTAGGGAGCTGGAAAGGAGACAAGCATGAAATTTCCTCTGACCCTAACTCTGTTTTTCTGAGCTTTTGGCTGCTGCTCAGTTTCTTAATAATAATAAAAAAAAAGAAGTAACAATCAGGCACCCTTTAATCTGTGCGCGATTACCAGTGGTATAAAAAGAGAAGCATAATGAGGAAAAATGCCTCGTTTTGTTGCCTTCAAAAGCCAACAAATTGGAGTTAACTTGACAGGAAGTGGCTTAATAATTAGATTATTTATTTATTCCTGACACATATCCTCCTGTTACTAGTCTCAAGAGACCCTGTAGATGATCCGATTTTCAAGCTGCCGTTACTTCGCTGTCTTCCATGAACAAAGAAGTACTGTCTATCAGTCAATTAAATGCACTCTTTACGCCGAGCCTGAGACGTCCTCAATGGAGAGAGCCCTGGGACATTGTGGCTGATGATTCTTTTCTCTGTACTGTACATCACACTCTCAACTACAGTCCCCGCAGAGCTGGAATAAAGTCATGCATTAAAATATCACTTGTTGATTTGTTTGCTAATGAAGAGCCATTGAAATGCTGGTCTGCTTCTGTGGCAAAATAATTTTTAAAGGGCTACTTGTTTGCATACTGTATTTTGTTGGTGCTAAATGCTTTATTTAGGCTTTACAAAATCTAAGTCAACAAATTAAAGAAAGAATCAGAGGTGCATGATTATATTAGTTTACTTGCAACTCGCAGCAAATGCTAGAGCAAACACAGTGAAAAAGAAAGAGATTAAGCTACCCCCCACCCCCAGTCCATTCAGCACGAACGGTGCTAAGCTGAATCTCTCCTCTTTTGCTCTGTTACTAGCAGCACATTGGTTTTTTTTAATGCAGTTATGGTGCAACATTAACCTTTTCCTATCGTAATAAATCTTACATTACGCTGGTTCCAATCGTAATTATTTTAGCAAAGTTTTGTATTATTCACCGTTATCATTTATGGCTATTGTAAACATTATGGGGGTAATAATAAAAAAAAAAGTCTAAAAAGTATCCTAAATGGCTACTTGGACGATCAAAAAGCCTGAGCGTCCAAGTACCCATAACCAAAGCTGGTTTTTAGACGTATCTAAAACCAACTTAGGCCTTTCCCCTGCCTCTAAACGCACAGAGAGAAAAGAGGTGTGTTTAGAGGAGGGGAAAGGGCGGGCAGTGGGCGGGAAGTGGGCCGACCTACACCTAGCCGTACAACAGGTATAACCAATACAGTTTAGTCGGTACTTAGACCTTTTTCACTTAGACAAAATAAAACCAGGTCTAAGTGCCGAAAAACGGGCCGCTGAGCTGATGGCCGCTGGCGCCATCAGTTCAGCGGCCCGGCAACCTAACCATCACGGCAGGAGAGATGCCTTATCTCCCTTACTGCGATGCCATCACTTCTACCCGAACTGCCATGACCCGCGGCAGTTCAGGTAGAGGAGTGATGGCATCGCGGTAGGGGAGATGAGGCTTCTATCCTGCCGCGATGCATCACTCCCACCCACACACAACATCGGGGCAAGAGGGAGCTCAAGCCCTCTTGCCCCAGCCAACCGCGGCACCCTCGACACGATCGGGGCAAGAGTGAGCCCAAGCCCTCTTGCCCCGCCGACTCCCCAACAATATCGGGCCAGGAGGGAGCACAAGCCCTCCTGGCCCTGGCGACTCCCTCCCCCCCCCCGCTAGTTGTTCAGGCCAGGAGGGAGCCCAAACCCTCCTGGCCCAGCCGATCCTGCCCCCCCCCTCCGACAACATCGGGCCAGGAGGGAGCCCAAACCCTCCTGGCCAGGCGACCCCCTACCCCCACCCCGCACTACATTACGGGCAGGAGGGATCCCAGGCCCTCCTGCCCTCGACGCAAACCTCCCTCCCCCCAACGACCGCCCCCCCAAGAACCTCCGACCGCCCCCCCCAGCCGACCCGCGACCCCCCTGGCCGACCCCCACGACACCCCCACCCCCCTTCCCCGTATCTTTGGTTTAGTTGGCCGGACAGACGGGAGCCAAACCCGCCTGTCCGGCAGGCAGCCAATGACGGAATGAGGCCGGATTGGCCCATCCGTCCCAAAGCCCCACCTACTGGTGGGGCCTAAGGCGCCTGGGCCAATCAGAATAGGGACTTAGGCCAAAAGGAGACTTAGACGCTTTTTTTGATTATGCCTCTCCACGTAAATAAGTCATAAGTCTGTAAATTCAAATATTTTGTGTTCCTGGCTCTTTATTAGTCTGTTTATCCATTGTCTGTGTCATTTTTGGAATATCCCGTCATCCGGGACACGCGATAGGAAAAGGTTAAACACATTTTTTAATTTAGATTTTACCCTAGTATTCAGTGTTTATTGAGGCACCATTGTTCTTTTGATGAACCATTACTATTAACCCAGTTCTTCACCTTGCTTATTCCTTCCATCAAAATATTTTCATTTAAAATTATAGATCATTCCCATTCTCTTCCACATTAGTAACATGTTGGTAAAAATGGACTGCTCTTTGACTGGTAAGGATTTACCTGCCTGAAAGTCTGATGAAGGACAGTAAAATGATTTGAGACCCATTCACTGATCTAAGCAGTTGGTATATGAATTAGAATATAGGAGCTCAGTAGACAAGAACTGTTAGTGCATGGCTATATATCCTGTTATAGAGGAGATAGTGGACGGGCCATTTGGCCTTTATCTACCATCATGTTTCTAGGGAGTGGGTGATGGGTGGGGAATGAGCATGGACTATAGATTTCAGTTAGTACATAGTACCTTAATAGAAGGCAGTATCCACACTATCTGTAAGTATACATATCACATGATAAAGCACTTTGGGGATAATTTTGTATAAGACGCTGGTCTAAGCAGCTGCCTAAGAAGCGGCTGAGAATTGCAGACTTGCGCCCTGTACAGAATCGTATCTAACCTTGCCTAATCACCCCGATTCTCTAACCAGCACCCATGTCACAGGCGCCGGTTAAAAAAAATCATGCCTGATCCCTTGCCATCAGTTGATTGTGGCAAGGAAATCTCCCTTCTGTGATCAACTAAACGACAGTGACAGGAACAGTTGAACCCCCCCTGTGAAGTTGGCCGGCAAGAGGGGATGCCCACACCCTCCCACCACTACCCCTGAACCCCTTGTGAGGGATGCCCACTCCCTCCCACCGCCACCCCTGAAACCCCTGCGAATGTTCGTGGTAGGAGGGAAGCCCACTCCTTCCTGCCCACTCATCCCCGGAACTTCACCCCCAAGCCAATACCACCCTATCCAGGGTCCCCCCACCCCAACTGTAGACCCCCTTGCACCCTCCCCTAACCAGTAGATACCCCTGGCACCCCCGCACACGCACAAAGCCCCAGTACCTTTTAAGATGCACTGAGAAGGTCTAAAACTTCAGTTGGCCCAAGGTGCTTAAGGCCCCTCAGAGCCTTAGGCCCCTCCCCAGTGCATCCAAGAATGCACCGGGAAGGAGAAGGACTGCCATTTTTAAGTGGAAGGCCTACTGGCCAGAGGGTGTATACATCCCTCCTGCCGGACTTTCTTTTTAAGAGCTTGGGGGGGAGGGGGTGCAAGAGATGTTGGGGGAGTCTACCAGTTAGGAAAGGGCCCCAGGGGGTATGGATGGGGGGCCTCTGGAAGGGGGGTGTCATTGGGTGGGGAGAGGAATTCAGGGGTGGTGACAGCAGGAGGAGGGAGTGGACATGCCTCCTGCTGGGGGATTTGTCAGGGGGTTCGGGGGTGATGGCATGAGGGAATAGGCATGCCCTCCTGCCATGGACATTCCTCGCAGCTGCTCTACTGATCATGGCAGGGAGATTTCCTTACTGCGATCAGCCTAGTGGCTGCGTCTATTTGAAATGTAGGCCCTGTCTTACAGTTGTTAATCAGATCTTTACTACTTAAGTTTGATTGTATGAAGTACTGTAATCTACCTGTGAACCGCAACAGTCTGTATTATATTTGCGTCCTTTGTTTGAATGTTGTATGCATAATATTAGGTCTGTCCTTTAATTTATAATGGAGTTCTTCTTTTTATATGTAAACCATTTTGATTTGTTGCAAGCTTTAACGGTATATCAAATTTTAATAAACATAGACATATATACCTTCCTCTGGAAGATCACCTAAATCAAAAATTTCTGGTCTTGGATTGTGATCTTCAGCAGTTAAAGATAAGCTGGCTTCTACAAAATATATTACTGAATGAGAAAGGAAAGGTGAATAAAAAGGGGAAAAAAACAACATGTAATAATAAAGCACTTTGTCTGTGGAATATCTATTGTAGATTATTTAAAATTTATTCTCATTTTTGTCATTTCCAAATTTACGGGACTAAAATAACAGAAACACCAATTGGATTAAGAGCTGCCCAAGTCCAGTCCTCGAGATCTACTGGCAGGCCAGATTTTCAGGATATCCACAATGAACATGCAGGAGAGAGATTTGCCAGCACTGTCTTCTTCGTATTCATTGTAGATATCCTGAAAACCTGGCCTGCCAGTAGATCTCGAGGACCGGACTTGGGCAGCCCTGGATTAGGCACTTTAGATCCCCAAGAAATCATAAAATATAATCAGGGAAACGTGATCCAAAAACATATCTGACTAATGCTCATTAGTCATGTTATCCCAAAAAAAGATTTCTGATGCAGTTGGTGAGATTATGAATTGGCTTAATCACATGTAAAGATTTTTGTGGGGAAAAAAAATAAATGGAAAGAACAATCTCTGTCTTTTGTTAACTAAATCCTTCACAGCTTACAAAGCTCTATGGGCATGAGTAGACCTTCCCAACTCCCACAAAAAATATATTTGTAAGGCCTTTCAATAAGTGGGTAATTTCATAAAGGATTTTCTGTAATGTAAATCCTGTTTTATACTTGGGAAAGGGCTTTTGTATAATAGCACAATCATTCCAAAATGGCACGAAAGAAACATGTAAAAAAGCACATGCATGCTGGTACACACACATCGTTTTTGGAGCAGGTGTACATTTGTGCATTGGTATTTGCCCACTATTGAGGCCTGAACTCCCTGCCCTTTTTTATAAAGTTACATAAGAGCTTATGTTGCCTTTATAAAATAGGCTTAAATTAGGCTTATTTTTGGATGTCAGACATAGGTGTCCCCCAGGCTTGTGGAGGCAATTCTATAACCATGCACCTCTGTGTGAGTGTCATCTGTTCTATAAAGGAAAATAAGTACATATTTTAAATACTAGCATAACAGGTAAAATGCATATTTCTAATTTAGGCATAAACACGTACATTAGCCACAGAAATGGCATAAATGCTTGTGCCTAAATAGCTGAAAATTGGCTTCTAACTGTGCCTTGCCTGGACTTTACCCATATGGATGTCCACTATACAACTGCGCACCAAACCATGTAGCACTATGGTATAGAATAGTGCATAGCTGGAATATGTGCACTTAATTCTCTTATGTGGTCATTTATTTATTTCAAGATTTAGCCTGTCCTCCCAATGGAACCCAAAATAGGTTACAAAAATATGCATAATCAAATAACAAAAGAAAAACAAATTCCATGAACAATATAAAATCCTAAGAATAAAAGATAAAAAAATACAATCATATAACCTTACTAAAATTTACATAATTTCATAAAAATCACATGAGCTATCATTGAAAAATACGGAATCACCAATTTTCCTTTTAATGCGGTGATGCCTGCGGTACCCCAGGTGCTTCAGTTCTTAGCAGAGGGTTTGGATCTGGTATGGCCAATAGCTGATCTTGTTTCCATTTGACATAATCCTGAGATAAGGAAACAGTGCTATGGTTAATTGGGCTGACTGGCAAGATAAAAGTATTTTGGTATGTTACTCAGTTTCTGAATGGGGATGAGTTTAAGGCTTTTGAGAAGCTGAGGCAGTAGTTTGGTTTGAGTGTTCAAATTTTACTGTTGGTTACAGTTTTGGCATTGTTTGAAAGATTGTATGTTATTAGGGTTTGTTCAGAAGAGGGATACTGGTTTGTGAGATTTTTGTGTGAAGTTAATTGGGCAGAATAAAAAAAACCTCAACCGTGCACTAAAAGTTTAAAGGGGTTAATCAATGTATGGCGTAGAAGCACATTTGAGAGCAAGATTTTGGGGCATCAGTAGGGAAGGATGCCTGTGTGACTTTTTGGAAAAGGGTTTGTAGGCCTACCCTCTCGACTTCAGTGACACAGTCCCTCTTTTATTGGACACTCTATACAGTATTATAAAGTGTCACAGTTGTAAAAGGGGGGGTTGGGTGTTTGTTGGTCCTGTTACCTGGAGGTGGGAACCTTTCAAACTATGTTATTTGCTTGTTCTTGTGTACAATTGTTTTGGAAATCTGTGCGGGAAAGAGTTTTCGGTATTTTTAAATTTCATATTCCAGTAACTTACAGACTGGTTGTTCTGTGGTCTGGGGCCTTAGCTGCAGTGTTAAATAAATCAGAGGCTAACCCCCTCTTTTACTAAGGTGCACTATGCTTTTTAGTGCGCGATAAATATTAGCACGTGCAAAACAAACGCTAAACGCTAACGCGTGCATGTTATCCTATGGACGCGTTAGCGGTTAGCACACACGTTGATTTAGCGTGCACTAAAACACTTAGTGCACCTTAGTTATAGAGGGCCTAAGTTATTTGATGTATTAATGGGTTTAGCGATTCAGCAAATTTTAACTTGCTGGAAGAATACTGTAGTTTTGAACTTTCAGAGTGTGCATGGTGGAATGCTGTTTGTTTGGTGCGTTTGCCATATTTTTTTTAAAGTATGGGGTTTGTTGGATTCTAATAGTCAGACTGATGTATAAATGTATAAAACCTGGCTCTTGTTGGTGCCTTGGTGAATGTGGGGATGTTCTGTTACTTGTGATTTAAAAAAGTTGATAAATATTATTGAACTGTAAAAAGTAGAGTTTTAATAGCTTTCTTAACTCCCCTAATAAATCAGTATTCTGGTAATTTTTGAGCATATTGCCCATTTTGTAGAATTAGCACAAAATATCTTACTTTCATCATGAGCAAGTTGAAGAGACTAATTCAAAGTAGTATCAGATTGGAATTTGTGTCTTATTCCTGTGGTAATGTTCTTAGAACAAGCTTAGAGGTGCTCAGTAATAGAAAATGAACTTGAAACTCATTCATTAATTGGTGATTAATACACTTCAGGATTAGTTTAAACAAGACCCTGCCTCCTGCCCAGTCAAGTATGCTCTGGTTAATATCTAATTATCTGCACCTCTGTAGTTATTATATCTTAATATTTTGGATATGATAACCAGAGAGCTGAATATAATGTTAATGAGATGAAACACATAGGAGAAATTAACCAGTGACCGTCATAATAATGTTTTTACTTGCAGCATTTCTGAGCTTGGAACAGCATATTGGTATTTCAGAATACAATAAAGCTATGCTTGTAGTGTGCTGGTGATTTGTCTGGTCTCGTATAGGTGAGCAATGGATTCTATTTTAGAGACTTGAAATGTGAGCTTAGCCAGAAAGAATGGGGAGATTGTAATAAGAAACTGCTGTACTTTAACTGGACCATTTATCTATCTATCTATATATATAAAATCGGAGGTATGTATGTGTGTGTGTATGTATGTGTGTATGTGCCGCGATCACGCAAAAACGGCTTGACCGATTTGAACGAAACTTGGTATGCAGATCCCTCACTACCTGGGATGATATGTTCTGGGGGTCTCGCGGCCCACCTGCACACGTGGGCGGACCTACAAACTGAAAATCATATTTCACCCATTCATGTCAATGGAAAAAATGTTAAAAGCTGCCTTTCTCCCTGTAATTCCAAAAACAGCTTGACCGATTTGAACGAAACTTGGTATGCTGATCCCTCACTACCTGGGGTATGTTCTGGGGGTCTCGCGGCCCACAACTCTATGTTGCTTGCTCAAGGGTGGGTTCACCCAAGAATTTATATGTTCTTGCTCCAGGAGGTGAAACTAAAAATTTTGTTTATAATCACGTTTTGCGTTAGTTGTACTGTATTCATTTTGTCAAATATTTCACATTATAATTTGAATATTGTACTTTTTATTAAGCTGTAAAAAAATAATTTCATTCACCACTATAAAGTATCTTTATTTGAATCCATTTACAGTGTTATTGCTATAATTAAATACCCGTGCAACGCCGGGGCATCAGCTAGTTCACGATAAAAATTTACCTTCCATCGCGTGTGGGTGCACATACTTGCGTTTATACCAAAATTTCAGCTAAGCGCACTTACGTAAATATGTGCATATCTTATAGGGGTATACATGGGTGAAGTCTGGGAAGGGGGTCCCACTTATGCACTTGCTGAAACTTATAGGAAAATATCTCTCTCATTTAGGCTCTTGTACTTGTGTCATCTTGATGGCTGGTTTAAGTGCTCATGCTTAAATTATAGGCACATATTTTCACGGTAATGCTAGCACTTTATAAATTAGGTTCTGCCAGATGCCCTCTGGATGTCTCTCTATGGGAATTTTTTAAAAAAAATAAAAATAGAGTTTCCCCTTATACTATCTTTAAATACCCTGTAGGCTTTACCTGTCTAGAGGCTGGCAAGGGATCCTGAGACTACTGCAAAACTACCTTCCCTCTTTCCTATGATCCTGGACTGCCTTTGAGCATGTATCCTGTGACGCTGCCGGGCCCGTGGGTATGCTCGGCTCCGGTCAACGCTCAGAACAGCCTGCGTCCTACGTGCTTCCAGAAAAGCTGGAAGTCCTGCTGGGCACACAATCCAATGAGGAAGCAAAAAGGATTCCAAACAGTCACTTTCAAAATAAAATAAAGTCCCACTTTATTGTGGCAATGCAGCTTGAACAAGGTTCAGTTCATTCTTTCCCAAAACATAAGAAAAAATGGAACAAAAATCAAATCGAGTTGAAAAGCAAACAACCAACAACTCACACCTTCCTTGCAGGTGATACAGGTATGTAGCAAAGTGTAGTCCCAATCGTTCTGCCTTTGGCAAAATAGGCAGCAACCAACTATCACACTTTCTTTATAAATGAAAACAGTGTGGTGTCCAAGTCTAGATAAAAGAGTGACTTGGCCCCAACCAACTTAACTGTAGTTGGTGGGGAGGGGAGTAGCAGAATCCACTAACTTTACTCTGTAAGTAACAGAATGCCACAAATGGCCCCACAATCCCAACCTAGGATATTATGTGGATTCTTCCCCAAACTACCTCCTCAGGCACACAATCAAAAATTGAAACTTTTCTTGCTTTCAAAAGAAAAAACATAAACTCAAACAGTCCAGCATATTGAAACCTAACCCAAAAAGGTTTCACTTTCAGGCACCTAGTAAGGAGCTCAGCACTGCTCCCTTACTTCTCACAGGTGCAAAGAGTTCCCCAGGAAGAAGCCTAAACGATTGCTAGCATGAGCATACAAACAGAAAACAACCAGCAATGAAACTTAACTCTCTTCCATAGGGCAAGCTTCTGTAATGTTGGGAGTTTCTAGGCAGTCCATGAGCTCTGGTTCTGCTAGCTGGTTAGCTTCAGGGTCAGGGGCTGGATCCACCATCTCAATGTCCTGGTGAAGTTGAGGTTCAGGAGAGCTGTCCTGCAAACCTCCTTCCTGGGCTGGCCCAGGGCAGACTGCCTGCTTCCTCCTCAGAGCAGCCTCTAGTGCATTGAGGCGACCACGCCCTGTTCTCTGAGGGGGAGGGGCAGCCTGCAGCTTCTGCCTAGTTTTCCCAGAACTTCTAATCAGGTCCTGCAGCTGGGAGTTAGCTGAGTGAGGAGGAGGATTCTGTGGCTGTTTCAGGCTATTACCCTCATAGTCCTCCCCTCCCCAGGGATCTGTAATCTGGGTTTTAAAGGGGAATGCAGAGTTTTCCCTATTCCTGGACTCTAGCCTGCCACACTGATTAGCTCTTTTAATGGCTGGGCTAGGTTTAGCCAAAGCCTTACCTGGCACAAGCCGAGCTTTAGGGCTAGGGTTGTGACAATCCGAATCCCAGGTCTCTAAACTCTGCTTCAAACTGAAAGTCTGCAACTGCACCTTGAACCCTTTCCCCTCCTACCTATATGAGAAAATTCCCACACAGGTCTCATCTCTTACCAAACTTATAAACTCTGCGCTACTTTCAGGCCTATTCTCTGCAGAAATGGGACACATTGCCCTGTCCCCACTACTGAAAAAATCTGATCTAGACCCCTCCTCACCTTCTAACTACCGCCCAATAGCAAATATTCCCCTCCTGACCAAGATGCTAGAGTCCATCATATCTACCCAATTCTCATCCTATTTAGAGAGATTCTCCATTCTCCTTCCTTACCAATATGGCTTTAGATCCAACTTTAGCACCGAATCTCTATTGGCCTCATTAATCTCAAAGGTTCAACAACTTCATTCTCGTAATAAGTTTGCCGTTCTTCTACAATTTGACCTTTCTACAGCATTTGACGTTGTCCATCACGATATTCATATTTTCCAACTTTCTGAGATTGGCATTAACTCTACAATCCTAGATTGGTTCTCGAAATTCTTACGCTCCCGCTCTTACACTGTTAATATGAATGGTACCTCATCCTCTCCTTGGAAACCGACTTGTGGAGTCCCGCAGGGCTCACCTCTATCCCCTATTCTCTTCAACATCTATATGTCCTCCTTGAAACTCCTCCATCTTTTCCCCCTGGAAACACTTTACACTTATGCAGACGACATCCTTGTTCTTCTCGAGACCGACTCAAACCTCACCAACCTCCCTGAGAACATATCCTCATGTATAACAAACCTCCAATCCTGGGCCCTCACCGTACAAATGAAACTGAACGAGTCAAAAACAAAACTACTTTGACTCGGCCCAAAATTAGATCAGCTACCCACCCTCATCCCACTGTCCTCTGGCACCACATTGCAGCTTGAGTTCTCTAGCAAAGTTCTGGGCATTATCATTGACTCTACACTATCCTTCAATGATCACCTCAACTTCTTGGTAAAAAAATGCTTTTTCAGCCTTTACATGCTGAGGAAAGTGAGATCCTGCTTCCATCAACAACACTTTGCTGTCCTTGTACAATCCATCATCCTTTTCAGATTGGACTATTGTAATTCCATCTACTTAAGCCTAACAAAGAAAAGCTTTCAAAGACTTCAGCGGATTCAGAATCCCGGGGCTAAATTAATCTTTGCAAAAAGTAAATTTGACCATGTCTCCCCACTCCTGTCCAAACTTCACTGGCTTCCAGTAGGCTCTAGGGTCCACTTTAAATGCGCTTGCCTAACTTTCAAGATCCTACACGGCATCCTCCCTTCCCTCATCCCACTATCTTGGAATTCCTTGAATCCTAACAACACCAGATCCATCCAAAAATTCAAACTATCCTTCTCCTCATTAAAAGGTATATCCCATCCAGGAAAACTAGGGACATCCCTCTCCTTCAGAATTACAGAGCTCTGGAATAACCTTTCTACCCCACTTCGGAATCTGGGCGCCCTCCAACTTTTCCAAAAACATTAGAAAACTTGGCTATTCTCAAAAATGTAATATTTCCTCCTCTTTATTATACTAAGTCCCTCTAAACTTTCTCTACACTGTCCTGTAACCCTCATTGGAGTTCCTTCTCTATACCATTCCCTGTAAACCGTGCCGAGTTCTACGAGTGTGGAGATGATGCGGTATACAAACTTAAGGTTTAGTTTAGTTTAGTTAGTTCCTTTTCTGCTATTCTCCTACTGAATTATTGTATACTGCTTTGATAGGTTTTCTTGAAAGGCAGTATATCAAGTTAATAAAACTTGTAAATTGAAAACTATGTCACAGCATTACCCCTGGTCTACTCAAATTATATCCCCAGGAACACCTATATGCAGATTGTGTAAAACTAGATGTAATATTTTGGTACTCCTACTTTTTATGCATATATACCCCTGCCTAATTTTATAATAACCATCTTCCTCTTGTAAAACATGATCTACAAGTGGAAAATGTTTTATACAATTACTCCCAGTGTGTTTAAATTTAGTAGTGCATTCAGATTCCTAAAGTGTTGTCTGCTGTACTTTATCTCAGAACAGCCTTAAATTACAGCCTATGTAGGAATGATCATCTCAGGCACATAAACAGGTCTGCTTCAGGAGTATGAAAGCTGCATATTTAATTCCATTGTTGTTTAAAGTAGACATGCAAATATACTTCATATATTTTTGTAGATTTTTCTTTTTTTTTTTAAACTTCGATGACTGGAGTTAGCAATCCCTTTTTCTATAGCACCATCTTATAATCAGTTACTAACCTTTAAAATTATTCTGAAGATCAAAGATATGTGGAGGGGCATTTTCAATAGGACATCTAAGTCTGAGTTTGGATGTTATAGGAAAGGCATCCAGAAATCCAGTAGAAAAAATGTCCATTTTTGAAACTGCAAGATGTTTGACAATCTAGATGTTTTTGCCCTTAATACATCTGTCTTTTTTTTGGCCATTTTCAAATATGAAAACATCTAAATGGAAAAACGTATCAAAACAAGCCATTAGTACATTCAAGCAGCCAGCATTTTTAACAAACTGGCCAAACAGGCAGCTGAGCTGAGCTGAGCAGAGGGGCACTCTAGGGCAGGGTGGGCAATCATGGTCCTCGAGAACTACAACCCTGTCAGGTTTTCAAGATTTTCACAATGAATATGTATGAGCTTGATTGGCATAAAATGGAAGCAGTCCATGCAAATTAATCTCGTGCATATTCATTGTGGAAATCTTGAAATCCCGACTGAGTTGTGGCCCTCGAGAACTGTGACTGCCCATCCCTGCTCTAGGGGGTACTGCAGTGAACATCACATTAAAAAGTCCAGAATTCATGCAACTATAACCTGCTTATACCTCATATTATAAGGTGAGCCCTCCAAAACCCACCCCAAACTTACTGTACACACCTGTATACCACAACAATAGCCCTTATGCCTCCAGGTGTCATCACAATTTTGAGAGTTCCTGGGGTTAGAGTTCATCGCAGTCTTCTCAGTCAGGGGTCAGTTCCCTTGGAGACTCCACAGCGCTTTAGTGTTATGGCATGGCTCAAGCCTTCGGAGCTAGTTTGAAAGGGACATTCTAATGCTGCTTCGGACAAAAAAGCCCTCTACCCTGGCACCCCATGTGAAAGCCTGGTGTGCTTTTCAGCAATGGTAGGATCTCTCAGAGAGAGATGAGATAATGGTTACTGTGGATTGGCAGACTAGATGGGCCATTTGGCCTTTATCTGCCATCATGTTTCTATGTTTCTAACAACCAGGTAGGGCTATATCAGGCTTCCTTTTCAGTCATTCTGGCTTTCCTTCAGGCAGGGCTGGAGAAAGGCATGGCTGTGGCTTCTCTTAAGGTGCAGATGGTTAGCTCTCTTGCTTCCTGCCTCACTATCGTAGGTCCTCTCTGGAAGCTCATCATGAGGTGACCAGATTCCTTCGGGGAGCTCTCTAGTTACAGCCTCCTCTATGACATCCCTTTCCAACCTGCAACCTTAACATTGTTCTAAAGGGTCTCTTTGTCTCTGTGAGCCCCTCAAGGATGCATTCCTTTTGGACATAACAGTTAAGACTGTGTTTCTGGGGCAATTGTTTCAGCTCAACAAATCTTGGAGCTGCAGGGGCTTTCCTACAGAGAGCCTTTCCTTAGAATCATGGATGAGGGTGTCACTCTCCATGCTGTGCCCTCCTTTATCCCAAATGTGTTGTTGGATTTCCACATCAACCAAGAGGTTTGCCTGCTTTTCAGTCCACAGGGTCTTGACAAACAAGGTAGAGTTTTGAAGAAACTGGACACCTGCAGAGCTTTTCTCCAGTACTTGGAAAGGACAAATGACTTTTGCCTTTCTATCCACCTGTTCATGCTTACCTGGCACTCCTGGCTTGGCAGGCCAGCATTTTAAGACCTCTATTGCTAGATGAATTTGCATGGTGATCCCTTTGATGTACATTGCATACGAAAAGCAGCCACCAGTCTTTCTCAAGGTGTACTTGACCAGGAATGTTGCCTCTTCCTGGGTGGAGTTTTGGGCAGTTCCTTCCACAGAGATCTGTCAGGCAACTACTTGGTCTATTCTTCATACCTTTTCCAGATTTTACAGAGTAAATGTAGCAGTTTAGGAGGATGACACTTTTGGGTCGTCGGTCTTGTGGGCAAGCTCTTCTGTCCCTCCCTAGATGTTAGCCATTGCTTTGGTACGTCGCCATGCATACGGAATCCAAAGTAGATGTAACTAAATGAAAGATTAGGTTCTTACCTAGATAATCTTCTTTCAGTTAATCTATTCATTCAGTTTTCTATACCATTCTCCCAGGAGAGCTCAGTATGTTTTACATGAGTTTATTGAGGTACTCAAGCATTTTTCCATGTCTGTCCCGGTGGGCTCACAATCTATTTAATGTACCTAGGGTAATGGGGGGATTAAGTGACTTGTCCAGGGTCACAAGGAGCAGTGTAGGTTTGAACCCACAACCCCAGGGTGCTGATGCTGTAGCTTTAACCACTGCGCCACATTGTCCTATTATTACAGATGCCATATGGCCCGCCCTCTGTCCTGTATTGCCTGCTTCGGATATTTCTGTGTTCCAGGCCTGGAGTTCTTATTCTGTCAGCCAGATGGCTAACCACCAAGAAACCCAGTATGTATAAGTATATTCCTCAGTCTCTGGCTCCCTTAGTGTTAGTGCCAGTTGCACATAGCAGGTTGTTTCTCTATGATTGTGTTTCAACTGTTATGTTTTTTTCTAATTCTTTTTTGGGGGTTTTTTTTGAGTTAGAGAGCAGACCAGAATTGCTTTTTGTTTGCAAGGAGTTTCCCCGTTCCTATCCTCTTTTGTTTTGTTCCAGTGGAGCTCTATTGCTTTGGGACTAAACTGAGGTGTGAACTGGGACTTCGTTTCTATAGGGGAGGAACTCAAAGCTGTAAGTATTCTCTCTCTGTAAGCCAGTTTGCAGGAAGGGAAAAATCACCACATGTACGGAATCCATAGTAGATCAACTGAAAAAAAGATTATCCAAGTAAGAAACTAATCTTTCATTCAGTAACAGTGCCAATATCACACTCTATAGCAGTGATTCCCAAACTTTTTACTGTAGCGGAACTGCTAAAATATTGTTTTCATACACTTAGGAACCTTCAATTTTTTATAAAAACAGATGCTATATTCTGGATTTTTTTGAAACGTAGCCTTGAACAAGGAATGGTTTTTTTGCAATCTGTCTAGACATCTTTTCCGCTTTTGATACAGTCAACCATGAGATTTTACTAAAAAGATTGAAGGATCTAGGTATTGAAGGTAATAAGTGCTAGATTGGTTTCGTTCATTCCTATCAGAGTAGGATATTCCGGGTCGAAGTTGCTCAGGATCATTCAGATTGGGCCACTTTGGGTAAAGGTGTCCCCAAGGGTCAGGTATTGTCGGCTAGTATTATTTAACATATATTTGCTACCTCTTTTTCAGAAATTAGAAAGCTTGATGTGAACTATTTGAATATATGCTGATAATATACAGTTCTTGATACCAAATGATAAATCTGTACCTAGATGCACTTTTACAATCTTCAAAATTGTCTTTCAAGTTATAAGATATGGCTACATCAAAATCAATTAAAGTTAAATGTTGGTAAAACCGAAGTTCTATATGCATAGGGCGTAAAGGACAGTTTGAAAGCTTCCCATCTGATATAATGCTTGATGGGAAGGAGGTTCCTTTGTTGCAGCAATGTAGATATTTGAGTGTCTTAGACTCCACGCTATCATTCAAACTTCACATCAAGTCCGTGATATCTCAAGTCTTTTTAAGCTTCGGTTGCTATAGACTAAGAGATTATCTTAAGATGGAAAATTTTTGAACAGTGATTACTATGTTATTAACTCCGGTACTTGATTATTGCAATTCATTGTATCTTAGTTTACCCAAATATATGATACATTCTCTACAAATTGTACAAAATGCAGCGGCACGGATTATAGCTCGAGCCTCTAAATAAGAGCATATTACACTAATTTTGTGTAGTTTGCATTGATTACCTGTCACTCGGTGTATTGAGTTTAAGATTTTGAGTCTGATTTTTTAAGGTTTTGAGAAACAAAAGCCCTGTAATTCTAAGTTCACTGTTCTCCAGTTATCAACCAAAGAGAGCATTGCAGTCTGAAAATCAGTTGAATTCTCGATAATTTCGTCATTGAGCTTGGTGAGACAAGTAAGAATTCAAACAGTCCTATGGCAAGGATGTCAAATGTCGGTCAAGGGCCGCAATACAGTCTGGTTTTCAGGATTTCCCCAATGAATATGCATGAGATCTATTTGCATGCATTGCTTTCATTGTATGCTAATAGATCTCATGCATATTCATTGGGGAAATCCTGAAAACCAGACTGTATTGCGGCCCTTGAGGACTGACATTTGCCATCCCTGGTCTATGGTGTCAGTGCAGGGTGCAACTTTGTGGAATTCATTACCAGTTGAGATTAAGCAGTCTTCCACCGTGATGCAATTTAGAAGTGTAAAAATACTGTTATTTGAGAGTGTATATAAGTAAGTTCTTTTAGTTATTGCAGGTAAACTTCTGGTTTGCTATGTTTTTGCAAAATGTCTATTGAGTAGAGTAGTAGAGTATAATACTTTGTATGTTGATTATAAAGTGCTTAGAATTGTAAGCGGTATATACATTTTTAAAATAAATATATATAAATTTTTTAGGAGTTTGTTTGTTTTTGTCAAAATCTGATTATGAATGTTTTAGTAGAACCCGCTCAGAACTGTGGATGATACGTAGCAAGATATAAATATTTAAATAAATATAATCTAATTTCTTGAGGAACCCCTGAAGAGAGTTTGAGGAATCCTAGGGTTCCTTGGTACCAAGTGTGGGAAACGCTGCTCTGTATTCATGCATATTTCCTTTGGCAGACTAATTGCACTGATTTTTTTAGCTATTTCTAACACACACACATGCAAGCACACACACACTGCAGAACTGAAAATTTAGACCATAATCAACTCTGTAATTCAATTAATTTGTAATGTCCATTAATACTAATTCAGGTGGCCTGAATTTAGTGAGTCACCATAAGAACTGATCAAAAACAGGAACATTCACAGAGGTCCAGAAGGACAATTATCCTTCTAATGCTGACAGAATAACACTCCCTGTAGGCTGTCCAGTGAAGACACATTTCTTTATTTTTGTTAATGGAATGGCATACAGACAAGTATAGCATTCACCTTGTTCTTGAATGGAATTTTTTTTTTTAACAGAGATTTATCTTATCCCTCCTTCTATTGCTTTCAGTTATAGCTGGTCATCCCAGAGCCTAAGCAAGGGTATATGAGAGAAGGACTGAGACTAAAGCACTAGAGCTCAGAAAGGAGGAACTAGATTTTTGACAAAGCTATTGACAATGTGAGCAGCCCCTTTCCAGAGATTTTCACCCTAATTGTATGTTACCATCTCAAAAGCTGGAGCATCTCCATACTTTTGTAGATATCCAAGTCCAAGGAAAGCAAGAAAAGGCCACCTTCATAGAGCTCAAGTCAGTTGTGGGCTGGTTGAGCATGTGATTGCAACAAATTACATTCATCCTTTTGTCTTTTTTTCTACCCAGTATAACTGAACTGCTTTAGATACTAGTTTGTCAGTGGTTCTTAAAACCTGTTCTGGGTGTCCCCCAGCCAGTCGGGTTTTCAAGAAATCCCTAATGAATATGCATGAAGCATATTTGCATATAATAAGGTGACAGGCATGCATATCTGCCTCATACATATTTATAGGGAGATATCTTAAATACCTGGACTGACTGAGGGTCCTCCTAGAACAGGTTTAAGAACCACTGAAGTACTGGTTATAACATATTTACTGTATAATGTACAGTACTTATCTTTGTCATGGTTTAAAATTTCAATAAAAAAGATTTTGAAAATTGAAAGAAGGGAATTCATCAAGGTGTGGTAAAAGATCACTTTATACCAAACCTTGATTTACTGTAGCATTATATTTCGTGGTCTGGGAGAATTAGGTGCAAAGCTATGTCGCTCCCAGGATGGCAGATCAGTGTTCCCCTGGATCAAAAACCCGCACACCCCCCCACCCCCCTCCACAAGTTTCAAGTTCGCCCTTGTATTAGAAATATGACTCTAGCTGTAGTCACCCGAGTTCCATTTCATTCAGTCACCCAAGTGCCATTTTGCAACCTGCATTGGACTGGGCAAGAGCGCCTAGAATTCTATATGGTTGCCAAACTGTGGGAAAAGATAATCATTAAAATCACGAATACAAATAATAGTGGCACAAAATAGAAGCAGGATTATTGTCATTGTCTTGTCACAGGATGCAAAAATAACTTTGAAAATTGTACCTCAATCCAGAATGGACTAGCAGCTATAAATATTTTGTTAAAATGGGAGGAATATCAAGCATATTACCAAGTGCTCACTGGCACTTTTCAAAGAGAACTGATAAATTGTGAGCCAATTAAAGCTCTACTTGTCTGTCACTTGATTACACATCATAAAAATTTGCCTTGTGTTAATTATGTTTAAATAAATCACACTATGGTGCTTCCACATACTGTGCTAAGTGTTACATAATGAACAGAGTTTCCAAGTTGTCACATAATCCATTTAAAAAATACTGAATAGGCCAAAGGTTAGTTCAATTGTCCATAATATAAGACCAATAAACTAATCTGTTTGCGCCTCTCAGGTAAATACGAATGCTGTTTAACAGGTACCCCATTTCAATTTGTCAGGGATACTATTGCACTATAAGCCAGCACTCTTGCAGCTAATACATTCTGACTATTGTTGTTTGTACAGTTTTAATAAAAGGTCCTTAGGGTTTACCAAACTTCCCATGGATGCTCCTCCTTATACCTCTATAACAACAGAAGAAATAGTCTTGGGCAATGTGATGACATAATGACATGTGCAGAAACTCAAAATGCTGATTCTTAAATAGCACTTGTCACGTGAATCCCCTTAGAAAAGTTCATAAAATCATGTTCTATTCAACCATATCATTTAAACCCTAGATTGTAGCAGCTCCCAATTGATGTGTCCAATATTGCTCTCTCATAGTGAGATGTTGTGTACTGTTACTTTCAACTGGGCATTCTCAGATTTGTTCTGTTACAAATTACTTGATCAAAAACATGTTTTTTATCTAAAAAAAAGTGTTATACTAAAAGAGCAGTAATAAAGGCTGTACATATCGATTATGAGGGTTCCATCAAGATAGATGCCCCCAGGTTCTATGGATGATCTCATTTCTACGTTCACAGACTTATTTTCCGAAGTTATTTTTGCAGGATGTAATATGAAAGATCTTCAAAAAGTTTCTGCACTTTTATTTTTTTAAACACTGTTTAACTATCTCAAAAACAAATTGCATCACTTTTCCACATAATCACCCTGTTGCCTGACTTAGTCATGTGACATTCTATGGCACACCTTCTTACCACTTCTCCTGCCCTAACCATTTCCTACAAAAATATGAGTGTGGAAACTTTTTGAAGAACTCTTGTATATTCTCTCTCTTCATTGTGTTTGTGATTGGGGTCTTTCATAGGGTGACAGACTGAAACAGAAGTTTGAAAAATGAGTTAGCCTTCCAAAACCTATGAAGCCTACTGTATTTATTAACCCATGGAAAAATAAAACATTTTTGCATAATTTACTGCAGGAAAACTACCGTCAGATTCAACACAAATGGAAGTAGTGTGACTGTGATTTTGTTTGCTTAACTCTTGAATGACTGATTAGTTCTTCCCTATAAATTAGGGCATTCCTTTTTAAACTCAATTTAAATTTATTTTAATTACATACATAAACTGCACTAATATTGAGGGCTATCAAACTTTTAATAAACATAAACATTAACCTATGACCTTCAGCATATTGAGGGGTATCGAGCTTTTAATAAACATAAACATTAATCTATGATACCTCGGTACCATTTGTTGAGTTCTGGAGTAATACTTTTTGCATTGTGATTTGGAACATCACATGTCTGTGGCCATAAGAATGTGTGACAGCATGCATCAACTGGCCCACTATATTTATAAGTAGCCAAGATAGCAGGATAAATGCCCAGGCCCTCATCCTTAGGTAAAATTGGTGGTAAAGGTGAAGTGCGTGCCCTGCCCTTTAGTTGAAATAAATTGTCTCTCCCTCCACCTCCCAATTATCTCTAGGGTTCAAGTGGGAGCAGCAGTGATCATTGGTCACTTCTGGCTTGTCATCACTATTTGTTAAAATGGCACTGTATGAGAGTTCCTAGTGGTAATCTCTCAGTACTACCTTTAGGCTTGACCTATAGAAAAAGCACTATGGTCCTGATTCTCATAATGGCGTTCTAAGTTAGGTGATGATAAAGCACCCTACTGCCACCTAACCAATTAAAACCACATCTGAAAAAAAAAATGTAGGCGCCTAGAGGCAGCTACAAAGAACAGCTGCCATCTCTCGTCCATAGAGGCATGGTTTATACCAGAAGTGGACGTAGGCACCAGTAGGCGCCTCTATGGACACTTCATGTCAAAAGTAGGTGCCAGAAATGTAGCCCAGTAAAACTCTGGCCTACATTTCCAGCACCTACTTTCAGCATCACCACGATTCTGTAAACAGTGCCGTTGAGTGATTGGCATGCAAATGGTGCCTCTTTTCTGGGCAGCCACCGATAATGGTGCCATTTACAGAATCCAGGCCTGTAAGACTCTCACTAGGGTCCTAGATGGTACCATTTTTGAAAATAAAGCTGCTGTTGCAGGAGTGAACAGGGATTGTTTCATCCCTCAAGATAATCAGTGGTTGCTAGTGATTGGGGAATGGAGAAATGGGAAGAGGCTGCATTGAGGGGCTGTAATTTGCTTTTTTTAATAAAAATTGGGTAGAACATGGGAATACATGTTTTAAGTATACTTTGCCCTGTATGATGGGAGTACAAGAGAGTGTAGTTTGACTCTTACTACTATCCTATATCGATATTTGCCCATAGGAGAGGGGAAAAAGCATTTTCAGTGCAACTGGCCAGCCTTTTTAAGTGTTGCCCGTAAGGAAAGGTTAACACCACCTCTGGGGATATTAACATGAATAATATAATTTGTGATGTGTTACCACAAGCTGTGTTATTCAGTTGAATAATTAATGAGCATTTAGAACATATTCATTATCATTTAATGCACTTTGAGGTAGATTTTCAGGAGATCATGGAGACATGTTAGGTTCAATTAATGCATGATATAAGATTTTAATACATTTTTTTGATATAATACTTCCTAGCAAAGAAGTTTCTATAAGGATGTGAATGGAAAAAAAGTCTACTAGTTCATTTTCTGGTTATATTCAAATTTTTCATGCCAAACTTAAGGACACTTTTTGTTTAATTGCAGTATTCTTTGTTAATAAAATGTTTTAATTTGATCTTGTGTGCATTAATTTTTAAGGTGTGTTAACTAAACCCTCCCCCCCTTTTTACCAAAACTTCGAATGGTTTTTTAGTGCAGCATCAGTGGTAACTGCTCTTACGCTCACTAGGTGCTATGCTACAATTTTGTAAAAGTGGGTGTTAAAAGCACATGTAGCATAATGTACATACCTGGGCCCCTCTGTTTGTTAAATGAACAATATGATTGTCAAGTAGAGCCAATACTTTACTAGATTAACTATAACTTCATGATAGAAGCTGCCTTAGTATGGATAGAAGGAGAAATGTGTTGTTCCTTTAAGGCTGAGCTTCTCAAATTGTGATACGAGGGATGTTCAATAATTTATTTACCTGAGTATGAAAGAAAGTTGCAAAGATGTTGAAACGTTTCTGTGTATGCTGAGATATGTCTCAAGGTTACTCATACACAGTTAGTCTAGGCTCAGTGTGAGTCTAAAAGAGACAGAATATCAGGAGAGTCCTCGTGCAAATCAAGTAAGAAACTGCTAGATTGGGAGCACCGTTCAGTGATAATATTTCTCACAAAAGAAGGGAAAAAGCCAAAGGAGATCCATGAACACATGACTGCAGTTTATGGTGAGTCTGACCCATAATCCTACAAGTACAATTTTGGAGCAAACAGTTTAAGTAGGATAGAGAGTACATTGACGATCACCCTCACACTGGATGTGCAAGAAAGTTGAGGATTTAATTTGTCAGAGAGATGAATTAAGGTTTCCTGAAGAGCTGAAGATATAGGTATGGTTTGGAAAAAATTCATAAAAAATTGGGCATGTCCAGGATAAGTGCAAAAGGGGTTCCAAGAATGCTGACGCCATGTCAAAAGGCTGAGTCTCCATTCAGTCATGAGAACTTGGAAGATGCTCCATGAAGACCAAGTGAATCTTTTTCATTGTTTGGAGATGAGACGTGAGTCTATCACAGTTATCTTGAGTCCAAAATGGAATCAATGCAGTGGAAGCACAAGTCATCCCCACCCCCAAAAAGTTCAAGACAGAAAAAATCTGCAGACAAAGTCATGGCAAACTGTCTTCTGGGATGATGAAGGACTTTTGCTTCTGGGGGTTCATGCCACACAAGACAACCAAAACCGGGAGAGTTTCGCCAGCACAATGATCGCTTTGCAGGAGTTAAGGCGAAAAGACAAGGAAAACTCACTGCAGGCATGCTGCTTCTTCATGACAACATGCCGGTACACATGTCACGATAAAGACAGGCTGCCATCCGAGAATGTGGGTTTCTGCAGCTGAGCTATCCCACTCTACAGTCCTAACCCCGCTCCCTCGGATTGTTTCCTGTTCCGAGTTTGGAAGAAATCTCTCCGTAGACAGCGGTTTTCAAGTGATAAAGACGTCAATGAAGCTGATATCCTGGTTTGAAGGTCAAACAGAAGAATTATTTTCAAAGGGGTTAAAGTCATTGCAGGAAAAGTGGATGAAGTGTATGGAGCTATCAGGGGACTATATTGAAAAATAAAACAAAACTTCTTTGAAAATTCTTTTTTTTTTTTTCTACCGAGGTAGATAAATTATTGAATGCCCCTCATAATAAAACATGTGTTCCAATAAATCATACTCAATCTAAATTAAATGGCAACAAGTCTCACTCATAAATGACAATCAAACCCAAAAAGACTTGAAATGTATCTTACGGCTTATAATATATTTAGATGTGCAAGCCGTAAGATACATTTCAAGTCTTTTTGGGTTTGATTTCCAATAAATGATGACATCATCATTTCTTTATTTGGATTGATTTTTGTGCGGCAAAACAAGCAATTAATGTGCAACACGTTATTCCTTTATGGGATACTATGGCCCTCTTTTACTAAGGTGCGCTAACCGATTTAGTGCGCGCTAAATGCTAGCGCGTGTATGTTAGTCTATGGATGCGTTAGTGTTTAGCGCGCGCCATTCAGTTAGCACACCTTAGTAAAAGAGGGGGTATGATTTGCTGCTTAATTTTATTGTTATGTTCATAATTAAATTGGGAGTTGGCAAACGTATTCAGAGTAATGAGTTACTAATTTAGATAGAGAAGAGTCACTCCCACACTATTTTATAAAGAAGCCTGCATGCCTAATGTTTACCTCCATGCAGGAGATGGAAACTGTTTGGTTCACTGAAAGCACTGGAGAAAGTCTCGTTTTCATTGAATTTAAAGACCTGATGTTTTGGCATCCCTAAGCTAGCCACTAAAATCTTTTGGGTGTTCTTATAAAATGAAAGAAAATGAGGATCTTTCATAGCCCAGCATGTTTTAACATAGCTCCCTTAGGTGACAAAGATATTCAACTTGCTTCAAAATGTGCTGATATCCAATAAATCAGACTATTTTCTGCTGCAAAATTTATTCTTGTTCTTATCTTGCTTGTGATTGCAATATTACCCTTAAAATAAAAGCAAGAAGCACTTTCATCTTTTTTAGAGATGAATAGAAGAAGATCTTGGAAAAACTGTAAGTGGCATAAAAAGATACACTGAATGTCTCAAAACAGTAAGCAGGTCTAGCCCAACCCTTAGGCAAGGTTAGGCAATTGCCTATGGCAGCATATTGTGGAGGTGCCAAAGAGAAGCTGCAGTCAAAGCAAAATAATAGGATCTGAAACCCCACAAAATGAAAGAAATAACGGGGTAATTTTTAAGGCAGGGAGAGTGAACAATTTTCAAAATGGCTGTTTACCCAGATTATTCTGGGAGGGTGATGTTGGCTTAACCATAATTATTGAGGGGCCCAAAGGGCCTGCAATTGGAGAATGGCATGGAGTGCAAGGCTGAAGGTTGCCTAAGGTTCTTAATACCATTTCACCGGCTCTAGCAGTAGGTCTGTTCTTCAGTACCTAAGATTTAACTTGAAAAATGTTGTACATAGGCTTGGTGTATTTTCTGTCCATCTGTCTGTCTTAATATGCAGAGCTTGATGCAAGTTGACCTCAAGATGGGGGAGTAGAAAATCCCATTTTCCAGTTTGTTTCAAATGTTGTAAAAATGCTGCTTCAGTTGCTTTATGCTACTCACATTGGGAAAGGTGCTTATACTGTGATAATTATCATCAAGGAATATTAATGTGTTCAGCATTTGTAACCCAAAAACTCATTATAGCTTAAGCTGTGCATCATCTGTGAAGAGAGAACTTTGCCAGGATTTGCTCTTCACAGGGGTTGCCTCCTGCTTGCAGTGGAGTGGTCAGAGTATTGTAAGAGGTCACAGGCTATTTTGGAAAGCCAAAGTTTTGCAGTTTTTTGAATTGCTTCCTTTTGTCTAAATAGCTGACCATAGTAGCTCGAAAGTGCTTCCCATCTAATTAGATCTGATGAAGTGCACAAGAATAAATCTTAATGTAAATAATTATATCCAAGAAACCCAAGAGTTTAAGTGCCATAGATGATATGATGTGTCACCTTGACTTTTATGTTTATTACAAGTAGTCTCTGTAATTGACCCTAATTTGTGAGCAGTACAGTTACTAAAATATTTTCTTGCAACAGAAGCTATCTTTGGAGATTGGTTTTTCACTAGTAGTTTTCCTGTTTATTTTGTGTAAAATACAATTACTGGTATTATTATCAAGGGATTATATTTCTTTGGCATTCTAATACCAAATATCTTAATGAGCATATATATTAATAAAAGATTTAAAAATAATTTTTGGTAAAATTAAAATTGACTATTTTGATGAACTGTAATGAAATATTTGCTTTTCAAATTGGTTTTCATAAAAAAGTGAAAGTCTTCTATCTCTTGTAATTTAGATAACAAGAGAGTTGAAATTGGGTTGTATGATGCTGTCCCTCTAAGTTGTCAAATTTTGCTCATTTTTCTATATTAGTGTGCAAGCGTGGTATCTTTCAGACAAAGAATTGCCACTTTTCCGTTTTGTTGGGTGCTGATTGTTTTGGGAACTGCTCCTGTTCATACAAATGGGAAATCAGGACCCTATGTTACTTGTGTTTCTAGTTGTTTTGCTGCTGTTGGTTATGTTCTTTGTCTTTTACCATTTTGTTTATATGTAATTCATCAATAGTGCAATGAGGTCAAAGTGAGATAAAATATAATGAAATAGATAGATTTTAGGGCTATATTTATAGTGTCTGTTATCTGGTTAATGTGAATTAATGAACACACATCAAATAAAAACAACTCCCATTATTCTCAATGGGCTTATTTACTAACAGTAGGAATAATTTTACAAAGGCTTTCTAGTGCTATGTGTCTAATAGTCCTGAATGCTAGGGTTATGCATCTGAACCCTCAAGTTGCTTGCAGAATGATATCATTAATCTTTCAACTCTGCCTCCTTCCCATTAGGCTTGCTCCTGCTCCCCCCACCACCACCACACACACATACACTTTTTCTTCTGCAAGCAAGTTATTCAGATGTGTTTCTGATCTGCTCTGCTTATTTTTTGGAAAGGTTTCCTGTTGTTTTAAGCTGGAGGCTCAGTGCCCAGAGGTTTCCTTTTGTTAGGAGCTCTGCCTGGGAGAAGATACTCACACAGTGGAAGTCTGCTGCTAGCAGGATCTGCTCTCATGGACATCTGTCTAGCCTGCCTGCTGTGTCTGACTGTGAAGAATTTCTGTCTCTCTGTTAAGCTGGAAAAAAAGGGAGTTATCAAATTTGAGTTTCTGCTTCTTAGCAAGACATGCGAGTAACTATGAGCTCCACGAATGTTAGTATTGGTTGCCAACAGTTTTGTATAATTTTGATGATGTTATACTTGTTTCAGAGTAGAATAAAAGTATAGTGTTAGAGAGTTCTTCCCATTGCCCTACTTCTGGTAATGTTTTCCATTGCAATGGTTCTTGTCTGCTTTTGTACAAACTGAGGGGACAGGAGCAAGCCTACTGGGAAGGAGTAAGAGTTGAAAGAAGAGAGATATTCTGCAAGTAACTTGTGGGTTCAAATTCATAACTCTGGCATTCAGGATTACTAGATCTACAAGAAAGAAGATTATCGAGGAAAGAACATAATGTTTCTTTTTCATGCATATAGGCAAGTTTATATGCCTAAAATGGCACTTATGAAATGATCCCTGGATAAAAGCATATGTGGTGACAAGAACACATGCATTTTTACATGACTCGGATGTAGGCATTGGACAGAGTTATGGTTTACACATATGGTTTGCACATATGGTTTTGTGTGAACATTTACAAGCAGGCATAAACATCCACAGCATCATTCTAGCCATGATGTCTGTGGAGTGTTTATAAAAACTGTAGGTGGCATAAAAAGATACATTGAATGTCTCAAAACAGTAGGCAGGACTAACCTAATCATTAGGCAAGATTAAGCAGTCGCCTATGGCAGCAGATTGTGGAGGTGGCAAAGAGAAGCTGCAGTCAGAGCAAAATAATAGGCTCTGAAACCCCACAAAATGAAAGAAATAACAAGGGGTAATTTTTAAGACAGGGAGAGTGAACAATTTTCAAAGTAGCTGTTTACCCAGATTATTCTGAAGGGGTGATGTTGGCTTAACCATAATTATTGAGGGGCCCAAAGGGCCTTCAAGTTATTGGGGGATAGAGTGGAGTGCAAGGCTGAAGGTTGCCTAGGGTTCTTATAAAAAGACACAAGGGTTAGTTGGAAAGCATGTTCAAAGTAAATAGAAACATAGAAAATGACGGCAGAAAAGGGCCACGGCCCATCAAGTCTGCCCACTCTAATGACCCACCCCCTAACTTCCTCCATGAAGAGATCCCACATATTGCCTATCACATTTTTTCTTAAAACCTGGCACGCTGCTGGCCTCAATTACCTGTAGTGTAAGATCATTCCAGTGATCAACCACCCTTTCGATGAAGAAGTACTTCCTGGTGTCGTCATGAAATTTCCCACCCCTGATTTTCAATGGATGCCCTCTTGTTGTCATGGGTCCTATAAGAGAAAATATATCTTCTTCCACCTCGATATGGCCCGTGTCATATTTGAACGTCTCAATCATGTCTCCCCTCTGTCTGCGTTCCTCGAGTGAGTATAGCTGAAACTTACCTAGTCGTTCCTCATACGGAAGATCCTTGAGTCCTGAGACCATCCTGGTGGCCATTCGCTGAACCGACTCAACTCTCAGCACATCATTTTGGTAATGTGGCCTCCAGAATTGTACACAATATTCCAGATGAGGTCTCACCATGGATCTGTACAAAGGCATTATGACTTTGGCTTTTGGCTGACGAATCTTCTACGGATACAACCCATGATTTGTCTAGCCTTGGATGAAGCTTTCTCCACTTAATTGGCAACCTTCATGTCTTCACTAATGATCACTCCCAAGTCTCGTTCTGCTGCAGTTCTTGCTAAGGTCTCACCGTTTAGGGTGTAAGTTCTGCATGGATTTCTGCTGCCAAGGTGCATGACTTTACATTTTTTGGCATTGAAACTTAGTTGCCAAGTTTTTGACCAATGTTCCAGTAAGAGTAGGTCCTACGTCATACTGTCAGGCACTGTGTTTTTGCCTACTATGTTGCATAGTTTGGCGTCATCGGCGAATAATGTAATTTTACCTCAAAGCCCCTCAGCCAAGTCTCTTACGAAGATGTTAAATAGGATCGGGCCTAAGACCGAGCCCTGCGGCACTCCACTGATCACATCCGACGTTTCGGAGAGGGTGCAGAGCTTACCACCCTCTGAAGTCTACCTCCAAGCCAGTCCTTAACCCATGCAGTTAATGTTTCACCTAATCCCATCAAACTCATTTTGCTCAATAACCTGCAGTGTGGGACGCTATCAAACGCTTTACTGAAGTCCAAGTACACGACGTCCAGGGACTCCCTCATATCCAGCTTTCTTTTTACCCATTCAAAGAAGCTGATCAGATTGGATTGGCAGGACCTTCCCTTTGTAAATCCATGTTGGTGGGGATCTCTTAGATTCTCCTCGTTCAAGATCGTATCCAATTTGTGTTTGATTAGCGTTTCCATGAGTTTACTCACTATCGATGTGAGACTCACCGGTCTATAATTCGCAGCCTCCGTCCTGCATCCCTTTTTGTAGAGTGGAATAACGTTAGCCGTTTTCCAGTCCAACGGGACTCTTCCTGTATTCAGGGAAAGATTGAAGTGCACGGATAACGGTTCCGCCAGGATGTCACTCAACTCCCTAAGCACCCTGGGGTGTAGTTTGTCTGGTCCCATGGCTTTGTTCACTTTGAGTCTTGATAGCTCATAGTAGACACTGCTGGGCATAAACTCGAAATTTCAAAACGGGTCTTCCAAGCTTACCCTTGTCTGCAACTGTGGGCCGGATCCCAGCGCCTCGCATGTGAAAACTGAGCAGAAGTATTCATTTAATAGTTCGGCTTTATCGGAGTCCGATTCTACATAATTCCCGTCTGGTTTCCTAAGGCGTACTATCCCATCTGTGTTTCTTTTTCTGTCACTAATATACCTGAAGAAGGATTTATCGCCCTTCTTAATGTTCTTTGCTAGATTCTCTTCCATTCGGAGTTTGGCCTCTTTGACTGCTGTTTTGACAGCCTTAGACTTGGCCAGATAGTTTTCCTTAGTCTCCCATTTTCCTGATTGTTTGCAGGAGATAAATGCTCTTTTCTACTTTTTTTGAGGTTTGAGATCTCCGCAGAGAACCACTGAGGTTAATTGTTTCTTCGCCGTTTACTTACTGTTTTTATATAGTGGTTGGTTGCTTCGTGTAAGGTTGATTTCAGAGTTGACCACATTACCTCTACATTATCTGTTTTGACTTGGTTTTTGCAGCGCCCGATGGATGAAATCTCCCATGTTTTTGAAGTTAGTGCCCTTAATAGTTGAGGACCTTTGTTGATGTGTTTGATCTAGTGATAACTTTTTTTTGAGGTTGAACCATTACCATGTTGTGGTCACTGGAGGCCAATGTATCGCCCTACCGAAACTCTGTGACACTTTCTCCGTTGGTGAGTATCAGTCCAGTATCGCCTGATCCCTAGGGGCTCTGATACTATTGTTTGAGTCGTGCTACCCTTTATGGAGGTTAATAGCCTTCTGCTGCCGGGTCGTAGCAGGAAAGTTTGTTCCAATGACTATCTAGTTATTTTACAAGAGACTTCATGCTTAGGCACGTTTGTAAAATACAGGGGCAATTGTTGCACTTACAACCTGGACTTCTTAATTTCCCTCTTTATGTGTATTTATAAAATAGACCCAAAATAGACACCCTATTAGCATCCTAACCTAGGCAATCCATTATAAAACTATTCTTCATATTAACCCTTTACCATACTAAAGCATGGATTGATGTTTTGAACATCTTGGAACCTGGAGACAATGAGAAAGAAAGTCTTCTGCTGTTGAAGGTTCCTCACCATTACTGAGAAAGATTTAGGCCCTGATTCTGTAAAGGGCACCTAAGTCCCACCTAATGGTTGAGCTGAGTAAGTGGTTGATTGAGCCCATTTAATGGTCTTAACGAGCGATAATTGGCACAAGGACATCCAAAGGATGTGAACATCACTTTGTAGGCGCGTCCATAATTTCAATGATGCCCATTGGGAAAGCTCACGCCTAATGGAATAGGCGTGGATATGGAATGGGCATGGTCTGGGCAAGGCTTCAATATGGCGTCCTTTGTTTCATTTGTATAACGTTGAGCGATTTAGGGCATCCGTCTTATGCTTACATTGTCTACATTGTCCATCTATGCCTACATTGTCAGGTCTGCTTTTCAGCATAGTTTGGGCTTCAGATAGACCTGAGTTTTTTACGGCTGTATTTTGAATAATTCTGTAGTCTCCTAATTTCTTTTTGTGTGATTCCATGATATAAAGAATTGCAGTAATCTAGAGTAGAAATGACTAGTGAATGGATAAGAATGATTGAGACATTTAGAGTCCAGAAGCGAAGAAAGCAATAGAATTTATTTAAGCTTGAAGAAAACCATTTCTGAACTACTGAACTGATTTGTGCATGAAAGGAAAGTTTTATCGTCCAGAAATACCTCAAGGAGTTTGATGACAGATGTGATTTGCAATGGAGAGGATAAAACAGAGATTGGGGTGGCTAGTGTTTCATTTTCCTTAGTTGGAAAAAGCATGATTTTGAATTTTTTATTTTTTTTTTTTTACATAAGAGAAAGTAAGTTCTCACTTCTCAGAAAGCCAGTTACTGATGAGAATCAGTTTTTGGTTGATTTTGTGAATCTCTGAAGGATTATGCCATTAGAATGGGGTGAAGTAGCTGAATGCTCATCAGCGTAAGTGAAGATAGAGAAACCCATGGATTGTGCAATTGTAAGAAGAGGAGCAATGAATAAGTTGAATAGCATAGGGATAGGATGGAGACTTGAGGAACTCCAAAATTTTGTGTGTAGGGTTCTGAGGAGTAAAAATATGTCTTATTTCCTCTAATGAGGATGGATCTTAGCTTTCACTAAGAAACTTTCAGGGAGCAGGTGAAAACTTGCACTCTCCTCTAAACCTTTAATGGAAGAAGCAACTAACTTGGTCGTTACCAGTACATATACATAAGGACTACCAGATGCACATATTGAACCAGGACTTGCATATCTCACTCCTCATCTAGCTGAAATCATTTTCTTGCAATTTTTCCTTGAGTTGGTCACCCTTATTTCTTTCTACTATAACTCTGTATGCTCCACTTCTGCTTACGCCCTATGCTGTCTATTAAGATGTTTAAATTTGAATTGAGATGGCATTGTAAGTACACGTACAGCACACAGAAAGGGATCGAAATACACAGAAAAGTCAACGGCATCCACAAAAGAGTGTACACGCCAATAGAACTGGGGGCAGATCTATTGGCGTGTACACTCTTTTGATGATGTCATTGTAAGTATGCGTAGCATACTGCGCTATAATGTGTACTGTTGTTTGAATGTTTTTACTGCTATAATTATCTATGCGTTATACACCGTTTTGAGTGAATTTCTTCAAGAAAGGTGATAATAATAATTGCTGGTACTTCAAAGTGAGAAAGGAACAGCAACACATCTATAATGTGATATAACCCTAGTAAAGTTTGTGAACTTTCAGGAAATGTACTCATAACCTTGCTTTCCTCCCCGCCATCACCAATAACAAAATATATTACATAAAGTTTGTCTCAAAGTATTTCAGTTTTGGGCCACATCTGTGAGAGATGCTTTATTGCTGGCTTGAGGTGCTGAAAGATATATGCATGCTTTTTGCAAAAGATAAGACTGTTGCTAGATTTTGAAGGGAGAACTGAAATTTATGTGCTGACATTTCATGTGAAAATTGTCTTGATAGCTTTCTCAATATCAAAGATTTAGGCAATATTTTATAGAAGTATACCTGCATTTGGCTTGTAATGTCAAAACAGTAGAGAAACAGGCCAGTGATCCTTATATTTTCCATACTGATAATTACCACTTTTAATAGCAGTGCTAAGTAGGATTGTGTAGCCCCCAGATTTTTGTTTTGTGTTTTCCATGACATTTACAGGAACTTTGTTTTTTTTCAGTTTCTTTTTAATTTTTTTCACTACAGGATCACTATCGTAGGTAGTGTGCATTCTTTTGGAAAGAGTGTGTGGCTTTTGCAAAGTGTCCATCCTCTTTCAGAAGAGTGCACACTCATTTTGAAAGAGGGTGTTCTCTCTTCGGTAGTCTGCATGCATACACTTTTCACGCATGGTTGCATTGTCAGGAAACAGTGCACAGTCCTCTCTGAAAGAGGATACATTCTGCAAACAGTGTGCTTTCTGCAAATATTTCACTCGAGAAAAAGAGCATTCATTATTTAGAACACACAAATGTTTGGGTCGTTCCAGTTTTGGCACCTCCTACTTAGGAGGCAATAAGTGGTCCCCAGTGATAGATGTGATGAAACTCCTATGTTTGCCATAATTCATATTAAAAGTGTAACCTCAGGGCCAGCTCAACTACTGGACCAGGTGAGACTCTAGCCCAGGGCACTAGAGATACAAGCATTGATAATCCCTGGCCTCTGAGCTCTCTTCCAGTGTTTACCTGGTCCAAAGTTTTCTCCCGTTCTCTCTCCAGCCCCCAGTCCAGCATTGTTACCTCTCCTCTCTCCCTCCCTCCTTGACCCGCTAAACATTATCTTGCTTGCCAGTAGCAACAGCATGCACAGTAGGCTGCTTTCTTCAAGCCCCTGGGACTTCCCTCTGCCATGTCAGATATGGCGAGAGAAGACCTAGGGCTGGCTGAAAGCAGCCTGCAATGCATTTTGTTGTTACCAGCAAGAAAGATAATGTTTAGAGGGCTGTGGGGGGAAGGAGGAAAGAGGGAGGGGGAGAGCAGAGGGAGCAATGCCAGACTAGGAGCTGGAGAGAGAAGGGGAGAAATGTTGGACTGGGGGTGGAAAAACGCTTAGGCTTTGGGGTGGGGCACCACCAATCAAAGTTGGCTCAGGTACCATAAGTTCAAGTTCAAGTTATTGTGTTTGATATACAGCCTAAGTACCCAGGTGGTTTACATAAAATGGAAACATCTGTACAAATGTAATAACATAATAAAAATAAAAAGGGAGACAAATAAAAAAGACATACTAAAGGGTAAAGATGGATACATGAGGAAGAACGGTAAAAGAGTACATCATTTAAATTTTGATAGGGGGAAGGACAAACCAAAAGGGTAGGTAGGGAACAAGAAGGGATAGAGCAGGGGTGCCCAAAAGGTCGATCGCGATCGACCAGTAGATCGCAAAGGCAACGCGAGTCGATCGCGTGGTCCATCCCGGGCTCCGCAATAGACTCGCGTTGTCTTTGCATTCTCCCCATTCCCTGATGCTGTAACAGGCCAGACTGCAGAAGCACCGGGCACACCAGCCTTCCCCCTTCCCCCTAACATCAATTTTGACGTCAGAGAGGAAGTTCTGGGCCAGCCAATCGCTGCCTGGCTGGCCTGGAACTTCCTCTATGACATCAGAATTGACGTCGGGGGGAAGGCTGCTGGCCTGTTACAGCGTCAGGGAACAGAGAGAACTTGGGGGCTTGTTCCCAGATGACGACGGCGGAGGAGGCTTGGGGAGAAAGAAAGACAGGGACACAAAAAGACAGGGACAGAAAGGCAGGGACAGAAAGACAGAAAGGGAGACAAAAAGAAAGAAAGAAAAGGGGGAAGGGAGACAGAAAGAAAAACAGAGAGAAAGAAAGAAAGGGGGAAGGGAGAGAGGAAGAAAAAGTTGGAATGGAGTATGGCAGGGGGCAGGCAGGAAGAGAGGAAGAAAAAGTTGGACAGTCAGAAGAAGAAAGTGCATGAAAATCACCAGACAACAAACGTAGGAAAAATGATTTTATTTTCAATTTTGTGATCAAAATGTGTCTGTTTTGAGAATTTTATATTTTGCACTGTGACCCCCATTTTACTAAACTGCAGTAGCGGATTTTAGCGCAGGGAGCCTATGAGCGTCAAGAGCAGCACGGGACATTCATCACAGCTCCCTGCGCTAAAAACCAGTATCACAGTTTAGTAAAACGGGAGGGGGTATATTTGTCTATTTTTGTATAGTTGTTACTGAGATGACGGTGCATATTTTAAAGTCATCTGCCTCGATCTCTTTGAAAACTCCCCGAATATAAATGATAATTAACATTTTCTCTGCGTACAGTGTGCTTTGTGTTTTTTATAATTTTATTGTTGGTAGATCATTTTGACTTGGTCATTTTAAAAGTAGCTTGCAAGCCAAAAAAGTGTGGGCACCCCTGGGGTAGAGGGTGCTGCAAGAGGCTTGCTGACAGAGTTAATCATGGGCTGAAAACATACTTTAAATATTGAAAGCATTTTGAAACAGCCAAGTTTTTAGGTCTGATTTGAATGTAGACAGACGGAGGGGCATAATCAAAAGGGACGTCTAAGTCCGTTTACGTCCATTTGCAAGTCGTCCAAAGTTAAAAAGAGCCTAAGACACATTTTTGAAAGATACGTCCAACTTTTTTTTACTTTCGAAAATCGTCTAATTATATATCCTGCCGATCTGATCGTCCAAGCCACTAAATCATCCATCTTTATACCACATTTCCATCCAACTTTCCGTCCAAGTCCAAAACGTCTAGAACAAGCCCTGTTGGACGTGGGAGGGGTCTGCAAAGTGATGGACTGCACACCCAGACATGCCACCTAAATAGTAGGGTACCTTACAGGGCACTGCTATGAACTTCACAAAAAGGGTGCCATGGCTTCTCCTCACTACAGTTCCCTTATAGGTGACGGTGAGCCCCCCAAACCACCTCCAGAATCCTCTAGACTCACTTATCTACCACCCCAATAGCCCTTATGGCTACAGGAGCCATTTATATGCCAGTAAAAAAGGGTTTTGGGGGTGTATAGGGGAGTGCACATGTTTAAGTATCAATGCAGTGATTACAGGGGCTTATGGGCATGGGGCCTCCTCTCCATGGGTCCCTAACCCACCTCCAAGACGACTTCAGCTGCCTCTGGGCTGGACGAGTAGGCTTTCCTATGCCAGGCGGCCAGGTGATGATGGTCTGGAGGCTGAAATTTAAAGTTGTGAATACAATTTTTATGTGGATGGGGGGGTTGGTGATCACTGGGATAGTGTGTTATGTGTTTGAAGTGCTTATCTGGTGACTTTAGGTGGGTTTTTGTGACTTAGATCATGTTTTACATGGTCTAAGTCAGTGTTTTTCAAACTTTTTACACCCGTGGATCGGCAGAAATAAAAGAATTATTTTGTGGACCGGCAAACTACTAGGACTAAAATTTAAAAACCCCATTTCCGCCCCATCTCCGCGAGCTCGGTCCCCGCAAACCATCTGATCCTATCTGCACAAGCCGCAGTTATGATTTTATATTGAACGTATTTTATTAAAGTATAAAAAGAAACAATATTCTGAACAATTGTGATTTTATAAATACAAATATACAGAGCACTGATCAACAAAACCACGTCTCCCCTCCCCTTCACATATATCCCCTCTACTATCAAGAAAACTGAACAAGCCAAGTTATTATAGAATGCTACACAGAAATATCATGCAAACAAAATTTCCCTGTAAATGCTTGATTAAATTTAAGGAGAATGATTATGTTTATTGGGACTCAATTCAGTTAGAACAATTTTTGCAACATCAAGAATCTAGTTCTTCTGCCACCACATAATTAATTATTTGGAGTTTTGAAATATTTAACACTAATATGATTGATCTATATGATCATGTTTATTTTGAGACTTTTGTTATGGTATATAGTATTTGTTCTCCCACAGTTATGAGGACTAGAGGAATTTGTGATAACCTTTGGTTTTAATACTGTTTCTATAATTTTGTTTATGTATTATCCTTCTCTTATTATTATGTACAAGTAATAATGTTTTAAAACCTGAATAAAAAAAAAAAGAAATATCATGCAAACAGAATACTGCAGTCCCCAATTATGTCTCTAGCAGGATATATATTTCAAATCTGATATATTCTAATGACAAAATAGAAATAAAATTATTTTTTTCTACCTTTTGTTGTCTCTGGTTTCTGCTTTCATCTTCTTTTCACTCTTTTCCTTCCAGCATCTGCCCTGTCTCTTCAATCCAGCATCTGCCCGTTCCATCCACTGTCTGCCCTCTCCCCCTTCCATATGTATCTGACTTCTTTCTATGCCCCCTCTCCCCTTTCCATCCATCCTGTGTCTCCTCTCTCGTTTTTACATCATTCATTCCAGCTTCACTGCTTTCTTCATTTTTATCTCTCCTACACCAGATCTAGCATCTTTATCCCTCTCTCATTTCTCTGCCGACCCCCTTTCCAGCATCAATCTCTCTCTACTTTCTCATTCCTCTCTCTCCTCTTTCCCTCATCTGATCTCTCCATTCCACCCTGACCCCCTTCCCCTCCTGTAATCTCCCTGCCAGCTGTTTCCTTCCTTTTTTCCTTCTCCTTCCCTCCTCCCCCTATCCAACATTAACTCTCTTCCCATCCCTTTCCCTCCTCCCCTCCCAGCAACATCTCTCCTTCTACCTCCCTCCAAGTCCAGTAGCAGCTCTCCCTTTCTCCAGCAGCTTCCCAGTCTCCTACAGTGGCTTCCTACCCTTCCAGCAGCTCTCAGTACTTGCCTGCAGGAAGTTGCCGGTGAATCACTGCCCTAGCAAGTAGGAGAACTGCTGGGAGGGGAGACAGCCACTGTGAAGGCTCCCCAGGATCTTGCTCGCACACGCTGACCATCTCCCTCCACCTGCACCTGTACCTACAGCTCTCTCCGTTCCACTTGCACCTTCCCCACGGCCCTCTTCAGCAACTCGGCAGGGGCGGTGATCAAGACAGGCTGCCAACGTTGGGACCTTCACTCTCTGAGTCCCGCCTATTTTGTTTCAACTTCCTGTTTCTGAACAGGTGAGACTCACAGAGGGAAGGCCCCAACGTCGGCGGCCTGTCTTGATCGCCCGAGGCTGGGAGGAACAGCATTCGGCAGGAACTTGAACTGCCAACTCGATCTCGCCGGCCCTGTGCGAACCGGCAGAAATTTTCTGCGGACCGGCACCGGTCCGTGGACCGGCAGTTGAAGAACAGTGGTCTAAGTCACAACATCCAAGTTCTGTCTAAGCTCTGTTGTTAAACTTTCGGTTATACATGCTGTACGACTAAGTCTAAGCCGGCCCACGTCCCGCCCAATTTCCACCCTCGAAACGCCTCCCAAAACGCCCCGTTTAGCTTTGGACGTTGAGCGGCACTATGAAGGCCTAGGTCGTTTAGAAATACATCCAAAACCCAGTCTTATTATTGGCGCTTGGACTTTTTTAGAAATGTTCATCCAAGTGCCCACTTAGGCCAGTTTTTGGAAGTTTTTCTCTTTCATTATGAGCCCCACAGTGTTTTTGTCTCAGATTTATAGGAAAGGAGTTCAACAATGAGCTTGCTCTGTGTAACCTGCATCTTTGTTTCATGAGTTGAAATTTGTCTTCTAATAAGTTTACTTTGACTTGCACATAATTCCACTCTCCTTGTGGATACTTTTATTCTTTTACTTTTCAAAGCTGTGGAAAATCTGTAGTTCATTATTTTTAAATTGTCATAATCCTAAGTGTGATGCTAAAAGATAAATCTCTTCAATTATATGTGCCTTTCATGTGTGCTGTTAAAAAGAATTCAGATGGAGTTTAAAAACTATTTTATCACAAACAAATGAAGGCATTTTGACTTGATTTAATTCAGATTATTATTTGGTGGGTTTTTACCAGTTCTTTTCTTTGATCTTGTCTGGCATCTGTTATACATGATGGCAATTTGCTGTGCTGAGTAATATACAATGTGTGCTATAGTTTACTGGTAATAGAAATCTGAAGTAAAATGTATGTGCCAAAGCAAAATGGAGATTCTCCCTATTTTTGATACTTATTACTTGAGAGATTAGAATGGTAGATGTGTTGGCTTGGCTCCCTTTTCAGATGGTAATTGCTTCTTCATTAATGCTTGGAAGAGCTTCCTGTGGTTAAATTTAATCAAATGGTTTAGAATGGGCATGCTTGTGCAGTCAAAATTCCAATATGCTCTAGAATTTTTAACTAGAATTTACTTTCTGTGGAATTATTGTTTCTGTTACAATAGAAATAGTTGAAGGTAAACATAATTGTCATTTTTCTTATGACTTAGGGTCTTCTCAAACACGACCGATCCAATTAAATGGGCAGATGCAATTTTTACCAAAGGACTGGGAGACATGGGTTTCATTCTTAGTTCACATATAAGGTACTAAGGAACCCTTTTGTAGTTACTGTGGGGGGGGTTTTGGTTTGATTTTTTTAAAACTTTATTTAGTTTTTAATGCCAACAAAAAGTGCAATACAATTTATATACAAATAATGATAATCAACCAAGCACTTATAATCAATCAGTATCTATACAAAAGATAAAAATTCCCTCCCCTATCCATCATTACCATCAGGAATAATACCAAAACAAAAGATATACACCCCCCCCCCCTTACTGTGGTTTTACCGTGCAGTAGCTGCAAATGAAATGCAGCAACCATTGGGGCATTTCTGGTATTTGCAGTTATAGATGCCATATTAACCCCTCCTTTACAAAGCCACGCAGCTTCGGGGCAGTTACCACAGCAATAGCTGCTAGTGTGGCTTTGTAAAAGGGGAGGTGGGGGAGTAAATTTGCAGATAGAACACGGTACTGCATTTGGAGTTCATGCAGAAGCACCTAGATCTCCTATTTAGGAGGCGGTAAATGGTCCTGTTCTAAATGAAGCAGTGGGTTGTTAGCTTGCATTATCTGCAGTGTACTGTTTGCAAAAACACCTTCCATGATTATTAGTCCTCTCCTGATGCCCCCTTGCAAAAAAGGTTCTGCAGATTGTACACCAGCAGTTACCACAGTAAGTGTCTGATATGATTTAGCAAAAGGGCCACTAAACCAGTTATGTAGAGCCCCCCAATGAAATTTGATGGGATTGGTAAGTACAGAAACTTCTTATGCAGTATGTTTAACTGCTGTGTATGTGTGTGTGTATTTTTTTAATGAATAGTTAAAGGAATTGAGAGAAGAGACATTAATCAAACCAAATCTCAAGTCTGATGGGTCACAGAAAAATTGGAAAAATATTTGGTTATGTCACAGTTTCTTTATTGATTTTGTTTTTTCATCAAATCTGACACTTGGCACTCCTTGCCTCCAAGCACTATGCCTCCCCCCTCCCTCCATTATACCTGCAGATAAGAACCACCACTCACTGCAAACTGGAACCAGAACGCGGAGAGCCATCTTCATGTATTAATAGGGGTATGGGGCCTGAGGGTCTGCATGCAATGTAAGCCTGGAAATTGGCCTCTGGACATGCCAACACCTCCTCACATATGTTTAAGGTTATTGAGGTAACCCTAGCTAATTGGTCTGTTCTTGATCTACCGTGTTTCCCTGAAAATAAGGCACTGTCATATTCATTTGGGGCCCAAAAAAGGCACTAGGTCTTATTCTCGGGTAGGGCTTATTTTTTTCACCCCAGTTCTTCCTCGTTCCTTCCCCCACATGTGCACCATCTTTCCTCCCCTCTCACCCATCCCCTTGTGCCTTCCCTCTGCAGCATCATTCCTCCCCTCTCACCCCTGTGCACAGAACCCTTGCCCAGCTTCCATCCTTCCTTCCCTCCCATCCTTCGTGCAGCAGAACCATTGAGCAACTGCCGCCGCAACCGCCTCGCAATCGAACTGCTGAACCCCTGCTGACCCTCCATCCTTCCCTCCCAACCGATCCCCGCCGACCGCGACCATGAATACCTTCTGGAAGAGGAGCGTCGGTCCAGCAGCACTCACAGGCTGCTTCAGCCTTCACAGCCTTCTGTGTGCCATGTTACTGATGATATCATCAGTACACAGAAGGCCCCAGCGAGAAGGCAGCAAAGCAGCCTGTGAGTGCTGCTGGCCTTACGCTCCTCTGCCAGAAGGTATGTATGGTCGCGGTTGGTGGGGAGTAAGTGTGCACATTCACGTTCATCACTTCCAATCAAAAGGAAGCCATCCAAATAATGAACTGCCACCCCAGATGTGATCAGTTGGTTGAAGGCCCAGTTCACAAATGTACTTAACTGCTCGAAATAGGTGCAAGAGATGGAACACTTCATGGGAATGCAATAGAATTGGCCATCCCAGGAAAAAAACAATAGTGAAAAAGAGCCTGGGTGCGCCAGCAGAAGCCTGAATATGGACTCATTGTCTGCCTTGGCTAACTTTACCTGCTTGCCAAG
Organism: Geotrypetes seraphini; assembly: GCF_902459505.1. Lineage (NCBI taxonomy): Eukaryota > Metazoa > Chordata > Amphibia > Gymnophiona > Dermophiidae > Geotrypetes > Geotrypetes seraphini. The sequence goes on from NC_047085.1 coordinate 137,866,186, forward strand.
CTGACTAATGATTTGAATCACTTGGTCCAAAGAGGTATATTGTACAGAATAATAATCGAGGGTCTATGAAATCATTGACTGCTGAACTGGCCAGGTATGATAGGTTATGTATGAATCGGCTCCTTCTTTGGGACTGCACCTAACGGGGATACAATCATGTTGTAAAACGGAGGTTGCTTGCAATGGCCAGCTATCCTGCTTAATGCTAATTCTTTCTGAATTTTTTCTCGCACTACACTTCTGTGTGCATGATGAGATTTTATATAAGGTATCTTGAAACCCACAAAAACCCTCTGCCATATTACCTCTATATCATCCCTTGTGGCATAATGCTTCAACCAGTGTTTCAATGCCTCAGGCTTGATGGGGGTTGGCATTAGCCTTATCCAGGACCCGAATTGTTTGCAATTGTAAACATGTGTCTCTATTAGCTCTGCATTGGGACACAGGGTGGACCATTCTACAGATGTGACAAGCATGCCTAGATCTGGAGTTATTCCATGTACACAAGCCATTACTGAATTGTCTACATATCCTTCTTCCCATGGTGAACCCATTTTGCCTGAAACTTCCTTCCTGTCCATTCTTGTGGGACAGTAGTCTATCCCCTTGCCATTGAAACTGGTTTTGAAATCTATCCGGCTGCAATGATATAGTGTCTGAATACCTAATCAGGTAGGGGCTCCTGTCCGGCTCCCTTTCTACAACCACACTTATATATAACATAGTAAATTATGGCAGATAAGGACCCATATGGTCCATCCAGTCTGCCAACCATACACTCTCTATAAATTAATGATTGAATTTAAATTGTTCTTTTTCTTAGATATTTTTGGGCCAGAAACCCAGAGCTTGGCCTGGTATTGTGCTTAGATTCCTTCTACTGGAGTCTCCGTCATAATAATAATAATAATAACTTTATTCTTCTATACCGCCATCACCAGAAGTTCTAGGCAGTTTACACTAAAAAAACTGGACAATCAGCGAAGTACAATCACACAATAAATATACTAGTTACAGTCTTAAAAACTCCTAAGTTAGGTAATGAATTTGTCAAACAAAGTAGACTTAACTAATTTTCGAAAAGAGCAATAAGACATAGCTCACTAACCATAGTCATAGCTCACTTCAGCCCATCTAAACTATCCAAGCCGTCGAAGCCCTCCCCAGCCCATCCTCAAATGAATGGCCATATATGGGGCACAGACAATGCAAGTCTGCCCAGTACTGGCCTTAGTCCTTCAATATATACCATTATTTTCTGATTAGAAATCCTCTATGTTCATCCCATGCATTTTTAAACTCTGTCACTATTTTCCTTTCCATTACCACCCTTAGGAGTGCTTTGTTTAGAGTCCATGTAGCGTAACACCTTGCAGAAGCTCTTTGTAACTCTGTATTGTAACACCGCTACAGAAGCTCATGCAATCCGCTCTGAATTTACTCCCCAGTCATTAGTAGTGGTATAGAAGCTCACAATAAACAATTCCAGGCATCAGCCATCCTCTCTGTAAAGAAGAATTTCCTAACATTACTCTTGAGTCTGCTACCCCTCAACCTCTGGTTTTACCATTTTCCTTTCTCTGGAAAATATTTTGTTCTATGTTAATTCCTTTCAAATATTTGAACGTCTGAATCATATCTCCCCGTCCCTCCTTTCCTCTAGGGTATATATTTTCAGAGCTTCTAGTCTCTGCTCAGACATCTTTTGGTACAAACCTCCTACCATTTTCATTGCCTTTCTCTGGACCACTTCAAGTCATCTTATGTCCTTTGCCAGAAGCGGTCCCCAAAATTGAATGCAATACTCCAAGTGTGGCCTCACAAATGACCTGTACAGGGGCATCAACACTTTCTTTCTTCTACTAGTTATGCCTCTCTCTATACAGCCTAGCATCCTTCTGGCAACAGCCACTGCCTTGTCACACTGTTTCTTTGCCTTTAGATCATTGTACACCATCACCCCAAGGTCACTCTCTCCAACTGTGCATAACAACCTCTCACCTCCCAGCACAAATGGCTCCTTCCGATTTCTAATCCCCAAATTCATTACTCTGCACTTCTTTGCATTGAATTTTAGTTGCCAGATATTAGATCATTCATCTAATTTTTGCAGATTTTTTCATGTTTTCCACTCCCTCCTTAGTGTCTACTCTGTTACAAATCTTTGTATCATCTGCAAAAAGGCAAACCTTTCCTTCTAACCCTTCAGCAATGTCGCTCACAAACATATTGAACAGGATCGGCCCCAGAGCCGATCCTTGAGGGTCTCTAATACTCACCTTTCTTTCGAGCGAATTCCATTAACCACCACTCTCTGGCATCTGTCGGTCAACCAGTTTCTAATCCAGTTCACCACTTTGGGACCTAACTTCAGCCCACTGAGTTTGTTCAAAAGTCTGTTATGCGGAACCATATCAAAGGCTTTACTGAAATCTAAGTAAATTACATCTAGCATATATCCTTGATCCAATTCTTTGGTTACCCAATCAAAACATTCAGATTTGTTTGGCACGATTTACCTTTAGTAAAACCATGTTGCCTTGGATCCTGTAACCCATTAGATTCTAGGAATTTCACTATCCTTTCTTTCAGCAACGCTTCCATTATTTTTCCAATATCCAAAGTGAGACTTACCAGCCTGCAGTTTCTTGCTTCATCTCTGCTACCACTTTTGTGAATTGGCACCACATCCACTCTTCTCCAATACCCAGGAACCACTTCCATCTCCAAAGATTTGTTGAACAAATCTTTAATAGGACCCACCAGAACCTCTCTGAGCTCCCTCAATATCCTGGGATGGATCCCGTCTGGTCCCATTTCTTTGTCCACCTTCAATTTTTCAAGTTGTTTATAAACACTTTCTTCCATGAAAGGCATGGTATTCACGCCATTCTCATGTGTAACTTTGCCAAACAATCTTGGTCCTTCTCTTGGATTTTCTTCCATGAACAGAGAACAGAAGTATTCGTTTAGCATTTTTTTGCTTTTTCCTCATCACTCTCCACATATCGATTCATAACATCTTTTAGTCTCACAATTCCATTTTTCATCTTCCTCCTCCACTAATATATCTGAAAAAAAAATTGTCTCCCTTTTTTACATTTGCTCTTCTACTTGCGCTTTCGCCAGATGTATCTCTCTCTTGGCTTCTTTCAACTTCACCTGGTAGTCCTTTCTGTACACCTCTTCTTGAGTTTTATTAATATTTCACAAACGCCAACTCTTTTGCCTTTATTTTCTCTGCCACTAGTTTGGAGAACCATATCAGTTTCCTTTTTCTTTTGTTTTTATTTATTCTCTTTACATAAAGGTCAGTAGCCATTTATATTGCTCCTTTCAGCTTAGACCACTGTTTTTCCACTTCTCTCATGTCCTCCAATCCTAACAGCTCTTCCTTCAGGTACTCTCCCATTTTAAAGTCTGTATGTTTAAAATCTAGGACTTTGAGTTTTGTGTGGTTGCCCTCTACTTTAGCTGTTATATCAAACCAAACTGTTTGATCACTACTTCCCAGATGGACACTTACTCAAACATTAGAGATGCTCTCCCCATTTGCGAGTACCAGATCCAGTATCGCCTTTTCCCTCATGGGTTCTGTCACCATTTGTCTCAGCAGAGCCTCTTGAAAGGCATCCACAATCTCTCTACTTTTTTTCGATTCCGCTACTAAAACTTTCCAGTCAACATCCAGCAGATTGAAATCACCCAACAGTAACACTTCCTCTTTCCTTCCGAACTTTTGGATATCTGCAATCAGATCTTTATCAATTTGCTGCAATTGAGTTGAATGTCTCTAGACTACACCCACATAGAAGTTCCAACTTCTCTTTTCAGAATGACCCATATCTCTTCTTCCTCTCCCCAGGTCCCCTGCTTTTCATTTGCTTGGATATCGATTTTTACATAAAGAGTTACCCTTCTACCTTTTTGACCATCTCTGTCCTTCCTAAAAAGATTATATCCTGGTATATTTGCATCCCATCCATGGGATTCACTGAACCATGTCTCTATGATAGCAACAATATTCAGGTCTGCCTCTAACATCAGGGCTTGAAGATCATGAACTTTATGGCTTAGACTGCGAGCATTTGTGTTCATTGCTTTCCAGCTATTTTTCAGTGGTAAACTAATTTTTTGTATAGTTTTTTGTTTAGCTTTGCTTCCTGTTGCATTGCTAAGAAGTGAGTTGCTAATATTGTTTATATCACAATCTTTACTACAATCACATCTTGTCTTTTGCTGGGGGTGGCCTCCATAATTTTCTTTCATACAGCACCTAGAAACATATTATCTAAATTTCTCAGCAAGGATTATTTTTCCTGCTATAGTACGATGTAGGTCAAAAGAAAATATGCACAGTGGAAACAAGTGGAATTCCAAAAAAAAGAAGATAAACCGTCGACTCTATGTTCTTGGTCAGATGATTTATTAGAAATATAATCCACTATTGATAACACTTTATTCCATATAAGCAGGTGTAATACAGACCCGACACGGTCTGTGTTTCGGCTTAAAAATCCTTCCTCAAGGGTCCTAAAATGATAATTGAAATATAACTGTGCTAAAATATTCCGTGTGAGTGGTAATGAAGTGAGAATGTGTCATGTGGTACCTAAGATATATAGAGGATCGTGAACAGTGTGATTGGAATAATAAATAATGAAAATGATTATGTGCCACAGATCGGAGAAGTTTATCATGCTGCTGTACCGGGCCATGGTACGCCCTCACCTGGAATACTGCGTCCAGCACTCATTGCCGTACATGAAGAAGGATACGGTACTAATTGAAAGGATCCAGAGAAGAGCGACTAAAATGATTAAGGGGCTGGAGGAGTTGCCATACAGTGAGAGATTAGAGAAACTGGGCCTCTTCTTCCTTGAAAAGAGGAGACTGAGAGGGGACATGATCGAAACATTCAAGATAATGAAGGGAATAGACTTAGTAGATAAGGACAGGTTGTTCACCCTCTCCAAGGTAGACAGAACGAGAGGGCACTATCTAAAGTTCAAAGGGGATAGATTCCGTACAAACATAAGGAAGTTCTTCTTCACCCAGAGAGTGGTAGAAAACTAGAACGCTCTTCTGGAGGCTGTTATAGGGGAAAACACCCTCCAGGGATTCAAGACAAAGTTAGACCAAGTTCCTGCTGAACCAGAACGTATGCAGATAGGGCTGGTCTCGGTTAGGGCACTGGTCTTTGACCTAGGGGCCACAGCATGAGTGGACTGCTGGGCATAATGGACCACTGGTCTGACCCAAAAGCGGCAATTCCGATGTTCTTATGTATAATCACAAGTGAATTAGATTGTGAACAATGTGAATGGGTGATGATACATATGTGAGAGAGTGTGAAAAAAAATGAAAAATGAAGGGAGTGATGGTGCGAAAAAGATATACCAACAATCAAGATGATATATGACTAGTGATGCTAGGGCAAGATATTGAGATACATACCATACGAAAGCACTGATGATAAAAGCAAGTATTGGACAAATGAAAAAAATCCTAAATGCAAAAAACAAATATAAAAATGAATAAATAATGATAATGAGTTATATCAAAATACACTAAATAAAAACAATTGAAAACCAGCTGCCGAGAGCTGTGAAATGCAAATAGATTAATCTTAAAAAATAATACATAAAAAGCCAAACAGGATAGACTGGGGATGCTTGGAAAAAGTAAATGGAGTAGAGGCCAATCATGATACGAAAAAGAAGCAAGGCCTTGCTAAACAGGCTTAAAGATATTAAGCCTTAAAGAAGGCTGAACAGAAGAACAAGAAAAGGCAAGGGGGATGTCTTTTCAACCAATAATGAAGTCTTTATTCAGCACAAAAGGTGCCAACAGAGATTCCAGTTTCAGCGTTTGGAAGACTCCTTCTTCAGGGGACACTATTAGAAAATAGCGACATATAAAAGAACATATTAAAACCATAAAATCTTACGTAAAAGCAAATTGCTTACAAATGGCACTCAAATATAAAAATGAATATATATTAATAAAAAATGAAAATTGTAATCATAAAACTAATAGAAACACATAAGAACAAATGGAAGCATAAGGCACTGCGTGAAATATAAAAGTCAGTGACAATATCTAACAATCAAAAGCAAAAGTGCATATGACAGCAGTGAAGGAACATATTAAAACCATAAAATGTTACATAAAAACAAATTGCATGTAGATAACATTGGAATATAAAAAATAAATAATATAACAATCTAATCATAAGAGAAACTGCAGGTGTATGTAAAAACATATAAAGGAACAAGTAAAAATCGTAGGGCATTGCATGAGTTATAACTGTTAATAAAACAAGACAGATATGAAGGCCTAGATTCTGTAAAGGATGTCTAACTTTAGGCATCCAAAATGTGGATGTCTACTGACATAGGCATCCAAATAAAGTAGATAGTAAGGTCAGTTAATGACTTTAACAAGCATTAATTGGAACTTAGACGTCTAAATTCTGGACGTGATTCTACAAATAGACGTTCACAATTTTGTGGCCATCCATCAGAAAAAGCTGTGCCTAAAAATGTAGGCGTGGGAGTGGCTTTGATTTGGATGTCCATCTACAGAATCGTATGCCGCTCAGTGCCCGAACATTTCTGCCTAATGGCTAAAAAGTAGGCGTTGCAAAACAAGGTCTACTTTTAAGCGTGAGCTGGGCACTAGGTAGATGCTGGTTAGGTGGACGTGACTTAGACGTGACTTAGGCATCAGGCATCCGTTTATAGGTGAATGTGACTTTTATTTTGTGGTTTTAGAGGACTCCAGGTTGATATTAAGCTCAAAATATTTTTAATAATGTATCACTTAAACAAAGCGCATGAAAAAAATATATATATATTGCATATTTCACCTTCTATTTTTTAGCCTAAAGAGGACTCCTCTTTACTACACTTCCCCCTCTGTATTCACGGGGGTTAGGGGCAGAGCCGGCCTGCGAATATGGAAAAACCATGAATAATATTCGGGCCGGTTCTGCCCTTAACCCCCGGCTATTTTTAGCCCTATAAGCCCCCCCCTTAAGCCTTACCTGGTGGTTTAGCGGATTTTCAGGCAGGAGCGATCTTCCCACGCTCCTACCCCGTGCAGATCGCTCACAGGAAATGGCTGCCTTGAGCTCCCATAGTCTCTTGAGGGGATTAATAAGAAGAAGGAACCGTATATGCTGGGAGGAGAGAAGCTGATATGCACGGACGGGGAGAGGGACCTTGGGGTGATAGTGTCCGAAGATCTAAAAGTGAAAAAACAGTGTGTCAAGGCAGTGGCTGCTGCCAGAAGGATGCTGGGCTGTATAAAGAGAGGCGTAGTCAGTAGAAGGAAGAAGGTGTTGATGCCCCTGTACAGGTCATTGGTAAGGCCCCACTTGGAGTATTGTGTTCAATTTTGGAGACCGTATCTGGCGAAGGACGTAAGAAGACTTGAGGCGGTCCAGAGGAGGGCGACGAAAATGATAGGAGGCTTGCGCCAGAAGACGTATGAGGAGAGACTGGAAGCCCTGAATATGTATACCCTAGAGTAAAAGAGAGACAGGGGAGATATGATTCAGACGTTCAAATACTTGAAGGGTATTAACATAGAACAAAATCTTTTTCAGAGAAAGGAAAATGGTAAAACCAGAGGACATAATTTGAGGTTGAGGGGTGGTAGATTCAAAGGCAATGTTAGGAAATTCTACTTTACGGAGAGGGTGGTGGATGCCTGGAATGCGCTCCTGAGAGAGGTGGTGGAGAGTAAAACTGTGACAGAGTTCAAAGAAGCATGGGATGAACACAGAGGATTTAGAATCAGAAAATAATATTAAATATTGAACTAAGGCCAGTACTGGGCAGACTTGCACGGTCTGTGTCTGTAGATGGCCATTTGGTGGAGGATGGGCTGGGGAGGGCTTCAATGACTGGGAGGGTGTAGATGGGCTGGAGTAAGTCTTAACAGAGATTTCGGCAGTTGGAACCCAAGCACAGTACAGGGTAAAGCTTTGGATTCTTGCCCAGAAATAGCTAAGAAGAAAAATTTAAAAATTTAAATTGAATCAGGTTGGGCAGACTGGATGGACCATTCGGGTCTTTATCTGCCGTCATCTACTATGTTACTATGGTGTCAAGATTGTGCATCAGTCACATTCACTTGCTCTGAACTGCAGTCATTGTGTGAGTAGTGTATTTCTTTTAATGTTCTTAACCTATTGGAAATGAGGTTTAGTATGCAATCTATATATTTTTTTTCATTGCTTGAGTTATACGTTATTAAAGATCTTTTGAGTTTACAATCAACCTGGAATCCTCTTTACCCCCCAAAATAGAAGGTTTAGTATTATATATTTTTTATGTGCTTTAAGTAATGCATTATACAATAGAAGGTTTAATATATAATAAATATATATTTCTTTCATGTGCTTTGCTTAAATAATGCATTATTAAACATATTTTGAGCTTAAAATCAACCTGGAGTCCTCTTTAGCCCCAAAATAAAAGCCCTGTTCAGCTATAAGTGGATGCCTCAAGCACGCCTAAGGGACGCCTAAGTCATGTCCATCTAAGTTGCACCTAAATAGATCCCAAAAGACTTGGTTTTACAATTCACATGTGTGGTGCAGTAGTTAGAGCTTACAGCCTTAGCACCCTGACATTGCTGGTTCGAATCCCCATTGCTCCCTGTCACAGAAGAGAAAAAGATTAATAAATAAATAAATAAAATATAATAGTGGTGCCAGCATTTCACTGCATTCAATTTTAATGAAAACAGCATAAAATCGGCTTTCTAGTGATGTCATAATGCTGAGACATGATAACATTATGGATGTTTTGTAGACTCTATGTGATGCCTAAATGGTGATTCTGTATAGGATGTCTAACTACTTAGATGCGTCTAGATTCATTGAGCGTGATTCTCTATAGTGCGTCTATGCATTATAGCATCGTGCTCAGCCGGACGTCTAAACCACACCTAAAGTTAGGTGTCCTAAATTATAAAACCTAAGCGACTTACCAAAAGACAGGAAAAAATAAAATAAAATGAAGAAATACCACTGGACGCTGCTTGTGCACTAAACAAAAGGACGCTAGATGGAACATGGCTTCATGTGGACGGTGGGAGGATTGACGTGATCATATGACATGCAGTATGGAGTCTGCAAAGAATGCATGTCAAAAAACCCCAGAAAAAGTAGCACATTGACTATATGACGACAGCACAGACATGAAAATGTAAACTGTAAAGAAAAATGGCAGCCGAATTGAAATAGAAAATGAAAAAGTGAAAAATTAAATACTGTGTAAATGTACTAGGGAATCTAAAAGAAAAACCATGGGCAGAGGTACATAATGGAAACAAGCCATATAAAAAAAAAAAAGTTAACAACGAAGCTTAAAAAGTGTTTATGAGAACAAAAAATGGTCAAAACAAACTTAAAAGAAAAAATAACAAATTAAAAACAAAGAAAGGGAAAAGGACCGCACCATAGAAATAGACCACTCTGTCTTAGAACTTCTTAGCGATCCACAGGACCAAAACAAAAAACAACAACATGATAATTTAAAATAAGCTCACAAAATGGAGTGCAAGAAATGTAAGGGTTAGAAGTACACTTAAAAACAAAATGAAAACTAACTTTCCAAATTGCAAATGGCAAGATATTGACAATGAACAAATAAGTTAGGAAGACAGTTGTAAACTAAAATTAAAAAACTGGCTTACCAAATTGCAAACTATTTGACACTGAATGCTGTTGTGACTCTCCCACCACCACTCCTCTCTTGGGCCTCCTCATGCCATCACCTTCTTTGCAGCTTTTTGATGTTGAGGTGGCATTCCTGTAGATAGGCTACTACTACTAAAAACAAACACATGCTCCATTTTTCATGGCTCCCAAGCATCAAGACGAATACTGAGAAGTCATCAAAGTCTAGTAAAATAAACCTCACCAGCATCTGCCTGTTTACCCTTCTTAATATAATCTAATCTTTGGTTTATATACCGGGTCATCTCCCAGTGGAGCTCGACTTGGATCACATATAATTAAGACTAGAGTACATAGCAGAAAACATAGGAGAAGGAAGAACTAATTTTAAAAAGTACATAAGAAAAGCATAAGAAAAATAACTATAATATTGCCATTTCGTTGAGACTGTAGTTAAACCATTTAAAAATTGCGAGAACAACAAAGTTTTCAGGAATTTACGAAATAATTGCAGCTGGCCTTAAAGCCTAATGGAGTCAGGAAGTTCATTCCAGATATCTACAAACTTGAAAACAAAAGATCGACTGAGCTTCCCAGCAGATTTAATTCCCTTAAAGGAAGGGAAGGCTAACTTATATCTTTGTGTGTTTCTCAAATGGCAAAGTCTAAGGGTATTCCAACATAAGGGGACAAAAGGATCAAATATTCCGTAGAGAAGTTTGAAGATTATGCATACGCATTTAAACTGGATCCTAAAGCGAACTGGGAGCCAGTGAAGCTTTATCAACAAAGGGGAAACATGATCGTACTTTCGTTTCCCAAAAATGAGCTTAGCTGCAGTATTCTGTATTAACTGAAGTCGTTTTAAACTGCCCTGCTTAATGCCCAGATAAACTGAATTACAATAATCTAGCTGAGAAAGCACAGTGGATTGTATTTACACTGAGAAATGTTCTTGATGGAATAGTGATCTGATCTTCCTCAACATGCGCAGACTAAAAAAAACACTTTTTTGTCAAGGAATTTATCTGTTCATGAAATGTAAGTGATGAGTCCAAGATGATACCTAGGACTCTAAATGAAAAATCTAGATGTAGTGAGATACCTGTTTTCATTGTGACAGAGGAAGGGGAGGTTTTCTAATCTTGGCCCAATCCAAAGCAATTTTGTTTTCACAGCATTCAGTTTCATTTGAATAGACAAAGCCCACAGTTGAAGTTTAGAAATGCAGCAGTCTATACTAGGGACCAGGTTGTTAAGATCAAGTTCAACTTCTAATAAAATGAAAATATCATCTGCATAGGTAAATATAGTCTCTGCTGATGACCTCATACACCTTATCCCTCTGACATGGGAATCAATTAACATAATATTGCATTGCCTTGCATTCAAATTTTTTGATAGCCTAGCACCCTATCAAACATCAGCCCCTTAAGTAACATCAGTTCATTTTGTTTCTTATCTAATTAGAGAATTGCTCCCATGAAATTAAGTTAAATATGCTGCGGACTTAGTAGGATTCCTCTTTTTTTTTTTTTTCCCCCCCCAGCAATAGAATTCCATGTGCATGTCTCGTCTGGAAATAGGCCTGAACCTCTATCTCCTGGACTCCTCTATTTTTAAACAATCAGCCTGAAGCTATCAAGATCTGCAACTATGCTATTCCAATAACCTCTGGGTAGACAACATTCCACATGACTCATCAACCACTATTCTGCCCATATATCCGTATGCATCGGTGTAAATGTATATATAAATCACTCCCATTACGGCCATGCTGTCCCTCCCCCCTCCTCCCAAATATGGCGATCTCCACGTAGGTGCTCCTTTCCCCTCCCAAAATGGCCGCTGTTGTCTGCATTACTGGTGTGATCACTACCAGCCGCAAGTTGCCTATCTCTTGTTCAAGTTCCCACTCTGTCCCATACCCAATATAAAGGTCTCTGGGTGGGTGTTGTTCCCTCCCCTCCCCCCCATCAAACATCCACCTGCGTCCGCTGCACTACTAACAAGAAGTGTTGCACCAGAAGCCTGATCCTGCTGCACAGCGCTGGCTAAAAGAAAAGTAATAAGGCCCACACTGGGGAAGTTCTACGTGGATTGAAAAGGTACTAGGAGGTATATTCCAAGCCAGGTCAAGCTAGATTGTGTGCTCATCCACCGCTGCTCTTCAGCCAAGGTTCACCGCTACCCCAGTTCTTTTCTTTGCATACGAAGCTGGCCTTGCTTCTCCAAGGAAAATACTGTGTGGCAGGTCAAAAGGAAAAATGCTGTTGCCGTCCATGGCCAATCTGCTGGTTCTGCTTTGGCCCTGTTCTCTTATGTCTCTCTCTCCCTGCCACTTCAGCCTATGTCCCTACTCCTAACTGGTTCCCCCCTCCCCCGCTTGTACCACCTTCTTCCTCCCACTGCCCTCTTCTTGCCTTGCCTCTTCCCACCCTCTTCCATTACCAGCACCCCCCTAATGCCTTAGCCCATTTGTTGTTGCTTCCTCCCTATGCAGTGGGGAGCTTGCCCTTTTGTGCATTTTTTTGAGTAACATTGGAAATACTGTATGTTATCTTAGGCGGCTGGCCTTCTTTGAAGCACTGTTTGGGGACATTGGCTTGTGGATTTTCACTTCCCAATGCGTTTATGAGTTGTTTGCGTTTGCTCACCCGCGTCCATAAGCCCTGAAGAAACGGTCTTTACCATGAAACTTCGGCGATATTTGATTAACTTTCAGTTCCCTACGATAGTTAGGTTAGTTGTTTCAGTCCTGCACCGATATATTTTGTGGCACTACACATCCCATAGGGAAGCTTTTTGCCGATGATGTGGGAGGTGGAGGTTTGAGCGTCTATGCTCTGCCTATTAAAACCTGAGGCTTTTTCTTCCATGGGGATAGTGCTCTCAGTTAGAAAGAGTGGAGTTAGTCTAATTATCTTTATTTATTACCCACTTTCACTTGATTTGATATAATAGTTGGCAATTAATAAATCAAATGAATGAATAAATAACATAAATACAGACACACAAGCAGGCAGTTTTTACACAGTTTGTGGAAAGTGGAGTTCATACATCCAAGTCAAGATATGGAGAATTTCAACACTATTGTACTAAAGGCTCTGTCAAAAGAGCGTCTTGTAATACAGATGCAGGTCTATACATTTTAAGTCCTTTAAGATAGAGGAAACAGCAGTTTTAGAAAGTCGCATGTGGGACAAAGAAAACATTGAAATTCTCCCTACACAGATGTAGGAGCAGCTTCCTAAAATTGCTGTTCTCTCTATAAAGGGCCCTAAGACCAGTATTGGTGATGCCCTCTCTCTGCATTGTGCCTCTCTGCAGCACAACTCCCTAATGCAGAGTATCCCCATGGCACAGACCCTTCACCTATCCCCAGCATACTACAAAAAATACATCTGGGAGTCAGCAGCAATTTTGAGTGCTGGTATTGTTAACGTGGGAGTGAGTGGGTATTGTTTCTGCGTTGCTAGACACCAGGGATCCCTGGTGAAGCTGGAGTGGGGAGTAGGGAGGTTGGCAGCAAGGGGAACTTGCCATGTGGTAGAGGGTTGTAGGCACATCAGAAGGTGGTGTCACAGGAGGGTTCTGCATTGGAGAGATTTGTGCTGGGGAAGGGGAGTTGCCTCGTGGAGGTTGGGCCAACAAATGTGGGTGACAGAAGGGGGGGGAGATGCTGGAATGTACATCTTCTTTTTCTTGAAGGAACTTATACATGCTTTGGGGCAGCTATAAATGCTGGTGTCTGCCTTTTGTATAGCAGGGATGAATTCTGTATTTGTACACATGCCCAGGGCACTCCTTCTCGCTGCTATATCCATGCTAGCCTTGACATTTGTATGTAGAAGGCCTCCCCACATGTTAAAAGGGCCCTATTGTACAAACTCAGAACGCAATTATACTTCAGACATATTCCAAGTGGGTATTTTGATGAATTCTTGGGGTGTGCAGGTGAACAAAATTTCAGTTATCAAATCATTTTCAGGTTTTGTGTCTGATTTTTTAGAAAACTGTTTTAGGTTAGTTTCTGAAATAAATGTATGTAAAATATGATTAACTGTTGTAAATCAACTTTCTGTACATTTTTTTTGAGGTTTTTTTGTGTGTGTGTGCAAAGCCTTAAAGTCAATTTAGTGCACAAACCAAATGTGTATCACTACCATTCTCTGGTGAGAGGAGTGCAACTTAAATACCAATTGAATTTGAATAACTTGAGTTATTTTCTTATTCTCATATTTCTTTTGAAATAAATGGAAGACAGGATATTTAAATTGATAATGAGGGAATTATTTTAGAATCAGTTGCATTTACACATGTACAAGTAGATTGCAGTTTCAGAAACCACTATTTACCCGTAAAGATTTCCTACCACATAGGAATTTCAAGGGGATATAGTGGTATGTGCTTTGGGTGGGAACCGTGTGTCTTCCCCATTTAACCAAGGGAATGCGCATTTATGGCAACAAAGTTCCCCACTGGATTTTGAAGATATGCCCAGATTTTTTAAAAGTGCTGTTTTGGCTGGAGCTTTACACAAGGGATAAAGGGAGTGCTTCTCTTTAATCTGCTATTGGTTATTTCCACCTCTAAAAATGAATAAAAATAAAAATTGTTCCCTCACTTCTTATTGGCACTATGTATATGTTTAAGTTTCTCAACAATAAGGCATCTATCACAGACATGGACCAAAACTGAAATATTTGAGGAAAACTTTATATAATATATTTTTTTAAATACCAGAGATGGCAGTCAAGAAAGCAAGGTTATGAGTATAATTTGCTGAAAATTCAAAAACTTTACTAGAGTTATGTCACACTTTAGTTGGTTTGCTGTTCCTTACACATGGAAATTGCAACATTGTCCCTTCCATAGGGAGGTGCTGGATTCACTGTGCTTATTTTTTCAGTGTGTATATTTATAAAATGGTTTCTCCCATTGTGCTGCTGGCAAATAAACATCCACCCCCCCCTGCCTTTTGCAAAATACCACCAGAACAGATCACATCTTATTCTGGACATCTGAATTCCAAACTCTGCATTTTCACATTTAGTAAACTTGGAATTTTTAAGGGGAATTGTGCTAGGAACAGTTTAGAGAAAGAATTAGAAGACACAATTGAGTGGCAGCAAGTGTATGTGGTATATCCAGACCTCCAATTTTAGGTGGGCCTAATGAAAAAATAGGTGGGCACAATTTCCTTTCAGCAGCCCACACTCCAGCTCAAAATATTAAATCTCTGAGCTGTATGGTATCCCAAATCTTCCAGCTGAAGAGCATCCTGAACTTTCTCCCCTATATCAATGTCAGCATCCACATGTGCAAAAAACTGAGCATTGAGCTAGCATTGATTGGCTGCGGTGGGGAAGAAAGTTCAGGATGCCTTCGAGGAGTTCTTCAGCTAACAGGACTTCAGGATCCCATCCAACTACTGGAAAAGCTTATGTTCTTAAGTAGGATTTCATACATTTTTTCTCTTTTGTGCAAGCATAAGGACCCATAACATCTTTCTTGCTTTGTTTTAGGGGGGATGGGACTGACATGGGGGAAGCCACTGCTTGCCCTAGAATTGTTAGCCTGGATCTTGATACTATTTTGAGTTTCTGCCAGGTACTTGTGACTGGATTGACCATGGTAGAAACAAGAAACTGGGCTAGATTCTGTACTGGGCCACTGATCTGACCCAGTAAGGCTATTCTTATGTTCTTAGGAGTGCACCTCTGCTGAGTATGCCTGAGCCCAAAGTAGGTGGGCCCAGCCTACTCATGGCTACACCACTGGCAAGTATAGTCAAGGCATAGAAAATATGGAAAAAAGATTTAGAAAGCTTAAGAAGAGCTTGGAAGAATACTTCACTAGGGTAGCTTGTTACTGGAGACCAATAATGTGCTAATAATTAATAACAGATGTTAATGGGTGGGTTCTACTGCAGCTTTGTAAATCATCTTCTTTATGTATATTTTTTTCATAATCTCTACAAATTCTTCTATTTTGGGGGCATGCATATGTATACACTGCCAAAGTTGTATCTAATATTTGTTTAGCAGAAATGTGTTTAAGTGGTCACTGGATGAACATTAGGGCTTGAAGATGGCCTGGAGTATTAACTAAGCATTATTTCTGAAAGGAAGAGAAGCACAATGCTGAAAGTACATGAAAGCTTGTGAAAGGATATCAGCGCCTGAGGGAAACTTAGGGAAGTACATCAGAATCTCTAGGGAAATAAGCCAGTGACAGTTTCTAAATAGGAAACATGGTGACTCTACCCACGTCCCTTTACATGGAAATGTGACAGATTTAATGACAACGTAAGCCATTCAGTAATTTCTTTGGAATGGAAAATATGGTGCATTGATGTGTTGAAAGAGGTAATAATAAAAATACCTTAAAGGAGAGTTCTTTGTGTTTTGGTTTATTCCCTACAAATAATCTAGTGAGAAAAAAAGGGAGAAAAGACTCAGTATAGGGCTGAATTGGGTAAGGAAGTACACTTCTCCCTCAATATTCATGGGGGTTAGGGGCAGAGCCAGCCCATGAATATTAAAACACCACGAATAATATTTGGGCCGGTTCTGACCCATCCCTCGCCTTCCCCCGGAATCTCAGACCTTAACTTAAGCCCTCTGAGACTCCCCGGAACCGTACCTGGTGGTCTAGCAGGCTTTTGAGGCAGGAGTGATCTTCCTACGCTCCTGCCCCATGCAGATCACTCACAGGAAATGGCTCAAGAGACTACGGGAGCTCACGGCAGCCATTTCCTATGAGTGACCTGCACGGGGCAGGAGCATAGGAAGATTGTTCCTGCCCCGAAAGCCTGCTAAACCAACAGGTAAGGTTCCGAGGAGTCTCAGAGGGCTTAAAAATAGCCCCAAAAAATTAAAAACAATTTTTTAAAAAATCACAAATAACCGAATCCGCAGATACTGAAACCGCAGATTCGGAGGGAGAAGTGTAGCTGAATTATTGATAATTCTTGACTTCATCTAGGTACTTTTAAGAAAATGGTGAGAATATCAAAATACTCGTGTATAAATGTGTAACATTCTTATGACTATATAATTTCAGTATCTGAAGAATGTATTGCTTGCACATGTAGGGGAGAATTCGTTAAAGGGTGCTAAGTGCATTAGCATGCGCTAACTGCTAAAGATGCCCATTATATTTCTACTAATCTTATAGCCTGTTACATTAACGGGTGCTAGAATATATGTGTGTGTGTCTGTCTTTATTTCTTTCTCTCTCTCTCCTTAGCCGCTTTCTGTATTTCTGTCTTTCTTTCTTTTCTGACTTTCTTTTTCCTCGGCTGTCCACCACCACCCCTTGCCTGCTCCCCCTGTCCATTCTCCCTTCCTTTTACCTCCCCTGTGTCCACCACCACCCCTTCACTGCTCCCCTTATCCAGCAGCAGCCCTTCTCCCTTTGTTTTACCTCCCCCCTGTCCAGCAGCACCTCTTTCCTGCTCCCCCTGTCCAGCAGTAGGTCTCCCTTCCTTTTTCTTCCCCCCCTGTCCATCAGCACCTCTTCCCCTGTCCAGCAGCACCCCTTACCTCCGTTCGCATCTGCCCTCTACCACAGCTGCCTCAAGCCACCGCAGCCTGCAGGCGCCGACAGGCACCACGCACGCCTGAGCCGATAGCCACCTCGGTAACGTTTTCGCAATCCCTGCCACCGCCACTGCTTGAGAGGCCCGCGGGACCGAAGGCGGTCAGCGTGTCTGGGGCTTGGAAGGAGGAGTCCTGGTGTCGCGCATGCGCATTCCTGCCGACCACTGACCTACAGATCAAGGAACACGCGGTAAGAGTGCGCATGCGCAACACCAGGACTCCTCCTCCCGAGCCCTAGACACGCTGACCGCCTTCGGTCCCGCGGGCCTCTCAAGCAGCGACACTGGCAGAGATTGCGGAAACGTTACCGAGGCGGCTGTCGGCTTCAGGTCATTTTTAGCAGCATGCGATAACGCTCTTAGCTCCCTTTGATGAATTCTCCTATTAGTTGCAAACTTGCTCAGTGGCGATTAAAACACATCTATGTACTGTTGCATCACAGAGCTACTGTGATACATGTGAACTATAATAACCATATGTTAAAAGCTTGGTGTTTCTTTAGAATTGGGGAGGTTACTTTTGCTTTCAGGTTGGGCTTATCAACATAGAACATGAAATGAGAGAGGCAATCTGCCTGTTCTGGACCACTAACTATAAACCCCATACTGGTTCCACTTGCACCCTCCTGTTGGTTAGGAGGTAGAGAGTTTAATTGGAAGTCTTATTGTGTCAACAGTGATTTTTCTTATTGTAAACTGGTTTTAAACGTTTTGTAATGAGCAGCATATAAAATCAAATAGAGTGTAAGAAAATCGAGTGGGCCAGATTCAGTAAATGGCATAGGTCAGGGGTGTCCAATGTCGGTCCTCGAGGGCCGCAGTCCAGTCGGATTTTCAGAATTTCCCCAATGAATATACATGAGGTCTATTTGCATGCACTGCTTTCATTGTATGCTAATAGATCTCATGCATATTTATTGGGGAAATCCTGAAAACCCGACTGGATTGCGGCCCTCGAGGACCGACATTGGACACCCCTGGCATAGGTAGACATGGTAGTCTACATTTAGGGGATGTGGTATCTTTTACGCAATATAATGGATATGCAAAGATGTATATTAAGAGGGTAAATTTTTGCATGTCTATATGACAGCATATGAATATAAAATGCTGCTTATAAAATTACCCCATGTAAAAATATGCATAGTGACAAGAACACATGTACTTTTACACAACTCTGAAGGTAGCAGGTGAAGCGATTTGCACATAAACTTTGGTAAATATGCACATTTGTGCCCACTTTGCATGCAACCATTTACACTTATTCCTGAGCTGCTGCAATTATGTCCACATCTCCATTTAAAGGAAAATCTCCACCCAAGTGATCAAAATAAACAATATAACACCCCTTATAGTAGATTCACTTAATCAGATCAGTGCATCTTACTACAATTTCTTCTAGAAGAAATTGTAGTTAGATGCATTGATGTCATTAAGTGAATCTACTATAAGGGGTGTTATATTGCACATCTCCATTTAGCCACAATTTCTGAAACAATCCACAGCCAAAGTGTGATCAAGAAAATTAAAACACAAGGGGGGTTCATAAAGAACATTAAGTGTGTTAGCATGCGCAGTAGGCATTAGCAAGTACTAACTGCTAAAAACGACTATATTCTATGGCATTTTTAGTGGTAGCGCATGTTAACATGCTTAATTCCCCCCTTAGTTCATACAAGCCAACTGCATTCAGCCCTTAGACATGGACTATGTTTCGCAAAATAGTTTCTTCAGGGAGGTGCATTGTATGCTTAAATCTCCCTCATTTGCATATATGTGTACTGTATATCCTTTTGGGTTCTCTCCAATGCTTGAGTGTGTTTTTTTAACACAAAGCTGAGAAAGTTATAATGCAACCGCACTTCAAATGCTGTGTGCAGTTCTGGTCACTGCATCTCAAAAAAGATATAGCAGAATTAGGAAAGGTATGGAGAAGTGTGACAAAAATGATAAAGGGGATAGGATGACTTCCCTATGAGGAAAGGCTAAAGGGGTTAGAGCTCTTCAGCCTGGAGAAGAGAGAGCTGAGGAGAGATATGATATAGGTGTATAAAATACTGAGCGGCGTGGAAAAGGTAGATTTGAATTGCTTGTTTACTCTTTTTCTAAAAGTTCTATGACTAGGAGGTAAATAATGAAGCTACTAAATTGTAAATTTAAAACAAACTGAAGAAAATATTCATTCACTCAACATGTAATTAAACTCTGGAATTTGTTTCCAGATGATGTGGTGAAAGCAATTAGCTTGACAAGGTTTAAAAGAAAAAAAAAGTTTGGATAATTTTTTAAAAGAAAAAAGTCCATAATCATTATTAAGATGAACTTAGGAAAGTCTACTGCCTATTTCTAGGATAAGCAGCATAAAATCTGTTGTACTCTTTTGGGATCTTGCTGTTTATATGTGCAAGTAGTAGATTTTCGACTGCAGGGAACTGATTAACGAACCATCCTTCAAAGTGGTTCAGAACCTCAGAGAGGTGAGAACAATTCTCCCTCCAAGCTTTTCTCCAAAGCCCAGGTCCAAGCAAGAAGTTTAGCAGATAGTTATGTGTGAATGGAAGCATATATAAATACTGTTAGGGAAATCTTCTGGGATATATAATATGTGCTGTTTTGAAATATGGACATGTACACTTAAAATTCTGCATTCAGTCACTTATTGTATGTGTATAAATAGTACCCATTGTAAAAGCCTTATTTATACATTCATGCCAATTTACTTAAAGAATTATGCCTTTTACATGTTCAAGTCGTGGATATTGCTTCTAAAATCACCTCTTGTTTTGTTTATTTCTCCAAACCTACCTTCCTTTATAGAAGATGTGGAAAAAAGGTCAGGTTCTAGATGGAAACCAAAGAGCCAGGGTAAAAGGGTGCCAGTTTAATTTTCCAAACCTTGATGACATAAAGCGGTCCATGGAATGACTGTGGCATCTGCGTATTTGTAGGATGCCGCTGCCAGGTCCTCACTGATTCTGGGAGGAAGCTTAAACGTATGATGATGCATTCATGTTTTATGAGCAGTATTTCTTTTTATTTCCATTGCAAGTCTGATTTGAATTTTTATTGCAGATGGCACTTTTTGCCTTGTTAAAGCCTGGCCATTTAGACTCCTTTGACATATTATATAGGGGGTTTTTTTTTTCCATCTACTCAAAAGTAATTTTATCTACCAGATTAGGAAACAAATGGTAAATCTTAAGTTAAAAAAAAAAGAAAGGATACTTTTGAACCTATTAAAGCGGTCTCTTTTTTTTTTTCTTTTTTTAGAATATAGAACCTACATTTAATATAAAATCATTTTCCCTCTCTTTTACCAACGCACAACGCGAGTTTTAGCCCCGGCAGTGGCGGTAACTGCTCCGACGCTCATAGAATTCCTATGAACGTTGGAGTGGTTACCGCCACTGCCGGCGCTAAAACCCGTGCTATGCGTTCATAAAAGAGGTTTTGTTCTGTCTGTAGATTTTGGTTAATGTAACACTGCAATTAGACTAAAATTAACTTTTGTGTACCTGATGTAATGCTTAGGGCTCCTTTTATCAAGATGCGGTAGGGGTTTAACGCGTGGAATACCGCGCATTAAACCGCCTGCCACGCTAGTCGCTAACGCCTCCATTGATGAGGCGTTAGTTTTTTGGCTTGCCGTGGGGGTTAGTGCGTGATGAAATGTCCAACGCGCTAACCCCCGTAGCGCACCTTGATAAAAGGAGCCCTTAGTGTTGCTAGTAAAAAAAAAAAAAATCCCTTTAAAAAGCTATTGGTCAGTAATAGATTTTGATCTCAGTTCAACAGAGCATATCCTCGGTTCATTGTAGTTAAACATTACTTTTTAGTACTTCCGTTATCAGAAAGTATCATAAAATTAAAAGTTTAACATACTGTATGCTATAAAAACATGAGCGGTAAAGGAAAAAAAAACCACTGAGTGGCACACAAAATGTAGCAGGCAAGAGGTTAAAAGTGCTTGCTGTGTGTAAAGAATTTACATAGCGAGGTCCTCAGATGTAGAACAGATGTAGGCAGGAGGGGAAGGAGACTGGTAATCACTCAGGTCGCACTGTGCATTGGGAGCACAGCACCAGATTTTCCAGCCGGCTCCAAATGTAACCAGCCACTGAAAGTATGCATGTGTGTCTGGAATTTTCCAATAGCAATCTCATCTTTGTGTGTGTGTTTTTACTTGCACTAGCCGATACAATCTGCTGTACGGTGCTGCCATCCCTGTGAGCCCCTGTAGGTTTCGCTGCCAGTTGTTTGCCTTCCTCTCCTAGTGGAATTCATTCAAATTAAAGCACTGGAATGAGGCCTGAGTCCCCAAATGCTGAGTCCCTCTCCTTCATCAGCATTCCAGCGAAGAGAGTAATTAAAGCAAAAATTAATTCTGGTGTAAGCAGAGGAGGCACAGAATAACTGATATTAGAGGCTAGATGATGAATGCCTGGCATCAAGGGAGGTCTCCTGGGAGGAGAAAAGATTTCACAGAGTTTTTGCATATCACAGTTTTCTCATTATGAGACCCGACGAAGATTGCTCAGTGCATGCATGATATGTTAAAAGTGTAGGGTGAAAAGCAGACACTTGTTCACCAGATACATCTTAATTAGAGCGCTCTTTAGCAGACGTGCTTGCAAAGTCTGGTGATAAATAGACTTTCGAAGGGGAGATGTAAATTTAGAGCGTTGGAGTTCTGGGAGACTTCCTGTTGTTTGTGTTGCATTATGGGGTTTATTGTGGCTCTAATTGCTGCCAGTTTATTACAGATGACACTGGGACATTGACATAAATGGAGCCATAAAAAGACTCACACGGCTATTGAAAATATGCCTGTATATAATGGAAAGCTGCATACTCATTTTGCCTTTCCTAACTGCTCCTTACAAATAAAGTCATAGCTGTATGCAGCAGTTAATCATTGTAAAACTGAGCTGTGCTATGGTTTCTAGCTGTATTTGTACAAGTCATGGGCCTCATTATTTACAAGAATGGTGTCATAAATGTGTAAGTCATAGAGCCTGATTTATAAACAATTCATAATTTTGTAAAGATAGCGTTTTTCTGAAAGGATGCGAAACTGAGACCAGCCTATTATAGGCCTTGAATTGTTTTCTAAAACAGCATTGAGGCTGTTGCTCCAGAAAGGTGCTTGCATGATAAATGGCAATTTGATTGTGTGACAGTATGGTCAATTGGTGGGGAGGGAGGTCATCTTACTACTTAAGTCAAAGAATTTGTAGTCTATTAAAAGTGACATGTAGGTCTAACCACCAGCAAGCTATTCAGCTTCAACAAATACCAAGCGCCTAGCTGTTTGGTTTCGGAGGGCAGATTTCCAATTTATTTTATGGTGTTTGAGCCTAATACTTCAGAAGCTTTGTGGCTGTTGATTGACTTTGCTGGATTTTTCTCCCTTTCTATAGATTTCAGCACTGAGGAAATTTAACCTCCAGCAATCTGATTCTACATTTGATCTCTGAAGGAAATCCCTTAGCTCTGTAATTTCCCCATTGTTCAACTGAATTTTTGCCCATGATTTGAACTTGACAGCTCAAGGCACCAAGGATTAAAAATGAGCTCACTGTCATGCAGGTATCTTGCCGTGCTCCCTTGCATTTCTCTCTTTTTCTTGTCTTCTGCCTCTACAGTAAAATTAAGTATTATAGAGTATCTGTCCGTACCTCTTCCTAAGGTCGCTTACTATAGGCATAGTACATTAATTACTAAATTAGCACCCCAGAAGTTAGTGGTGTAGGTAGGACTCTGTGGGCTCTAGGTATGAGAACCAAGGTGGGGCTCCCCAATCCAGCACACACACACACACCCTCCAGGTCCGGCATCTCCCCCCTGTGCTCAGCTACCCGCCCACTGGCTCTTTCACAGCATCAGAGACAGCAATAAAGGCTGCCTCTCTGGCTAGTGAGACCTAGCCTATGCCATATTCCATCAACAGGAAGTTGCATCAGTGCAAAAGGAATGCAGCAGGTCTTGCTGGCCTGAGAGGCAGCTTTTAGTGCTGTCCCTGATGCTGTATCTGAGGTAGGCTGTTAAATAGCTGGGGGGGGGGGGGCAGGGAGGTGCTGCACCTTGGCGCGTAGAAGGGAAGGTTCAACTACAAGCAAGCTCTACCATTTGGCGTTCTAACCTAAAACCGATGACTTTAAGGGCTCCTTTTACAAAGGTGTGCTAGCGTTTTTAGCACACGCACCGGATTAGCGCATGCTATAGCGCGTACTACCCGAAAAACTACCGCCTGCTCAAGAGGAGGCGGTAGTGGCTAGCATGCATGGCATGTTAGCGCTCTATTCCGGGCTAAAAAGGAGCCCTAAATGTAATGTAGTAGAATCTACATTTGATGTGGTGGATCTACTGGAAGTCTAAATTTGGTTTTAGCATATCATATAAACTAATTTTTTTGGAGCTCACCAAAGAATTGTCCTTTAAGTAGGTCTTTTACTAACAGAGCATGTTATCTGCAGCCAGGCCTACAGGAATAACATGTAGCAGATAATGTGCTAATTTACTAAATTTTAGGTATGTTACTTATGTAAACCGTGTAGGTCATATGCGGTATATAAATTTCTTAAATAAATAAATAACCCATAAATTTGTTGATTGAACTGGAGTCATTTACATTAGCGAAAAAAGGACAATAAAAAAATCTGCGTACATTATACAGATGTATCAGTGGACCCTATAGGAAGAAAAAGGATTTTGGAATTAGCTTAAATCTTTGTCAAGGTGAGGTACATCCAGGTATGGTAGGTGTTTTCCTATTGTCAGAAAGCTTATAAATTGGTACCAGAGGCAATGGAGGGTTAGTGACTTGCCCAAGATTATAAAGAGCATTGGTGGCATTTGAGCCCAGACTTCCCTGATTACTGACCCTCTTTAACCACTAGGATACATGTAAATTATCTTTTTAATAAGCTATAAACAGAGCAAGGGGGTTGCCTCTTGAGATTAAGGGGTAATAGTTTCATCCCTCTTCAGAGAAAGGGATTTTCATTTAGACTGGCAAAATTGTGCAACATTTTGCCAACAGAAGTAAGGCTACAACATGAAATCAATTCAAAAGTAAATTAGTTAAGTTCTTGGTAAAAATATTGGTGGATATGTTGATATAGGTCTGTATTGATAAACAGAATGAAATCATCCACATCAGCTCTCTCATCATAGAAATTCATAAAAGGTTCTAGGGGATTTTTCATTCTGCTGCTGCTGCTTCCCCCCACATTAACATATCAACATGAATCTTGCATGTTCACCTGGTTTTTTTTGGGGGGTTTTTTCTGTGCCCACAGATTACTACCATATTCCTCATTCACCTGCTGCTAAAGAAAAAGAAAATAAATTAAAATTTCCCCAGACTTCCCCTCACTCCATTTTTCAATACCACTGAAGTTTATCTCTCTGTTGCCCTGTTTTCTATAGTAGACCCAGTCTCTGGCTTCAAAGGGTACCAGATGGGGGTAGAAAGATGTCCCTCACCAGTAGTCATACAGTTTACTGTTGATACCTTATGCCCAACTGTGATGTCTCCAACTGTGTGTACTCTGGAAGCACAGAGGAGCATGAAGACTCTGAGATCACCCATTTATGAGGCCCTGTTTTCATTGAGAATGGGTACTGGCAAGGTGAAGTGGAAAAAAAAAAATCAAAGAAACATTAAATACAAACCCTAGTGAAGGATGACCACAAGAAAGACTGCTCAGTTTCCAGGAATTTGACCTCCTCCAGAGAAGCTGTTAGGGAAGCAATACCCAAAAGAGGAGCTCCAAAATAGGTGAAAATTGGCTAGCATTCTGCTCCCTTTGATGCAAGAATCGCTCTTGTCATTCTTCTATAGTGCATGGAGATCCATTGTATCCAAAGGAAGGAACATAGGCTAGATCACTTCCAGCAATGGGGCTCAGCATCAAAAACAGCTCGACAGGCTCTGTTCCTAAGATCTCGGCACTCAATGATGAAGTGTATGGGATCAACCCTAAATTGTAAGATCCCTTTCACATGGTACCTGGTCCTCGGAGTAGCCAGTGGTTATCCTAGTACCAAAGGCAGACAGAGGCTAATGTTCTTGTAGAGCTACAAGCTTTTTCTGTTGTTCACAAACTTATTCCAGGATTTGCTTTTCAGGCAGTTGGAGACCCCATAAGAATCAGTCCTAAAATTATCTCTATGATCAATGCTCATCCTTTAAAGGAATGTTTCGGGTCAGAAGTCTTCCATTAAATTTTGTATGTCAGTAGATTAACTTTTTCCAAACTTCTAATTGAACTGCAAAATCACATAACCTCCCAAACACTGACCTTCTACAGATATCCAATGGAAATAAGAGCCTGCAAGCAAGGCCCCTTTTGACTCTAAGAAGGTCAACATTTGCCCTGTGTCATGAAAGTCACATTAAATGGTCAAAGGGATTTTACTGGACTGTATTTGGATACTTGCTGGCATTGCCAAGAAGTACCTCTCTTCCAGAGGATCTAAATTAGAAGTTTATATAGAAAGTAGCAATTGTCTCATGCTCACTCTTTACAAGAATAAGATCCTAAGACAGATTTTACTGATCATATTTGATCAACTGAGAGAAGCAGTGGTGTTCCTTGTTCATAAACTCCCGCCAGGACGTCAGTGCCAGATGTTATAGAACTCTATCTTCTTGACAGAGTGCAGCTACCATACAACCTTGTGATGATTTAGTTGATGCTAAAGAGGGCAAAGTGATCCAAGTTTCATGCTATTGTTCTGCCAGAAAATGAGCTGATGACCTGTCTAAACTCGATAGGAAAGAATGTCTCCTGGAGTGCCACATTGAGTTCCAAAATAGTGGCACATCATTTAGTCATGGTATAGTAGACACACAAATGCATAGAAAACCTAAAGCCATTTCTCCAGGCTGCCTTCAGGCAGAAAGAGGGCAATTTTTGAATGATGTCACTGAAGCAGCAGAGTGTAGATAGCAGCTCATGAGATTGTTTACAAAGTATTTGACACATTGTCAGGAACCTCCACTCTAGCAACAGGGAAAGGAGGATAGCATGGCAACTTACCAGTGGATTCCAGGAAGATATATGACTGTCTGGCAGATGTACCAAGTATAGAGCACAGTCTGGCAGCAAATAAATGAGATAGTTGACCTTATTAAAGACTACTGCTCTGAGGTATTCTTGTTATCCATAGTAGAACCATTCCCCTTAATTTGGAAACATCCCTACATCTTCAGGAAGAGCTTGTTTTTTGGTTGGGGTTTTTTTTAACCAGTGTACTGACTTTCCAAAGGTGAAGATTGCATGGGATGAGCAGACTAGATGGGGCATTTGGCCTTTATCTGCCATAATGTTTCTATGGAATAACAGCTGTGAAGATCTAGATAAAGAGACAGACACGACCTCAACTACAGCCAACAGGACAAGAAGCATAGCCTTTCCTTCTACTGTACAGGTAGGAGGAGAGTTCATCTTTTTTGGGAGGTCTGGAAGTAAATAATGATCAAAAAGTGAGTGTTAGATTGTGAACAGGGTATCTACTACGTACATTTTCTGAACTTCAAAGATTCCACTAGATCATCCTATTACTGCTACGAATATAGATACCATATAAGCATCCAACTGTTTGCTTCATGACAAGGGTGATTGTCCTACAGGATAAGTGTGTGTGTGTTGGGGGGAGGGGGAAGAGGACTCAGAGATGCTCAGTTCTTCATTTTCCATGAGTAAAGAAGTTGTAGTTTTTCAAATGCTTCAGTGTGCTTTAAATTTTCTCCACTTTTGTGCCTTCCCATACCTTTTTCATATTTTTTTCTTTTTCTTGGTGGCTCGGTTGAGAACTTAAGGTTAATTTTGTGAACCTTGTCATAGAAATACTCAGCTATAGTCTGGGGGAGAGTGAAGGAGGGGTTGGAGGTTGGGGTGGGGGGACTTTGAGTAAGGAGTTCAGTGTGGCAAAGAGGTAGTGAGGGTTGGAGCTGAGAAGTCGGCATGAGTACAGGATTTGAGCCAGAGCTGTTAAGCAGACCTGGCCAACAAAGCAGATAGGATGCTAGAAATTATTTTAAAAGGGATGGTTAACAAGACTAAGAATGTTATAATGCCCCTGTATTGCTCCATGGTATGACCTCATCTGGAATATTGCGTTCAATTCTGGTCTCCTTATCTCAAGAAATATCTTTCTTGAGATAAGGAGACACTAGAAAAGGTTTAAGGAAGAGCGACCAAGATGGTAAAGGGGATGGAATTCCTCTAGTATAAGGAAAGACTTCAACGGTTAGAGCTCTTCAGTTTGTAAAAGAGACAGCTGAGGTGATATATGATTGAAGTTTACAAAATCCTGAGTGGAGGAGAACGGGTACAAGTGGATCAATTTTTCACTCCGTCAAAAATTACAAAGACTAGAGGACACTCGATGAAGTTACAGGGGAATACTTTTAAAACCAACTGGAGGAATTTTCACTCAGAGAATAGGTAAACTCTGGAACAAGTTGCCAGAGGATGTGGTAAGAGCGTATAGCAGCTGATTTTAAGAAAGGTTTGGACAAGTTTCTGCAGAAAAAGTCCATACTCTGTTATTGAGAAAGACATAGGGGAAGCCACTGCTTGCCCTGTATCGATAGCCTGGAATATTGCTACACCTTGGGTTTTGGCCAAGTACTAGTGACCTGGATTGGCACCGTGAGAACGGGCTACTGGGCTTGATGGACCAGGTCTGACCCAGTAAGGCTATTCTTATGTTCTTAAGTTGCAGAGTTTAGCCAGGGCTGAGGTTTGTTGTGCCTTACAGAACATGGGGTACGGGGAGCAAGGGTATTTAGAACAGAGGAGAGAGTGGTATTATAGGAAGATATGGCCTCATTCACAGACTTGTGTAGCATAGTGTTAGAGAGGAGGGGTGAAACAGTGGTGGAGAGAGTGTCAGGATCGATCATGGTCTGAAGATCCCTAAATGTACAAGTGGAGATCAAGTTAGAGGTGGGGGAGAGGGAGAGGGTGATGGATTGTGAAAGCTATCCGAGAGGGGAAGGACTGCCGTGGAAAAATTTGTGATAGAGCAGTTAGAGAAGAAGACAAGATCAAGCAGTGGTAATTCTGTTTGGTGGGGTGGTGGAGCACAGCTGAAGATCAAATGAGGAGATGGAAAGCCAGGAGTCAGTCAGTGAGGAATGAAGAGAGGGACTTATCAGGGGGTCAGTAAATAACTGCCAGGCGGAGGAGCAAAGGTGCAAAAAAAAATGGATATAGTGGACTTCAGAGGAAGAGAAGCGGTGAGACTGAAGTGGAAGAAGGGGTTGAAATCTACCAGAGGGTGAGAGCAGTAACCTATTACCACCTTCACAACCAATCTGGACGAGGCATATAGGAGAACAGGTAGCCTCCGTGATACAGGGCGGCATCTGTACGTCGTCACTGTACATTCCAGGGGAAAGTGTAATCCATTCATTCTGAGCCCCTTATGATATTTATGGATAATTTTGTCACTGCTTCAGAATTGGCTAGAGATATTCACTCCCTTAGATGAGGATGCAGGTAGGTGTAAAGTAATCAAAAGAAAGGTGGATTCTCTTCTTTTAGCTTAACAAATGTAACTATAGTAAATTAACTAGCAATGCTTTGAGGAACTTATTTAGGAAAGACTTTCCCATTATTTTTTCCCCTCCACCTCCACTAAAGGCAGGGCAGTTCCAAGTTTTAGTCAATGTGAGCAAATGGAAAGATCAAGAGATGAAAGGTCATGCTTATTGGAGACAGAGCAGACATTCTGTAGAGCATATGATAAGGGCAGAGAAGGAGGGTTACAGAAATAAGATTGGTGACATTGTGGTATGGTCTGCATGAATAGGGTGGGAGTTGGTTGGGACGACCAGGGTTGGATTTGATATCTTATAAGAAACTCAAACACAACCCCACACGTGAAAAAATGTGGAAAAAGGGCCCAAAGGCACAGCGATCCGGAATCATAGCATTAGGCCAAAGAAAACACACTTAGCTGCTCTTGTTCTTTGGATATATCTCAATCCAATCTCAGTAACACAGCAGCTTCAGTCCTTAGCTTATATTTTTGGGTTTGATATCCCCAGCAGAGAGCAAAAGAAGGACCAAGAAGATACAGGTGAGAGAAAAGGAAGCATGGTGTGGGTGGGGGGTTGCTGCATTATAGGCTAAATTCTCACAGGGAGAATGGGGACGGCTAAATGAGAGGGAGAAAGTGTTGAAGTTTTAGGACAGAGAAGTGGATGTGGACAAAAGGGAGGGTGAGGTAATGGGTTCAAAAAGTAAACAGTGTGGTGTTGAGTTCATTGATTTGGGGTGAAGGAAGAGGTTGGGGATAGTCAGTATCAGGAAGAGGAAGAGTAAAGAAACCATTGTGGTAGAAGGGGAAAGAGGAATAATGGGAAGAAACAGGCTATAAGCTAATCTCAAACCTTGTAGGTGAAAAGATGCATAGGGAGGTAACTTACCAGTAGGGTTCATGCATGAAAGGCATGGTTTTGTCAGTGTCATAGGAAAGCTGCAGGGTTTAGATATGGGTAAAAATAAATCTGTGTACATCGTCGCTACCAGGAAGAGAACAATTTAGGACAATGATGTTTTTCTTTTTAAATCACCTTGTCATGCGATCACTTAAGCACAGTGCCCAGAAAAGGAGGGAGAATCATGCAATTAAGTTCAGTTGAGCTGCTTAGGAGAGGGAAATAAGCCCTTCAAACCACACAGTTTATACAGTAGAGAATACAGAGTCCCTTTTACCAGAAAGAACTTTCTTCTACTTAACACTGGAGTTCATTGGAGCCCTCATAGACACTACTCACTATCTGAACAAAGACTCAACAAACTACTATACCTATGTCAAACAGTCTCCTCTCAAACACATCTCAAGGCACAGCAAATGTTACATCTTCTGGATAATATGTCATCTACCATCTATGTAGTTCCATTTGCCTCCTTCTCAGAACGACACAGTGGACTCTCTCTTCCCATTGTCTTCAAGCCACAGACCCTCTTTCTGCACACATTCAAGTAACTCCATAACTTCGGCAGTCGCTTCAATGGTGGCTCACTCTGCCCAACCTCTCTAGGGGCCTACCCATCCACTTCCTCCGCTCTGAGGGAACAAGAGTGTACGTTCTATCTGACTGTGAAGAACCCCTATTTGCAGTAAACGTCGTCACTGTACATTCCAGGGGAAAGTGTAATCCATTCATTCTGAGCCCCTTATGATATTTATGGATAATTTTGTCACTGCTTCAGAATTGGCTAGAGATATTCACTCCCTTAGATGAGGATGCAGGTAGGTGTAAAGTAATCAAAAGAAAGGTGGATTTTCCAGATCTCTATTCTCTTCTTTCAGCTTAACAAATGTAACTATAGTAAATTAACTAGCAATGCTTTGAGGAACTTATTTAGGAAAGACTCTCCCATTATTTTTCCCCTCCACCTCCACTAAAGGCACTATGGGAAAATAAGTCAACTTCAGCTAACATTTTTACATTTGTCTGATTTTGTTGATCACTGGTAACAATTGCTGTAGTGTGGTATGATTTGTATTTTTGTTCAGTTTTATCAGTAACCTACTCATGTTAATGTGGTAAGTATTTTAGGAAAAATACAAAGGCTTGTAAGTGCTTAACATTTTATTGAAATTTAATTGAATAGTTAAGGGGTGATTAAAAATCTGAAATTAACACTGTTTAGGAATTAATGACAGTCATTAAGAGGTAATGGGGCTGCTCACCAACAGAAAGGGTCTGGGGATTCAAGATTGCATGGGGGTCAAAACAGTAAGAGGCAGTGTTTGTCTCTTGTGCCCCAAATGCAATTTAGAAATTGGAACAAAGACCCCATTTTTATTTCAAGTGCAACTATAGCTAATGTAGTATATTTTTGTTGGGAGGAGTGGTAGATGACTATGTAAACGTAGGTTGAGGGAGAAATAAGATACTATTACCTGCACCTAGAGCTTTTTGCTGTCATGTGCTTTGATGGCTTCCATCATTGATCCATTTTCTCAGTGAAAATGAGAGAGAGTTCATTATACTAGCCCACCTGAAATCTCTTATCATACCAAGTGAAATATTTTTAATATGGATTTTTGGTTACTATAGATTGAGCTAAGTCCCCAAAATGCCATCAGCTTATATCTCATGTCTTCTTGACAAGTGTATGTAGAATAAAAGGTCATCATTTTATTTGCCAAGACAATCCCATACCAGAAACTTGTGCAACTGGAAATAAAGCATCCAACAGTACAGTTTGTATTATCAATGCTTATATTTAACAAGCTTAAAACTCAGTTGATGTTATTTATAATGCTTGATTTTTTTAAGGTTGCATTGTTATGCAGATTAAAAAAATGTAAACTTGATTAAGTGAGAGTTACTGAATGCTTACAAATATTGTAACAGAATATTTTAAAAGGAGGGTGATAGACAGCAAGCAGATTTCCCAGTTCAGAGTCTGACATTTGAGCCTGTGTCTGTTCTCAGCACTCAGAGCTATTGAGGATAGGAATGTGGCAAGAGTTAGTGCTAGGAGCAGACCCCTGGGAGGAGGGAGGGTAGGGCTGATGCAATATGATACAATACTGATTTCACTGATACTATCAGGAAATTTATTTATAGCATCATTTTCTTGGATTATTTTTAATATAATAAGCCAGAAACTGGCTGACTGGCTTGCAGGCAAAACCCTGATTTTTGTGTGAGTTTAATGGTCAACGGTCATGGGGTTTTGGCCTGTTTTACTGTACTATGGACATATTCTGCCCTCAACTATATAAGAGACACAGATCTATGTAAAGGAAATTCAGTGACTACTCAATGGAAATGCAAGTGGAAATGCAAGAAATCAATGATGGAAATTCTATAAATTTGTGCTTCATTTTGGGTGCTACAAAGGGATATGCTTAGTGCTAATTCTGTAATGGCTTAAGGGCCTGCCTATGCAATTATACTGTACACTGTGATCCGGGAAAAAAACCCCACACCAAAATGTTTTTTTTGTCATATTTTCCACAGAACTTGGCCGATTCTTATGAAATTTACTGCCTCTTTTACAAAGCCGCGCGGCAACAGCCCCGAAGCCCTTTAAATCTCTATGGGCTTTGGGGCCATTAGCACAGGGCAACCGCTAGCGCGGCTTTGTAAAAGAGGCCATTAGTGTGCTGTGTCCTGACCAAAGTTGATGTAAAATGTTGTAAACATTTCCCAAATCACCACAGCACTACATTGTGAAAATGAATTGTGAACTGAATAAAAACTCATCGAAAAGTTTTACGGCGTATCTTGTAGAAAAATGTAGTCAAAAATTATTGTTTCAATTAAGCGGATATTCGAAGTGTGCTCCCTTTGCATGAAGGCACGCCCTAAACCTTGGCCACCACTGATCTATGAACTTGTCAATGACACTCTTCTTCAGCTCAGCCCAAACAGAGATGAGGTGCTGATTAAGGTCTGTCTGGTAGTGGGGTAGAACAGGTGCAAGTGGATTGATTTTTCACTCCGTCAAAAATTACAAAGACTAGGGGGCACTCAATAAAGTTACTTTTAAAACCAATTGGAGGAATTTTTTTTCACTCAGAGAATAGTTAAGCTCTGGAATGCGTTGCCAGAGGATGTGGTAAGAGTGGATAGCGTAGTTGGTTTTAAGAAAGGTTTGGACAAGTTCTTGGAGGAAAAATCCATAGTCTGTTATTGAGAAAGACACGGGGGAAGCCACTGCTTGCCCTGTATCAGTAGCATGGAATATTGCTACACCTTGGGTTTTGGCCAAGGTGACCTGGATTGGCCACTGTGAGAATGGGCTACTGGGTTTGATGGATCATTGGTCTGACCCAGTAAGGCTATTCTTATGTTCCTGTATCAGACCCCAGATCCAGTAGTCAACTAGATTTAGGCCTAGTGAATTTTCAGGCCAGAGGTCTGGACAAATGAAGTCTAAGGTCTCCCGATGTAGCAGTTCTATGGTGTGCTTTGCATAATGTGCTGGGGCATTGTCCTTTTGGAAGATAAAGTAGTCCCCCAGTATGCGACGGATCACTGGCAACAGCATTTTTGTCAAAAGGACATCCCAGTAGTATGTACCATTGATCTTAACCCCAGGATCGATGAAGAACAGATCTGTGAATCTGAGTTTCAAAATTGTGACTGATTGGCTGAAGGTCGGGTGGGGGCCGTAGTAGGCATTTGGCATTAATCTCACACTTCAGTGTTGTTGAAAGCATGTACAAGTGATTATTTTGTGTGTTAATCGGTGGAGCCACTGTAAATATATTTTCATCTGTAAATCAGATGAAGCTGACGCTGTGCTCCACGTACTTGGACTTTGTGTCTTTGTTGTGTAAAGTTAACTCTTGGGCATGACGCTTTGTAACACCCTTTAATTT
This sequence comes from Geotrypetes seraphini, assembly GCF_902459505.1. Classification (NCBI taxonomy): domain Eukaryota; kingdom Metazoa; phylum Chordata; class Amphibia; order Gymnophiona; family Dermophiidae; genus Geotrypetes; species Geotrypetes seraphini. The sequence continues at coordinate 137,899,860 of NC_047085.1, forward strand.
CAGATTATCATGCATTATCCTGACACAGTTGTCTGGCTTATCCCTGCTTCTCTTGGCGAGTTGCTTCATTTGGCGAGTTGTTTGGGGTGCATCCTCCTGGCTCAGTACAAGATTGCATACGTCGTCAATGTGCTCTTGTGTGCAAATTGAGCACAGTCGTCTGCTGCCTGTCTTACAATCCACAGTGCCCATTGCTCAGATCTTACATAGCAGCACATCAAGGCAATTTTTGTTCCAATCCTTATCTTTCAACAGTTGTCGACTGGTATAACCTTTTAGCAGTACCAAGTTCTTCATCAGAATTCAGTCTTCTGCAGTGAAAGCTATTTTGATACAGAGACTGTGAGAAATATTTACATTTTATATCAACTTCATTCAGAACATGCCCACTAAATTTCGTAAGAATCAGCCGAATTTTGTGGAAGATACGATAACAAAATTTTGATAGTTTTTTTGGTTCATGGTGTAGAATATTAGTGCAATGATGTACCAAAGGGTAAACACACCTACTTATGATAAGTCAGTGATTGATGTAAATGGGCATACCTAAATTCAGCATGCAATGCATGTTGCTGATAGCATTCTTTAAGTCAGGGACTTTTCTCCATGAGGGCCGCAGTCCAGTCGGGTTTTCAGGATTTCCTCAATGAATATGCATGAGATCTATGTGCATGCACTGCTTTCAATGCATATTCATTGGGGAAATCCTGAAAATCTGACTGGATTGCGGCCCTCAAGGAGGGACTTTGAGATCCCTGCTTTAAGTTGTGTGCCTCATTTGGTGATGTACTCATGATATACCCATGTTCCGCCTATATGTATGCTTCCTGACAATTGAGCACTAAGTGATTTAGGTGCCGGGGTAGGACAACCATGGCCCTTGAGGTCCACAACCCAGTCAGGTTTTCAAGATTTCCACAATGAATATGCATGCAGTTGATTTGCATGTATGCAAATAGATCTCATGTATGTTCATTGTAGAAACTTGGAAAACCCAACTGAGTTGTGGCACTCAAAAACTGTGCTACGTATCCCAGTTTATAGCACATAGTACCCAGCACTTACGCATGTAACTGCCAATTTTAGCTGAGCATCATACTATGCATTTTCAAGAGGAAATAATTGGGTTCTCTAGGTTTCTATATTTTGTTCTAGCTGCTCTACACTATACCTTCCATGCTGTTGCTTTTAAATATGTTATACTGGCCGAGCTTTGTAGGGGTGTATGAACTATAATTGATATGGAAGTGTTTACAGATGCTACAACATTGGCAACCTGCATTAATCAACACTATTCAACGTACCATAACAAACATGACATGCACTCATACATATTCCTACATACCGATGATATCCTTTCGTATAATCAATGAGTTTCAGAATAGATCACATTTACATTTTTTCTGGCCAATATTTTTGGACTGCAACTTTCAGATTATTATTTTTTTTTTCTAAATTATGGTTTAATTTCCTACATTCTCTAAGGCAATGAATGGCAATGTGAATTCCCAAAGTTACAAGGAGCATCAGTGGGAAAAACTGGATTTGAGAGGAGATATGATTGGCTGAGGGGAGATACGATTGAAGTCTACAAAATCCTGAGTGGAGTAGAACAGGTGCAAGTGGATCGATTTTTCACTCTGTCAAAAATTACAAAGACTAGGGGAAACTCGATGAAGTTACAGGGAAATACATTTAAAACCAATAGGAGGAAATTTTTTTTCACTCAGAGAATAGTTAATCTCTGGAACGTGTTGCCAGAGGTTGTAGTAAGAGCGGGTAGGTTTGGACAATTTCCTGGAGGAAAAGTCCATAGTCTGTAGCATGGAATATTGCTACACCTTGGGTTTTGGTACTAGTGACCTGGATTGGCCACCGTGAGAATGGGCAACTGGGCTTGATGGACCATTGGTATGACCCAGTAAGGCTATGCTTATATTCTTATGCTTCCCTGGCTCTCAGCCTAATGCTTCTGTACTCTAAAGATTTGGACACATGACAGAATGCTTTAGGCAGTACTGGAGAATGCTATCTGCTACTGATTCAGATGTTTTCTCCTCTCAAACTTTCTACACTAAAATTCATGTTTTAATATTAGTCTAATATGTTAATGACTTGATAATAATATCAAGTTTTCATTGCAGAATACAGAAATAGATTGCCGGGCCTTTCTTCTGCAGAGTATACATTCAATGTTGCCATTGTCGCATCAAACATGATCCTCCGTCTCCATCATTCCCCATCTGCTGCTGCCCAGATGGGTGGTACATCATTAGTCTGACATCTCTTATGAAACCTATCTGCCTTGGGAGGTCCTTCTGGTAGTGAAACTACTGATGCCATAGCTTTCAGCTTCACAGATGCGCACAAGCCCTAGTGGCACGACAAGCCCATGTACCATGACTTAGGTAGTCTAATTTATATGGTAGATATTCAGCCATTGGTGCTCAACATTTTGCAAACCACTGCCAGTGTTATGCCTGGAAATTAAATACCGGGCTATGTCAGGTCTCTGGTATTGAATTTCCAGGTTTACAACTAAACCATGGCCGGTTAAGTGAAATATTCAGCACTTAACCAGCTATGGTGCACCACATAAAGATAGGAATAACTTTTATGTGGTCCTATTTATGCAGTTACCTTACTGAATACTGGCATTTAACTGGTCAAGTGCTGACTCTACCCCAAAATGCCCAAAATAGCCAGTTTTCAGTTAGACACTAACCAGTTAAATGCTGCTAGAAATGAGTGATTAGCCCTGAGCAAAAAATTTAATCATCCAGGAGCTGTTTCTAGCTGGTTAAATCACTTTGAACATAGACTCCAAGGTTATTGAACTATACATTTCAAATTGTAAAGTAAGTTTCTACCAAGGAATTCCAACTTTTTGAAGGACTTAATTCAGGCTTCATGCAAATATTTCTGGCAGAATCTGATTATAAATAATGAATCTCAAGGACCTTGCCCATGGCACTAAAACCATATTAATTTTGTTTTCTTGGGGCCTGACATTCAGTCCATGACTCACAATCTACTAATTGTCATGAGCTGAATTAACCCCAAATATTCAATGCCAAATATTCAGTGGGGCATGTCCAGCCACCAGCTTTGAATATCCAGGGCCATACTGGCATGTGCTGACTGCCAGAGCTTATGTGACTCCTAGCTGATATTCAACCAGGACCAGCCTAACACTTCATGGTTCAAGCTGAATATCAACTGAGACCAGGAAACTAGAGCAGCTTCCCTTACTCTCTATGATTCCTCCTCTCCCCCCTTCTCCCCTCCCTGATGACAGAAAGCTTCAAACTGGGCACTTACCCCCTTAAACCTACCCACCACAGGCCCCTCTGTGTCTACCTTCTATGTTCCTGGTGGTCTAGCAGGTTCCTATGGGCAATACTGCAAAACTGCCTCTAGAAGTCATGGTGGGCAGGAGTGAGTGGGCATCGTTCCTGCCCATAGGATCTCCCTAGACAACCAGGGATACAAAATGTAGACCCAAAGGGGACTACTGACTGGGAGGCCTGATCTAAAGCTTTCTATCTTTGGGGGTAAGAAATAGGGAGGATCTGGATTGCAGAGTAGAGAGGGGGGCACCTGAAACCAGATGCCAGTACCCAGGAGTTACCTGGGCACCTGCTAGTATTCAAGCAGGTGCCCAGTTAACTCAGCAGATAAAGTTAGGGTAACCTTTTTGCTTCCCTAACATTAGTTGCATATTTAACTGCTAAGTGGAGAAAATCACTATTACTCAATTAAGTAACAGCTCTTCCAATGATCTGCCTGACACTAACCAGACAGTCAGGGATGGTAGAGTTGATATTTAGTGGCACTATCCAGGTAAGCACGGCTGAATATTAGCGGATAGGCAGGCACAGCTAAATCACTTTAAATATTGGGCCGTTCAAATTGCAAAATAAGTTTTTATTAAGAAATTCTAACATTTTCAAGGACTGAATTCAAACTTCACACAAAAATTTCTGGTACAGTCTGATTTAAAAAAATGAATCTTAAAGAACTTGCTAATGCCACTAAAACCAGAATGCGATTTACATTTTTTGGTATGATGTTTAAAATATATGAAGGAGAAGCACCATTTTATATGTCTCGCTTGCCATACTATTCTAAACATGGCTTAAGGCAGAATTCTCCATTTCTATTTCCAGAGGTTAGAGGGATAAAGTACACCAGATTGTTTACTTCTACAGTTTCTTATCAAGCTGCAAAATTTTGGAAAATTTAGCAGACCATATGACTTCAGAGAATAGCTATAAAAGTTTTAAGAAGGCTTTGAAAACTTAATTGTTTAATGAACCTCTGTTAAAGGAGCAGTAAATTCAATGTTGATTTCAAGATTGTAATTCTGGACATTGTCTCCACTTCTATTCTAATGAACATTGTTGAGGTATTTATGGTATACTAGCTGATGCCCCGGCGTTGCACGGGTATTTAATTATAGCAATAACACTGTAAATGGATTCAAATAAAGATACTTTATGGTGGTGAATGAAAATATTTTTTTACAGCTTTATAAAAAGTACAATAATCAAATTATAATGTGAAATATTTGACAAAATGAATACAATACAACTAACACAAAACTTGATTATAAACAACATTTTTAGTTTCACCTCCAGGAGCAAGAACATATACATTCTTGGGTGAACCCACCCTTCCCACGTGTGCAGGTGGGCCGCGAGACCCCCAGAACATATCACCCCAGGTAGTGAGGGATCTGCATACCAAGTTTCGTTCAAATCGGTCCCACAGCTTCTTACATTTTTTCCATTGACTTGAATGGGTGAAATATGATTTTCTGTTTGTAGCTCCGCCCACGTGTGCAGGTGGGCCGCGAGACCCCCAGAACATATCACCCCCGGTAGTGAGGGATCTGCATACCAATTTTCGTTCAAATCGGTCCCACAGCGTTTTACATTTTTTCCATTGACATGAATGGGTGAAATGTGATTTTCTGTTTGTAGCTCTGCCCACGTGTGCAGGTGGGCCACGAGACCCCCCAGAACATATCACCCCAGGTAGTGAGGGATCTGCATACCAAGTTTCGTTCAAATCGGTCAAGCCGTTTTTGAATTACTGTGAGAATGGCAGCTTTTTACATTTTTTCCATTGACATGAATGGGTGAAATCTGATTTTCTGCTTGTAGCTCCGCCCACGTGTGCAGGTGGGCCGCGAGACCCCCAGAACATATCATCCCAGGTAGTGAGGGATCTGCATACCAAGTTTCGTTCAAATCGGTCAAGCCGTTTTTGTGTGATCGCGGCACATACACACATACATACACACATACCTCCGATTTTATATATATAGATAAATAAATGTTGTATTGTATTGGCTATAAATCTTGTTTTCTAGAGGGCCTGATATTCAGCCCACAGTGGCAAGCAGCTTGGAAGCTGTTCACAGCCAAAGGCAGAATTAATTCCGGATATTCAGTGCTGTGGTATGTACAGCCTCTGGCACTGACTGTCCAGGTTAGTGCGACAACCCAGAAGTTAAGTGGACACCAGCTAATATTTAGGTAACTTGATAGATAAAGTTGACAGCTGGCCTAAATTTATCCATTTATCCAGTTAGCAGACTATCGCTATAATTCCCAAATTCTGTACATGGTACTAAGGTTCTACACACACATCAATGCAAGTAGCCAATGTGTGCGCATAACTTAGGGTTCCTTTTACAAAGGGGCACTAACGGTTTTAGCGTGCGCTAGCCGCTACCACCTCCTTTTAAGCAGGTGGTAGTTTTTCGACTAGCGTGCACTAAAAACACTAGCGCACCTTCGTAAAAGGAGCCCTTAATTGATTAATTGTCCTAATCGCCGCTGATTACTGGAAAGTAACACCTCATAATTTGATGCTAATTGGTACAAATTAAAAGTTATGTTCACAACTCAGTGCGATTCTATAGAAAGTATGCGCCAGTTGCAATGCGCACAGATGTGAAAAAGGGGTGTGGCCAGGGCAGATCGTAGGCATTCCTAAAAGTTCCTTGTCTAGATCAGAAGTAGGCAATTCCTGTCTTCGAGAGCCACAGGCAGGTCAGGTTTTCAGAATATCCAGAATGAATATGCATGAGATAGATTTGCATCTCAAGGAGGCAGTGCATGCAAATCCATCTCATACATATTCATTGTGGATATCCCGAAAACCTGACCTGCCTGCGGCTCTCGAGGACCGGAATTGTCTACCCCAGTTCTAGATCATTGATAAATACATTAAAAAGCAGTGGGCCCAGCACTATTTACCCCACTATTTACCCTTCTCCATTCAGAATATTGACCATTTAAACCTACTCTCTGTTTTCTTTCAACCAGTCCTTAATCCATAATAGGACATTACCTCCTATTCCAGGGGTCTCAGAGTCCCTCCTTTGAGGGATGCAATCCAGTCAGGTTTTCAGGATTTCCCCAATGAATATGCATGAGATCTTTGTGCATGCACTGCTTTCAATGCATATTCATTGGGGAAATCCTGAAAACCTGACTGGATTGCGGCCCTCAAGGAGGGACTTTGAGATCCTTGTCCTATTCCATGACTTTCTAATTTCCTCAGAAGTCTTTCATGAGGTACTTTGTCAAATGCCTTTTATGAATCCAAATACACAATATCAGCCGGCTCACCTTTATCCGCATGTTCATTCACACCTTCAAAGAAATGCAGTAGACTGGTGAGGCAAGATTTCCCTTGACTTAATCCATGTTGGCTTTCTCTCATTAATCCATGTTTATGTATATGTTCTGTCATTTTGTTCTTTATAATAGTCTCTACCATTTTACCCAACACTGATGTCAGACTCTTCTCCCTCCCTATTTGCGGGGGTTAGGGGCAGAGCCGGCCCGCGAATAGGGAAAAATTGCGAATAACCCGGCTCTGACCCACCCCTGGACCTTACCTGGTGGTCTAGCGGTGACGTGGGGCAGGAGCGATCTTCCTAAACTCTTGCCCCATACAGAGCTGTGCTGCTGAGTTCCCGTGGTCTCACGAGACTCCAATAAGAAAGTTATAGAAAATGTGATCCATATGTTTGACAAATGTGATACTTATGAATATATATATAAAAAGAATTCTGGTCTCATAAAGTGTACACATCTGTTATTAAGATAGCAGCCCAACATCTACTGTTTTTCTTGAATTTCAACTGCTTGTTGCAAAAATTAGGAAACCATAACATTGCACGCAGTAGCTTGAACTCAGAAAATTCTTCTAGGTGAGTCTTTGAACTGGATATTCATAATTGCTGTAAGGACGACAATATCATAGAAAGGTAGATAAGTGTTTGAAAAATCAGGTTGATGTTTGCAGGGATGAAATGACATAAAGACTAAAACTGAGGAAGTTGGGAAGTTAGGCAAAAGTTTGGGAGATTAGGCAAAAAGGTGGGATGTTTGGATTTGAAAGGAAGATGTGAAAAGAGGAAGGAAGGAAGAGACAGAGCAGAGCCACTTGCTCTGAGCCAAAATGGAGACTTGAGCCATGCAAGGCAGAAGGGGCAAAAAGACCTACAAGGAAATGGACTAATGGTGACAGTGCTTGAGGCTAGGATACAGTGCATGTCAGTAAGGGCACTGAAGCCGTCATTTGTCAAGAGCCCAGTGACTGGAAGGAAAGGGAAAGGGTCACATGCAAGGGCTGACCTATAAAAGCACAAATTATAGAGAAGATCAGGTAGTGGTAGTCAGCCTAGGAAATAAGTTGGAATTGCAAATATAGAAACAAATGGAGGACAGGCACACACAACTGTGCGAGTAGAATAAATTCTGTAATTCTTTGCCCTTATCAGGAGCACAGAATCAAAGAGGAGCATTGCCTTCATAAATAACACATAATTTATTAGTATAGTTCATTTCTATATTCAGAGGGATAGTGGAGAATAAAGAAGTAGCTCTAACTACAAAATAATTATTGTTAAAACTAAGTAAAAAAAAAAAAAAGAAACAATATTCCATCACGTGCACTTCCTTATTGACAGTGTTTCCTTACGGTCAATAATAGATGATAACCAATTAGAAAACTGAATTGCTGTGCTTTTCACATGGTCTCTTTCAGTGATTCATTTCTGCTACTCATGTGTTATATAGCAAACTGTAAAAGTATAGCTTCCTTCGATTTCAGCTTCTGCCAACTAATCATGGCAGAAGGATGCAGTACCTATAACATAAGGCATCTTCTTACTTCCTCTAGTCTAGCTTGTCTGGAGCTTATAAACAGAGGGATGTTAAACAGAGCACTTTGTAAACCATCTGCTCTTTGGCGGGAACAGGGTTTAATTTCTGGAAAGTGACTGAATTATTTTTGTTGTTGCTGGATCCTTTTTCCTGGAAAGAATGAATGTGAATTTTTTTCTGAGTGTTGAATACTGTGAGTTGTTTTCTGATACTATAGCTTCATGAAGGGGACAGAGTAATGTACAGTAGCTCATAGAGAATAAAATCCATACCCTGATGAAAATAGAAAGTTTATGAACATAGTTTGCAAGCGAGGTTGCTCTAGGGCAGGGGTCTCAAAGTCCCTCCTTGAGGGCTGCAATCCAGTTGGGTTTTCAGGATTTCCCCAATGAATATGCATGAGATCTATGTGCATGCACTGCTTTCAATGCATATTCGAAATCCTGAAAACCAACTGGATTGCGGCCCTCAAGTAGGGGCTTTGAGATCCCTGCTCTAGGGGCTTTTTGGCAATCATAAGATCAGTTTACTTCTCAGTAAATTTTTCAGCAAAACATAGATTTTACAGATTAACAATAGTGTATTCAATTTTGTTTTGAATTAATAAACTAAATTCCCACAAAGTTCATATAAAAAGAAAGAAGGAAAGCTGACTGCTAATTCTTATTTGTCATTTAGGTTGAGGGGCAGCTAGGTTGTAGTAAGAGTGGATAGTTTAGCTGGTTTTAAGAAAGGTTTGGACAATTTCCTGTAGGAAAAGTCCATAGTCAGTTATTGAAAAAAACATGGGGGAAGCCACTGCTTGCACTGGATCAGTAGCATGGAATATTGCTACTCCTTGGGTTTTAGCCAAGTACTAGTGACCTGGATTGGCCACCGTGAGAACAGGCTACTGGGCTTGATTGACCATTGGTTTGACCTAGTAAGGCTATTCTTATGTTCTTATTTTCAGTCTATATTATAAAGACAAAGTGGCACTTGTATGTCTATATGAAATAGTAGGGTAAAGCGACTAGAATACCGGCATTTACATGCATTCCTATTGCCTAAAAATGGGTGGCTATCTGTATAAAGCACGATTGTGGCAGAAAGAAGGGAAAACAAGAACCTTAGAGAAAAAGTAAAAACCCTTTTTGTTTTATCCAACTTAGTTGTACTACATTATAATTATGAGTAAATCATTTACATGTGATTGGATAGAAAAGGTGGCTGGCAGGAGGGATGCCCACTCCCTCCTGCCCCCAAACTCCTCCTACAGCAGTGGGGCAGGAGGGATGCCCACTCCCTCCTGCCACCACCCTCGAACCCCCCTCCCCCCGAGAAGTCTCCTGGCAGGAGGAACTGCCGCCACTTCCCCCGCAACCCCACTCCAACACCCCTTTAAAGCTGAACACCCCAACAGCCTAAGTCTACCCCGACAACCTCACCTCAACTCTCCCATACCTGCACGAAGAAAGTCTGGACGGAGGGATACTCACACTCTCCAGCTGGCAGGCCCACCGCTCCAAAATGGCAGGCCTTCCCGGTGCATTCTGGAATGCACCAGGGAAGGGCAGCCAATCAGCTAGCGTGTCTGCAGGATTGACCTTCCTTCTCTCCTGCCCATACAGAACCACTAGCTGAGTGGCTGCCAAGAGTTTTGTGGCAGCCAATTAGCTAGCGGTTCTATTTTGGCAGGAGCAAACGAAGGACACGCCTGCCGTGATTCACCGCTGGACCACCAAGGATACTTAAGGTACATGGGGGAGGCAGGAGGAAGGTAAAAATAATTAGAATCGGGCTGAGACAGGAGGCGAGGGGATCCCTCTTGTCTCCCCCATCAGTCTCATGGCAGGCCTGGGGGAGGCCTGCCAGGCATTGGGAGGGAGGGGGAAAGGGTACAGAACCTGCCAGGGAGGAAGGGGGGGCTGGGTGCAGAACTGGTAGAGATAAGGCAAGGCACAGCACTTGAATAGATTCTCATTTCATAAAATGGGACTCAATGCTAAAATAATCTGAGTTAACAATAGCCCACATTGATAATTCCCACTCCCCTTTATTATCCTTCAGTTGCACTAAGATCACAGCTTGATTTAACGTGCTCTCTGTCTTTTTCTAGAGCACCTTTGCATGTCTGATACATAATAATGCGGTAGCTAATTTAAACCTTGAAACAAGCCCCTATGTATAAACATTTTCATCCTATTCAGCCTCTTGCTCGCAGCATCTGCCAGCCTGTTTGAATATCTATTGCATGTTTTTGAGAACTTTCATAGGATTTCTACATGTTATTCAGCTTGCATGGACAAAATAGGTTTTGGTGGGGGGTTTTGCTACTGATATAGATGTCTGTTTAATATGGAAATCCACTGAAATCTTTACCTATTGTTTTTTGTGTTGCATTACTTTTTGTTGCTGTTGTTTTTGCTCCTCAATGTGGACAATCTTTTGTAACCAGGAAAGTAATATACAACTTCTATAAAATATATATTCCCACTGTCATTGTTGATCGTAAGATAGGAGGGGGGTTTGTTTGGGGTGGAAAGGGGAATAAGATGTTTCCAGATGTTCTGCAAGTATGAATGCACTGTTCTTATTTCAAATAAAATGAATATTTCAATTTGTATTGTTGTAACTTATTATGATCTTTAAATATCCAAAAAGACATGCACAGAATTGACAAGATGTTGCATCCAGAAATAAAGGAGTTTACAGTATTTTCCAGTGATGATAATGAATTCCAACTTATTTCCAAGTACCAAAATCATTTTAATATTGGGTTTATGTTATTTTGCTTGCAATACCAATCAGTCATTCCTAGGAATAGTGAATTAAATCTGAATTTCTGTCAGTCAAACCCTTATTGTTTTTCCCATTTTATTATAATCATATCTGTTAGTCTGAACAAAAACATTCCTTCTCAAAGACCTCATCATTTCCCCTAATATGTTTTGAAAATTTGGTGTAGATAGGACAATAAACAAAGAAGTTGTTGGGGGAACTTTTAGGCTTAGTGATCTCATAAGTTTTTTTTTCATTTGAAAAAGTAATCTAAAACATATTGAATTAGAAAATAAATAGGCTCCTTGTGTCTGCCGGTCCACCCCTTATGACGTCACGTACTTCTTCCGGAGCAGAGCCGGCAGATGCAGTCATCACGGGATCTTGCTGGTTTGGAGGGAGAGAGAAAAGAGCATAGAAGGGTAGTGGAGAGAGAGAGAAAGGAGTATAAGGTGGTGGAGGGAGTGAAAGGGAGCATGGTGGTATGGAAGGGTGATGGAGGGAGAGAAAGGGGGTCAGGGTGATGTGGAGGGAGAGAAAGGGGGAAGATGCTGATGGAATTGGTATGCAGGAAAAGGGGAGAGAAACATAAGGAGAAGGATACTGGATGGAATTGGGTTGGAGGGAAAGAAAGGGGGCAGATGCTGATGGAAGTGGGGGAAGGGAGAAGAGAGAGTGAAATGCCAGACCATGGGGGTGTGGGAGAGGGAAGAAGAGGAGAGAGATTCCAGACCATTGGAGGAGGGAAAGGAAGAAGATGGTCGCCAGACCACTGGGGGTGAAGGGAGAGATGGAAGGGGGAGGCATACGGTTTCTGGAAGGGGCATAGAAGGAGAGAAGATGCCATATAGAAGGGGCAGAGAGAGGGTAGACAGTGAATGAAAGGAAGAGAGTGACAAGAAGATGAGGAAAGCAGAAAACAGAGAAGACAAGGTAGAAAAAATTTTCTATTTTTTTTGATTTAGAGGAGATGCATTGTTGTTTCTGTGGTGTTGTATTGTATGCAGAGTCCAGCTTCTTAGTGGTTCAATTTAACCTTTGTTTACATAATTATTTCTATTTTATCCTCCCTTTTGCAAAACTGTAGACTGTTTTTTAGTGCTGGCCATGGTAGTAACAGCTCTGATGCTCAGAATTCTATGAGCATCTGAGCTGTTACCACTGTGGCTAAAAACCACACTACAGTTTTGTAAAAGGTGATTACATATTCCATACTAGGTGAAGGTTTTTTCTGTGTGTTCGAAAGACATGGTTTTCTGTTAGGATTGACTGTGCAGGATTGATCTGTACTAGTGTGGCTTATTTAGTTTTACAATTGGTATATTGATGTTGTACTGTTCACTGCAGTATGTAAGATGCTGCCTTTTCCTAGGTACATTCTTGTGTGGATTGTTACTAAAAATCATGTTTTTCATACAGATGGGGGGAGTGTCAAAAAATGATGGGCCCTGGGTGTCACATATGCTAGGTATGCCACTGCCGAGTCAAGCTCCAAATCGGTTGATGGCCCGGTGTATAAAACTAAGTTTTAGTTTAGTTTAGATATTCAGGCCATTCTTGTGGTCCTTTTACTAAAGTGTGCTAATCAGTTACATGGCAGCTCTACAAAGGAACACCCAATAGGAGCTTATTCTATACAGGAAACTAGCATAACCAGGTGTATATGTGTACTGTTCAGGAGCCATAGGCCATAGGACAAGACTAGCCCGCCCAATTTGGGCTCAGAGCCACCTACCCAGCAGCCACAGACAGTTGGCAGTAGTTCCTACACACTACCGGCAGTTGGCCAGGAAGCCTCATTTGTATTATGTGTCAGAGGGAATGCTTCCAGTTCAACCACCAGCAGTGTGTAGGAGCCGCTGCCGACAACCTGAAGAGAAAGAGAAATATTACACAGGAGGGAGGGAGGAAGGGAAAGAGAGAGGCTGCCTGGGCTGAGTTAGAGAAAAACTGCTGCACAGGCTGGGGGGAGGGGATTGGGAAGGGAGGGAAAGAGAAAGAGATGCCTGTTCTCTTTGGGCTCAGGCCCACCCAAAATTGGCTGACTATTTTTGTATGCACCTTGTAGTATACTTGAATTTACATGCCCAACTTCTGCATTTAGGCACCAGCATATACACTAGCCGTGGACATGATGTAAGTGGTTGCATCTAAAGTTTGACATGCAACTGCAGACTTAATACTAGTATTCCATAACAGATTTGCTGCACAACTCTGCCATTATGGAATGCCTGGAATGTTATCATTCCAGGCAGCTAAATTGAACACATGGCTTGGAAAACCCATACTTTAGGCCACTTCTTACGTTGACTTTAGAAAATTACTGAAGACATGTCTGTTTGACAAGTTCTAAATCTCAAAGCATGTTCCACCTATCTCACTAACAATTCCCAACAGCTGTCTACATCTTAATTACGCCACTGTTATAAATTTTAGATTTAACTGATGTATTCTTCCAACTGTTATTGTATTTCAGATTGAATGTTTACCTTATATCTCAATCACTGACTGTATGTATCTCTGTTGTAAACCGCTTTGAACTTCTGGTATAGCGGTATATAAGAAATAAAAAAAATTATTATTATTATAGAATGCTAGTTGATGGTCAAGTTCTGTTTATTTCATATACTACCAATATAACAAACAAAAAATCTCAGCAATTTACAAAAGGCAATGAACATGTAAGGGGACAGTGAACACAATACACACTAATAGCACATCCAAAAGCAATATATACACCAGTTGAATACAAAACCAGTGGTATAAGCTGGACAGGACCCCCTATCTCTATCCTCAGGTTTTTTCATCTTTTCCCGTGGATCACTGGTGGCTGCAATGTGACTCTGCCTCTCCTGTCTTGTGGACTATTGCAGTGTGAGCTCCTTCTATCCTGCTCAGCCAATGCAAGTTTCAAGTTTATCAAGTTTATTATTAATATTTGATGAATCACTTATTCGATTTACTAAGCGATGTACAAAATTTTTAAAAAAGAAGTAAGTTACAAAAAAGACAAAACAAATAACATAACTCTTGACAATAAGACTCACATGAGTTAGGGTGAAAAGGGGGTAAAGTTACAATTTTTCTTAGAGGAAATAAACAAAAAAGGAAAAAAAAACAATGGGAAACGGAAAAGATAAAAAACCTGAGAACATTGATCTTATCTAAAATTTAAAGGTTAAAAGCGTCTTTAAAAAGATAAGATTTTAAGGATTTTTTAAAAGAGGTAAGATCCTTTTTGTCTTTAATGTATTGTGGTAATGAGTTCCACCATTGGGGGCCCATTACGGAGAACATATCAGGTCTTCTCGTGCCTACTATTTTCAAAGAGGGGATAGATAGGAGATTTTGGGAGGATGATCGGAGTGGTCGGGAAGTGTTATGGGGTATTAGCATTCTAGCTATAAATTGGGGTTCATTGAAAGTTAGAGTTTTGTATATTAGCAGCATGACCTTGAAGGAAATGCGATGGCTGATAGGGAGCCAATGAGAATCGATCATCAATGGGGTGACGTGGTCATATTTCTTAGTGTTATGGACTTGATACTAGCTCTCATGTACATGTGTTTGACAGAGTCCAAAGGAAGAGAGCAGAGTGTGCCTGGTCTTCAAACCCACTTAATTACCGTAGCAACCGATAATAAAATCCATGCACCAAGCAGTCTTGACAATCATAAAAACATGTAGCAAATCATGGACTCGACACAAACTGTGTTTGGCTAAATTGCCTGCATCAGGCGTCCAGGGTGGAGAAAACTGTGTCACAAAGTGTTCCTTCAAAAAAAAAAAGGTTTTTTTTATTAAATCAGACCCAAGCTGATTTTAGGGACATGAGGAGTGGCTTAGTGGTAGAAGTGCTGCCTCAGTATCCTGAGTTTGTGGGATCAAATTCCAGCACTGCTCCTTGTGACTCTGGGCAAGTCACTTAGGGCTAGATTCACTAACCTTCCAATCCGTGGGCGATTGGAGGCAGGCCGACCGATTCTCCAACCATCTTCGTGCAAATGGAGGCGATTTGAGGCACGTCCTCATCTGACAACACGGATCGCTGGGTAGCAATCCCAACGCATGTGCAAACTATCTACTTTGCCTTTAGATGGTCTGCACATGTGTTTGCTTTCTGGTTTTTTTTTTTGGGGGGGGGGTTTACTGGCCCCAACTCTGCTACTCTCTGCCGCCCTTCCCTGCAGTGCGAGCCCGTGGTTTTAATCCACGGGTTTAAAGTGGGTTAAAACCATGGGTTCACACTGCAGGGAAGGGCGGCAGAGAGCAGGAGAGTCGGGGGAGGCAGAGAGCAGGTTGCGGCATTGGGCAGGAGAGTCGGGGAGCCAGAGAGAGAGTCGGGGAGGCAGAGAGCAGGTTGCGGCATTGGGCAGGACAGCCGGGGAGCCAGAGAGCAGGTTTATTTCAGGGCTGCAGGACTGGCAGGACAGTCGGAAAGGACGTGAGCGACTGGTCCCCAGCAGTCGCTTTTTGTTGATTGGCCAGCCCAGTCGGTATTCAAGATTTTTGTTTAGTGAATTGCTGCCTGCCTACTTTGCATGTTGTTTCCCCTCATTTGCATGCACAGATCGGAAGGATCATATCAGAAGAGGTTAGTGAATCGGGTCGGAGGAAGATCATGTCACAAAGGGGTAGCAAACCGATCGGTACACGATCGGTTTGCTTAGTGAATCTAGCCTTAAATCCTTCATTGCCCACCACGTTGAATGTGTAACCACAAAAAGGTGGTATATAAGTTCCATTCCCTTTTCTCTAATAATCGTTACATATTCCCTTATGTTTCTAGTCTATTATCTGTAACCTATCCTGGGCTCTTTGGGGAGGATGGGATAGAAAATGAATTAAATACATTTTGTTATTTTATTCCAGACTACATGGTCGAATAGCAGTAGACAAATTTAAAAGTGCTGTATTTCCAGCTCCTCCATTGCCATACATAGAAAGTATACAATATCCATCTTACATTTTTTTGGCACTAAGCATGTGAAAATAGCATCAGACAACTTGATGAATTCCAACGTATACTCAAGTACCAGAATATTCTTTACTCATTTTAATGTTAGGTTGATGTTATTTTGCTTGCAATACCAGTCAGTCATTCCTAGGAACAGTGAATTAAATCTGAAGCTCTGTCAGTCAAAAGCCTTATGGTTCCCCATTTTATTATAACCACGAAACAAAAACTAAAATTGCACCGATTAAGATTTCATAGTGAAGTCAGACTACAAAAGATGCAAGAACAATGGGCTTTTATGAATAAGAAAATAGAAGCCAATAACCTGCAGCCAAACAATGTCATTGAGTATGGTATTGGTAATGGTTTTTTCGCCTTTTTTTCTAAACTAGAAAATGTAAATATCCTGGAAGAGATTATAAATGGGTTGCTAGTAATCAAATATTTACAGATATCTTGCTTTGTAACTAGTTAGTGAATAAAGTAGATCATTACTTTCTTTTGCTTTTATTACTATCATCATACATTTTATATTTCATGTCCTCCTTTTGTTCCAGTGGCAAATGCTGTGTAAAGAGTGTACCATTAATAAATAGAGACATAATGAATGTGTCTAATTGATTTTGGCAGTCAAAAACTGGCATACTTTTGTTCAATGGGGAATCTGTTCAAAGAAGCTTAACAGCTATTGAGTTTGAGCCTTAAATGTAATAATGGGTCCTAATCTGGATCTTAGTACATGAGGTGAGCAAAGTGGAATAATCTAATGCTATGAATTTTAATAGGGAATGTACTTGGTTAGTCATCATTATGCTGGGTTTTTTTTATTTTCCAACAGCAACTTGTTAATGTGTTTCTAGTGTACAAGATATGGAAAATAGTACTTATTCAGTGGTGCTTATTTTAAATGCACTGTTTGTTTCAGATGTCCATAAACTGGCATTTAGACATTAATATTGCATAATTATTTCCGTCATGATTTTACAAAACTGAAGAACATCCATGTGGCAAGAGAGTGTCGTCTGAGAGTTCTTTGGATCGGACTAGGGCAAGGCCCCCCAGAATAGATGTTTATTCCAGATTTCAGACAGAGAATGATTGACTGTGTTAAAAAAAAAAAAAAGGATATTGGAATTTAGACCTGCTATTTGGGTTTCAAAAAAAGTGCCTATTCAGCAGCACTTAACTGGAGGGATTAGAGGAGGTCATCATATCTTAATCCCCCAGTGGTTGCTGTCTTCCCTCTCGCCACTCCCCCCAAAATGAAACTTGCAAGGGATATCAGGATTTGTGACAGCTTTGGATAAACAGCTTGTTTTTAAAATGGCTGAAATAACCATATATCAAATATCAAGTATCACTTTGTTCTTGATATACTACCTATCATAGAGATACAGCTACATGGTTTACAAATACAAACAATAATACTATTATAAGTAGAAAAGAAAAAAGTAGTTGGGTTTTCCTGCCACGCATAGCTGGTACATGAGTGTCCATTTCACCCTATATTTTAGAACAGACTCTACTTTATCAGATCCTGTTCTAAGATACTAGTAAAACTTGAGACACAGCGACCTGGACATCTCAATTTCCATTTGTCTCTTGATAATTTTGTATCCTTCAATATTAGGTTTATGTTTTGCTTAGGTGCTGCTGTGGTACTATTAGAATAGAGGAATGCTATATCTTAAGGTATTTGCCTTCAGCTCTTAAACTGTGTGCCTATTTTTGGTAGTAACATTTCAGCTCCTTAATGAATGTGAAAAAAGTTCAGTGCTCATCAGATAATCTGTACTGCAACTAGATCTTGAGATGTGAAGCTGCAACTTTTGGATGAAAGTTGAGGGTACTCCCATTGAGCTACGTAAATTTGCAGTTCCCTTTTAAGATTCATTTTGGATATCCTGAAAGCCCAGATGGCTATGGGGTCATCTGGGCAGGTTTAGGAAGGCTGATAGTTGAGTTCCTTGGTTAGAAGCTAGAACTGTTGGCAGTAAGCTATTTGTTCTACCATTTTTTATATTTGGGTAGGCTAACTTAGGCCTCCTTTTACAATACTACGATAGCAGTTTCTAGCGTGGGGAGCCGCGCTGCTCCCGATGCTCATAGAGTTCCTATGAGCATCAGGAGCAGCGTGGGCCATTCAGCGCGGCTCTCTGTGCTGGAAACTGCTATCGTAGTTTTGTAAAAGAGGGGGTTAGTGTCCCCTTTTTTCTCTTGATGAAATCTGGAGGAAAAATAACCTTTGCATGTGTTGTTTGAAATACATATGCTTTATCAGTTAACTAACCCCTGTATTATCTGTAAATTGAATGATTTGTTCATCGCTTAGATATTTGAGTAAGCGATTAATCAAATACTTAATAAATTTGAAACTTGTAAAGAAATGCTGGCCTGTTCTAAGCAATAATCTATGTGGGACTATTTTATAAATTCATTATATATAGGATACAAAATAGTAGCACATTTATTCATTCAATTGTCTATACTGTTCTCCCAAGGGAGCTCAGAATGGTTTACATGAATTTATTTGGGTACTCAAGCATTTGTCCCTGTCTGTCCTTGTGGGTTCACAGTCTATCTAATGTGCCTGGAGCAACTGGGGGATTAAGTGACCTTACCCAGGGTCACAAGGAGTAGTGTGGGTTTGAACACGCAACCTCAGGGTGCTGAGGCTGTAGCTTTAACTACTTCGCCACACATTCCCCCACAACACTAACAAATTGTTAATTAACAAGGTTTAATGGAACTAATAGAGGTATAAATGTGTGTGTGGGGAGGGGGCACGGGGGCTTGAGACAGCATCTTCTTCCATCTTTTGGGCTTCAGTTCAGTTTTAACTTGCTGGCACTGGGGTATAGTGCCATGGGTGTTGATTCTCAACTACCTAGGGGTTTTGTCTTTCCTCCATTGCTCAGTGATTGTCACTACATGCTCTGAATTTGAGATTTGAACATTACATTACATTACATTACTGGCTTATATTCCGCCTGTACCTTTCAGTTCTAAGCAGATTACATCAGAACGATAACTGGACATTTCCAGGAAGAGAAATACAAATTACAATTAAGGCGTAAGGTCTAAAGCAATTTTGATGAGTAGATTCTAAGAGGGGGAGAGAGGGGAAAAGGAAGGGATTAGGATGTTTGGGTGAATTTCTTGAATAGTAGGGTCTTGATTTCTTTGCGGAAAGCCTTGAGGTCAGTTGATGCTGTCAGTAGGTTGGTGATTCAAGATATTGGAGGGGTCCAATTTAGCTGCATGTGTTGCAAGTAAGTTGTCATACATCTTTTTGCGTTTAGTTCCTTTAAAAGGGGGGAAGGAGAAAGGGGATTGGGTTCTCCTCTGTCTGGTTGAGAGGTTCCTGTTTAGACGGTTGTTTAGGTGGGTGGGTGCCGTTCCGTTTAAGGTTTTGAATAAAATACAGTATAGTTTGAATTGGATGCGGGCTTGTATTGGAAGCTGAGAAGTTGAGCTGAGGAATTCAACCTATGTTTCCTGTTGATAAGAGCGCAGTACTGTCACTAAACTATTAGGAATAAGGTGTCCTGGACATGGGGTACTGTTACTGCCTCCTCCTGCCCCATGTCACTTATCCTCTCAGTCTTTGCGGATCCCAAGGGCCACCTTCAGGTTGGGGGGGAGAGGGGAAATACACAACAGAAGAGGTAAAGTACCTGTAGAAATTGACATCTGCATTTTCTGTGGTCGCTTTTTCTGCCCAAAACAAGAAGTTGAATTTTGAAATTGCAAACATACGGGGCCCTTATTTGAAAGTGCTATGAATGCTTAACATGTAGAATTAGATGCTCTGCTAGCTTACAGTTGCAGTAACAATTACCGTGATGGCTTTGACAGTTAGTCAAGAAGCTTAATTCACTTTATTTTCCTTCATTACTATCAACACACATGTTGAGTGCATAGCATGGGAAACTGGTATGGATTAAACGTCCTAGTAAATGCACAGTAATTATCATGCGCTGTTACCACAGTAAATAGAGATCACTTAATGCCACCTCAGATGGTTCTGTTGAGTGCGTTTACATTATTTGCCATGCATTTTGAGTTAATTCTATAAAAAGCCACCTAGTCTATAGGCCAGGGAACCCCAAAGTCCCTCCTTGAGGGCCGAATCCAGTCAGGTTTTCAGGATTTCCCCAATGAATATGCATTGAAAGCAATGCATGCACATAGATCTCATGCATATTCATTGGGGAAATCCTGAAAACCCGACTGGATTCAGCCCTCAAGGAGGGACTTTGGGGACCCCTGCTATAGGCAGTAAGAAGGCGCATACAGGGCAGTATTCTAGTCATTTACAAGTACATAGCCTAATAGGATACCGATTAGTGGAAAAGGATGTGCCATGGTGTGTGTATGAGCACAGTGTGGGTGGAGCAAACAGGCACATGCTCAAATTATAAAATTCTGTCTAGACTTGGGCATCTATATTAGCTAATTGCACCTTAATGTATGAATGTTTTCAATCATTTGCACTAGTATTCTGTAAAGAAAGGTAGGCACCACTTTATTGAATAGGTTTAAAATAGGGACCATAACCAGCACTTTCAGTAAGTTACAGAATTCCCCTCTTAATGCATGGTAAATAATTTTGCTGTGCTTTATCTGTGTGAGAAAATGCTGGACATACGCCTAAGAGAGTATAGAGGATTTGCAGTTATTGCGCATTAAGGTATCCTTTTGCTAAGCTGCGATAAGACTTTTTTAGCGCACGCAGAATTGCCACGCATGCTAAACCCGCGCTATGCAGCTAGAACTGACGCCGTCTAGCGCGCGGGGCAATTCTGCATGCGCTAAAAACGCTATTGCAGCTTAGTAAAAGGAGCCCTAAGTTTTGTAAACTACTACTATTTATTATTTCCATAGCGCTACCAGACGCACGCAGCACTGTACATTAAACTAATGTGCGGTAACTACACATTTTTACTGCACTTTAGTAAAAGAGCCCCAGTTATGCATTATTGCTTTTCCAATGTAGGCAAAGGTGTACCGTATATACTTGAATATAAACCTATTTGAATATAAACCGATGGTTTATACCTATTTGATTATAAACTGATGGTTTATACCGGTATCAGGGCAGAAGCAACCCCTTCTCCCTGCCCTGGTGTCCTGTCTGCTGGCTCTGCAGTCTCAACAAGGCTGCCCTGGGAACTTGCGACAGCCATTTTTTTTTTTTTTTTACTTCAGAGACTGCCAAGCAGGAACGTAGAAGGATTGCTCCTGCCCCACCTTGCCGTTGGACCACCAGGGACCTAAGGTAGACCTGCAGAGGTACTAGGAGGGATGGGGTAGGCTGGTTAGTTAGTTACAGAGGCAAAGTCACCATGAGAGAGGGATTGATCAGTAGCTCTGGCTCACTGGACCACCAGGGCAGTACTGGAGGCCTGCGGTGGGTTTGTGAGCTAGATGGGACTCAAATATAAACTGTGACTCCCATTTTTGAGCCCAAAAATCTCGGTTTCTATTTGAGTATGTATGGTAAGTGTATTTTTATCCACAAACAGGATGTACAGTTGTCGTGTAGTTTAGTTACTTGGGCAAATAACCATTTAAAGATAGGCTATATATACAGAGAAATAGATTTTGAAAATTATTGTCCGTCTTTGGAAGGAGCATTGAGTGATGTCTTTCACTGGCTTATGCCCATAGCCCTGTCTTCTAAAGCCAAACATACATTTAAGCTGCTGGCTTTTTCTGTCTGCCTCTTCACTTTATTCTTGGAAGTCATTGCCTTTGAATCTAAATACAATTAGAAAGCAGTTATGATAGAAAGTCAGTCATTTCCAGGCAATTTCCAATTGATTTTACTCAGGTTGAAACAGCCAATGAGATTCTCCAGATTTATTATTACATAATTCATGAGTTCAGATTAAAAATCGTTAATTCTCTTCTTTTAGGTGAGTGAATATTTTCTGGTTGCTGGGACAAGGATGCATTTAGCAAGCTATTAATATTTTGTATTTAGGACCCTCAATTCTCCTTTTAAGGATAATACTACATTTCTGGACCCCTGTTCGTTTACAAAAATTAGATAGTTCTAAATCTAATAGATGCTGGCACTATCATCTAGACATAGGGACACTGGATCATCTATTGTTCTATTGTCCTTTGATAATCAACTATTGGAAGTCAATATGGGGACAGATTAATACCATATTGGAGTCATCAATACCATTGACATTTGAAGTTGTCATATGTGGGATGATAGTGCATCTCAAACCCTCATTGGACAGATATAAATGTTGGCTTTTCCTTATTATGACTGGAATAGCCATGCAAATGGTCACCCGTAACTGGAAAAATTGGGATCGTCTTAGTTTTACTTTTTGGTGGGCAAACTTATGTTTAAGCTATAAGTATGAAAAAATGAATGCTGGCATGCTGGGGCATACTAAGATATTCAAATTAGTTTTGGGTTACATTGACGTCTTTTGTAGAGTTATTATAGTTCTCTTTTATCCTTATTTCTGTTGGTACAATACTTACACATCCGGGGGGAGTGGGATATCTCTTTCGTGTGATTCCTTGATGAAAATATTGGTTGGGTGGGGTTTTTTTAATTGTTGTATTGATACTGATTGATTATAAGTGCTTATTGGTTTATTATTATAGGCATGTATATTGTATTGCACTTTTTGTTAGCTGTGAAAATTCAATAAAGATTTATATATATATAAAAAAATAATACTAACGTACTCCCCTGAAATTCGCTGGGGTTCCGTTCCAGGAACCCCCACAAATTTCAAAAAAACACAAATTAGTTTTTTCACCTGTCAAAAGGCAGGGGAGGCAAGAGAGGGCAGCTGGAGCGCTGGCAGATGAAGAACATCACTCGCGGTCTGCTCCAACCGCCTCTTCCTGTAGTAAAGTCAGGCTACACCAATCAGGAGCTGCTTTGACACACAGCTCCTGATTGGTATAGCCCGACTTTTCTACAAGAAGAGGCAGCAGACTACAAGTAGGAGCAGACTACAAATTAGCGAGTCTGTGATTCACGAACCACAAATTCGTGGGGGAACACTATATTTCAGTGCATCCAAACTTTTACTTTTCTATTCTGAAAGAAACAATTGTATATAAAAGAGAAATTTCTAATTTCAGTTCTGTACTGGAAATTACCAAAATAATTCTTGCTCTAAATCATAGAATAGTTGCTTACACATACATTTTTGTAGGATCTAGTAGTGAAGCAAAAGATTGGTTTTGACTATATGTGCGTTTGTGGAGTATGGGTATTCAACTTACTATTACTTTGAAGGTCAGTCAGGTTTTTGGGGTTTTTTTCTATACACTGTAAATTGTTTTCCTTTTACAGAAATTGAATCCCATATTATGCAAAAATGAAATTGCAAGTTTGGTCATTATTTCTTTTTTCCTTTCATATGCTTTTGGAAGTTGAAACAAAAATTTCCCCAATATAATTTTATTTATTGGGATTTATTTACAGCCTTTTCATGAAGAGATTCAGCCAAAGCAGTTTGACCAAATCCCACTGTCTTGCAAATGCGAGTGGTAAAACATTTTATAGTTTTAAATGTCACTAACTGGATTCTATTGACTCCCTTTATTCTGAAGATAATTTAAACTATGGCATTAATCAAAACAGGATAAATATGATATGGGGCTCATAATGGAAAAAAAAAAAAAATCTAAAAAGTGGTCTAAATGGGTACTTGGACGATCAAAAAGCCTGATCGTCCAAGTACCCATAATCAAAGCTGGTTTTAGACGTATCTAAAACCAGCTTAGGCCTTTCCCCTGCCTCTAAACACACAGAGAGAAAAGAGGCATTTTTAGAGGAGGGGAAAGGGCGGGCGGTGGGCCAACCTAGACCTAGGCTTACAGCAGGTATAACCAAAGATTTTGACAGGTTGCCTAGTCGGCACTTATACATTTTGACTTAGACCAAGTCAAAACAGGTATAAGTGCCGAAAAAGAGCCTGCTGAGCTGATGGCAGCTGGCGCGATCAGCTCAGCGGGCCGGCAACCTACCCACTCCCCACCACAACCATCGCGGCAGGAGAGATTGGGGTTGGGGGGGGTCGAAGGGTCAGCGGGTAGGCGGGTAGGCGGGTGGTGGGCCAATCGGGGCTTTGGGGGGGGCGATCGTGGCAGGGGGGTGCGTCGAGGGCAGGAGGGCCTGGGATCCCTCTTGCCCGTATCTTAGTGGGGGGTAGGGGGTTGCATGGCCAAGAGGGCTTGGGCTCCCTCCTGGCCCGATGTCAGCGGGGTGGGGTGTCGTGGTTTGACGGGGCTAAAGGGCTTGGGCTCCCTCTTGCCTCGATGGCGGGGGGGGGGGGGGTCATGGCTGGCAGAGAAAAAAGCCTTGGGCTCCCTCGTGCCCTGATCGGATCGGCGGGGCCAGGAAGGCTTGGGCTCTCTCCTGGCCCGATGTTGTCAGGGGGGGGATTCTGTAACTGGTGTTGTTTTTTGACAGACACCATTTACAGAATCCAGCTTTTAGGTGAAGGACTGGCTCCTCCTTCGCCTAAAAGGTCTAGTTGGGCATTTGGAACTTAGGCTTTTTTTAGCTTGATGATATGTTGTTAGTGTAGACGTAGTGGTGGTCTGGGTGTTTAAACAGCTGAATGTAGAGGCAGGCCATTATCAAGAAAACCTCCTTTTGGATATTTTTTTTGATAATGGACATTTTCCCTGTTTCTACTTCCAACGTTTAAGGCCTTAGGCCAAAAGGGGACTTAGACATTTTTTATTATGCCCCTCCATGTGCTTTGTTTAGAAGGGAATAACAGTAAAAAAAAATGTTTTAGCTCAAAACCAAATAATTCTGGAAATCTATAAAAACTGTTGCTTGCTTTAAAAATACAGAAACCTCTACTACATAGCGTGAAATCTTTGCAAAGTCATATCTTCAGCGCACACAGTTAATGAAAATCTCCCTAACTTGTATGCACTGTGCTTTCTGTGGATCAGAACAATCCATTTTACATAGCTGCTGGTTACAGAACCTGTAAAGTATCCAAACTTATATCAAGACAATATTTTGTGGGTGCACAGAAGGGAAATTTGGGGTGATAGGTCCTTCAAACTATGCTTGGAAGCTTTGCATGTAGCTTGAGCAAAAATTAAGCAGGCTTTTTGTTTGTGTACATTACTGTGTGCAATAGAGGCCTTTGCAATTTGCTAGTATCACATAGAGAATTACCAGTTTGGCTTTGTTGCAGGGACTTAATACTTTACGAATATTTATTTGAAATCATCTCCTTTTTTCCTTGATTTTAAAATACACTTTCCCTGTTCTCTGTAGCTGACTGGATTTTGTCAGTGTGGCAGTGAGACTTCTCTTGGTATGTGCTTGGGACCGGGTGCACGCTACACCTTTTCAGTTCCACAGGGATAGGACCAGATGGAAGAATTTGATTATCCAGCAGTAGAGGACCAACTGTTCAGTTGGATACAGAACCGGAAGAAAAGGGTTGAAGAGAGCTAAAATGGCTGTCGTATGTGAAGCCAACAGTTTCCGAAGGGAACCAAACAGGCACTGAGGTGTAGTAATGCAGAATCTCTTCCAAGTACCAGCTGGGGCTTTCAGGAGCTGCTATCCCCACAGCAGACACTCAGCAGGCTCCAAGCAGCTTGACTTTACCATATGTGGAACTTTTTATTCTCCACCTCATTCCCTAGAGAGATAGGCCACAGGGACAGCAGAGGCAGGTGAATTGCTCTTAATGCAGAGCACTAAATCACTGTGTTAACATGAGAAGCCTGGAGAGAAGAAATGGATCTGCAGAAGACTGACTCGGATTCTCTTAACCTTGGAGCTATTCTGAGTACCAAAAATGATACTGCATAATGTTTCATTAGTGGCTTTCTCCTTGGGCATTACCCTGTTTTATGCAAGTGACCTTTTCGTCCTTGAACATGATTTTTCATGCTCTTAAAAGCTATCTAATACTGCTGAATGCTAACTGTACTTTATTTTTCCCACAAATATATATTGAAGAAATGAGGAGTTGAATTACATTGCAGTTTGTAATTTGGCCAGTAGATGTTTAGCTCTGTGTGTGTGTGTGTGTGTGCGTACACGCATGTGTGCCAACACTCAGGTCTGACAAATGAGACACAAAGCCACAGAGCAATCCATAATTCCAGTTTGTATTGTAAATCTGTAGCTCTTTGCCCTCACATGTTTGCTTAATGGCAGATAGAATTTGTAGGTAATAGCACCGGTCTTGCACTTAAACAGAAACCCCTCAGCAGAACTGTCACATCAAAGAGATTATGATTATTTTTGTTTCATATAGTAAAAAAAAAAAAAAAAAAGGCAGGCATTCATATTTTTAATTTTTTTTTCCCCCATTGGAAAGCAAGGAGTTCTGATCTGAAGAAGTAACATTTGTTTTGTAGGGACCTCTAACAATACTATGTAGTCTCTTTCTTTATCATTTAATGGCTCAGTGTGACATGTTCTTTAAGTGATGTTAACGCAGCTAGTGAATAGCCTTCTAAATCTTCCTGCATGAGAATTGTCTAATGTTTAAAGATTTGTGAACGATTCCCTTCCCTTGCCTCAAATCAATCGAAATTTGCCCACAATAAGGGTTATTTAAACTATTTGTATGTGGTTGGGGTGGTAAGCACTTTAGCCTGGTATCACAGTGTTACTATTACAGAGTATCCTCATGTTTTCTGCCTCTGCACATCTGAATTTCAAAACTCAGTGTCACTAATATAAAACCGTAATATTTTGAAAAGTTTTATGTAGCACATGTATACACGCACACAAATGTTTAATGGCAAATCAGAAATATCTTGCCAGTGGTCCTTATGAGAGATGGTTTCTTTACCTTCTCTTTGTATTTGTTTAGAGTCTTTCAAATACACTAGGTAGTATTTTTATTTAAAAACAAACAGCCGTGAATGCATTTTTTTCCTGGATTCTACATATCTAGCGCCCAAAATTGGGCACTAAATTTTGGGCACCAATCCAAGATGTTCACCCAACTAATGCTGGGTTTTACTAAACAGTGCTAGAGGTTTTTATCACGGGCTGGCAAGGTAAATGCTCCAACTCTCATAAGAATTCTATGACCGTCAGAACATTTACCGTGCTGGCTCAAGCTAAAAGCTTCTAGCGCAGCTTGATAAAAGGGGCCCTATATTGGCTCAGAGCCAATTAATGCCAATAATTGGGTGCTAATTTGGATTTGCTATGCGCTGTTCTATAAAAATGTGCTCCCAAATCTGATGGCATGCAACTAAAAAGAGGGTGTGGCCATGGGAGGTTTGTGGGCAGAGCAGGGGGTGTTCCTAAAATTTTCATGCAGTATTACAGAATTCCAAAGATACAAAATTCGGCACCAGGAATTACACCTGGTTTCTATAATGTTCTAGTATAATGTTGAACACCATTGATTTTTTTTCAGTGCCGATTTATGAGCACCATTTATTGAATCTAAATTCCTCTTGTTGACTTACAAGTGCATTCACTCTGAAGCCCTCCAACATCTCTCCTCACTTATCTCCCCTATACTCCCCCCCCCCCCATGATCTCCGTTCATCGGGCAAGTTCCTCTTATCTGCACCCTTCTCTTCCACTGCCAACTCCAGACTCCGTCCCTTCTTTCTTACGGCACCATATGCCTGGAACAGGCTGCCTGAATCAATACGTTGTGCTCCATCCCTAACAATATTCAAATCCAAGCTAAAAGCCCACTTTTTTGAAACGGCTTTCAACTCTTAACTACCACTCACAGCTGTCAGATACCTATACCCACTGTATTATTTCCTCTACCATTATCTCCCCAACCTGTAAATGTCCTGTCTGAATTAGATTGTAAGCTCTTCTGAGCAGGGAATGTCTGTTGTATGTTAAAATGTACAGCGCTGCGTACGCCTTTCAAGGCTATAGAAATAATAAAAAGTAGTAGTAGTAGTGTTTACCACTGACCATGGGAAAGCATCGTGGAATCCAATGATTGTACGCTGTCATTATTTCTGAACTAAGGTGACTAGAATTTGGTATCCTTTTAGACCAGGGATCTCAAAGTCCCTCCATGAGGGCCGCAATCCAGTCGGGTTTTCAGGATTTCCCCAATGAATATGCATTGAAAGCAGTACATGCACATAGATCTCATGCATATTCATTGGGGAAATCCTGAAAACCCGACTGGATTGCGGCCCTCAAGGAGGAACTTTGAGACCCCTGCTTTAGACCTTTCCTTACTGCTGTGTAATGTGAAATTAGCATAAGGATGATTATGTTGTGAGATCCATAATAATAATAACAGTGATAGAGAGGTGTCTCGGAAATCCTGTTCTAGAAGTGCTTGCATACAGGAGACCACCACCTAAAATAATAAATGATAGAATTTATATTTTTGATGGACATTCTGGGCTCCTTTTACTAAGCTGCACTAGCGGTTTTAGCGCGCGCTAGACGCTAATGCCAGCATTGAGCTGGTGTTAGTTCTTGGTGCGTAGCGTGTGGTTAGCACGTGCGGCAATCCGGCGTGCGGTAAAAACGCTAGCGCACCTTAGTAGAAGGAGCCCTCTATTGAAAGGTTAATTATCACAGCTGTGTAGATAAATAAACTCCTACATTCTCAGTTTTACAGGAAAAATGTGTACATGTGTGTATGTATGTATATAAAATCTTTTTACTCTAATTCCATAGCACTGAGCATGCAGAATTTTGCTTTGATTCCTATAGAATTTGTAACTGATATTTATTTAGGAGGTGACGAGTGGCCTAGTGGTAGAGCTGTTGCCTCAGCACCCTGAGCTTGTGGAATTGAATCCCAGTCCTGCTGCTTGTGACCTTGAGCAAGTCACTTAATCCTCCATTGCCCCAGGTACAAAATAAGTACCGGTACCTGTATACGCATAGATGTAAATCACGTTGAATGTATAACCACAAAAAGGTGGTTATACAAGTCCCATTCCCCGTTATTTGAGATTTAACTGCCTTTATGAAGAAATTCACCCAAGGCAGTGTGCAGCAGGTATAATTCAAAATAAAATGTACAATTTCATTAGCAGCATAATCAGTAGTAAAAAGACCAAATACAGTACAAACATATACAATGAATGAGGCAGAGTTAAAATCAGTAAATGGAAACTTTATAGGACTACCATGAAATCGTAACAGCACTGAAATTCAAATGAGAGAGAGAGAATACATACCAAAAGGGAGACGTAATACTTATCAAGCATCTAATGAGCACAAATCAGAACATTCAAATAACATAGGTATGACGCTAATGCTTTTCTAAAATACAGCTTATCCTATAGCCGAGGGGTCAATGGTAGATATTAGATGGAGGACAAATGAGTGGTACAAAGTGCTTTGGGATAAACATATGGGAGACTAAACATAAGGCAAGTTGTTTATACAGTTAAACAAGGTATCAGGAACTGATTTAGTTAGCATTTGTGGTGAACTAGTCCTGGTGCAGAATGAGTGTACAGTCAATCACCCTAAGTATTAAAGGCTTGGGTGAAGAGACAGACTTTCAACTGCTTCCTGAAGTAGAGGTAGTCTGGAGTAAGACATAGCCCCTCTGGCAGTAAATTCCAGAGTGTGGAGGCCACTCATGAGAAGCCTCACTGGTGGGTATCACATCGTCTAATTTCTTTTCATGAGGGTACACATAGTGATGCTCCTTTTGAGGACCTCAAAGGTCTCGATGGTGTATAAAGGGCTAGCTTGTTCTTTAAGAATTCTGGCTCAATCAAACATAGAGATTTAAATTTAGCCCTGTAAGGTGCTGGTAGCCAGTGTAGTTTGTGCAGGAAGGGTGTGATGTGGTCACGCCTCTTGCAGCCTTCTGTCAGTCATGCTGCAGCATTCTGAATTAGTTGCAGCTGATGCAATTTTTATTTTATTTTATTTTTGGGGGGGAGGAGTTAGACCAATGTACAGGGCATTGCAGTAGTCTAGCATGATGTTATGGCATGGACAACTGTGGTCAGACTTGTCTTTTCAATATATGGAGAGAAATTTCATAGGTGACTCCTTTCCCTTCTGGCTCCCCCAAACTTTGCAGCATCAAAGCTGAAATTGGTAGACAAGCTGCTAAATCAGGTACAGCTCATCCTCTACTCTGGAGGCTGGGGAGGGCAGGGCAATGGTGCTCATAGGAGACTTGGGAATGGAGCAGGGGTGTTTGTTTGCCCACCAAAATAAACTACAGTAATTACATTAATTTTTTTTTTTTAATCTTTTGCTTTTTTTTTTATTTTGACTTGGTGGTTTTCCCTCTTCCTCAGTTGCAAATAAAAGCTTATGATGGCATACCCCAGCCCTGTTTAAAATGGAAATAAAAATAACTAAAATAAGTTAGTCCAATAAAAAAGGTATTATTATTCTTTTTTTTCCTTTGTTTTATTTCTACATATTACCTTGAAGAGTGGACTAACATGGCCACAACACCATTTCATCTATCGAGGGTGAATACAACGTCTCTTCTGCTTACCCCCTCCACCCCACCCCCCCAAAAAAAAGAATTGTCTTCTAACATATCTACTCTGTTGATCTGGTTATTATTATCACAATTCTGGGCTGGAGAGCTATGGAGCAAGGCCCTTTCTAGAATCCTACAATAATAGACTCTGAACCCAGGCACTAGGGAAGAAATTGATAAGTGAGTGCCTCTGTTTAGATGTTTCAGTACTGTTTGATGAGAGCCTATTCTATAAGAACCCAAATTCCGTTCTAGAATACTAGCATAACACAATATTGGTGTGCTTTAGTTACATCTGCCTTAGATCTGGTATAACTGCAGTCACGTAAGTATGGCAGAGTTACACGGGACTAGGAGCCCTGCCTATGTCCCAAGCAACTTCCCTTGCACTTAAATGCTGGCAATTTTGTGGGTAAGTGTACACTTAGGTGCATACGTGCCAATATTCTGTACATTTACACACTATAGCTAAGTGATGCAAGGTTCTACATTAGGAGTTACCGCCCTGGGAAAAAGATCTAGGTGTCATTGTTGATACTTTGAAATTCTCTGCTCAGTGTGCAGCCGCAACTAAGAAAGGAAATAGAATCTTAGGAATTATTAAGAAAAATAATGGAAAACAAAATGAGAATATTCTAATGCCTTTGTATTGCTCCAAGATGCAAACGCACCTCAAAATCTGTGTGTAATTTTGGTCACCACATCTCAAAAAATAAAATAGAAAAGGGCGATGAAAATGATAAAGGGGGTGCGACAACTTTCTTATGAGGAAAGGCTAAAGCTGCTAGGGCTTTCCAGCTTGGAGAAGAGAGACGGCTCAGGGGAGATATGACAGAGAACTATAAAATACTGAGTGGAGTGGAATGGGTAGATATGACTCCCTTGTTTACTCGTTCCAAAAATACTAGGACTAGGGGGCATGCAATGAAGTCACTAAGTAGTAAGTTTAAACAAATTGGACAAATTATTTCTTCACGCAATGTGTAATTAAACTCATGGATAATTTTCTAAAAGTCTGTAAGCCATTATTAAGATGGACTTGGAAAAAGCCACTGCTTATTTCTAGGATAAGCAGCATAACATCTGTTTTATTCTTTTGGGATCTTGCCAGGTACTTGTGACCTGATTTGTCCACTGAAGGAAACAGGATACTGGGCTTCATAGGTCTTTTTTCTGTCCCACTATGGCAACACTTATATTTTATGTTCTAAGGGGCACATAAATGCATACACCCAGTTATAGAATTGCTGTTTAGGTGTCATCGTTAAAATATACTTATTATAAGAGGGAATTATAATAGCAAAACAAGGGTGATACTGAAAATACTGCTTTGATTAGTCACCCATCAGCAATCTATAAATCGCTTTGTATATAAAAAATGACCACACAAAATATGATACGTGCTTAATAGTGAACGCTCAGACCCACAACTCTATCCCAGTGAAATATCACAGAGAAGCTGTGTAAAGAGACGATCATTGCTTGTTCACAATCTCACCCACCATTACTATATAACATAAGTTCTAACGACATCCACAGCTCCTAAAAAAGGAACAAAAACTACTTATCTTAGTAAGGTGGTACTGTAGTCTTTACAGCTACTCCGGGTACATTCTTAATCACCACGGCTGCACAAAATGCATGTTTACCAACCCCCCAACCCCCAGCCGTGGTGATTAAGAATGTACCCGGAGTAGCTGTAAAGACTACAGTACCACCTTACTAAGATAAGTAGTTTTTGTTCCTTTTTTAGGAGCTGTGGATGTCGTTAGAACTTATGTTATATAGTAATGGTGGGTGAGACTGTGAACAAGCAATGATGGTCTCTTTACACAGCTTCTCTGTGATATTTCACTGGGATATAGTTGTGGGTCTGAGCGTTCACTATTAAGCACGTATCATATTTTGGGTGGTCATTTTTTATATACAAAGCGATTTATCGATTGCTGATGGGTGACTAATCAAAGCAGTATTCCTTAAAATATAACCATGACTCCCTTTTCCCCCAGGCATTATGAACACTTCCTCTGTAGCTTGTCAAGTCTCCAACAAACATGGAAGCAGAAGATCCAGTGAGCATTGAATCTGGTACCTTCTGCACAGCACCTTCCAGCTGAGCCAGCTTGCATTTTTAGCTAAATTACCATAACAAATTTTAAAATAACAGAAACAGTTGAACTTAGATTTTCTTTAAAACCATAGCTTTCTTTTAAATAGTTCTGAAGCACAAAGGATTCTGATTGGGATTTTTGACACCAAATGACAGAGGGCTGCTCCTCATTGTTAAAAGAAAGGAAACTAGTTATCAGTGTGCAGAAACATTCATCTGAGTCATCGTAAACTTTAGAAATGAAACAGGATATGCCATGCATTTTGTGGTATGTGGAGCTCTGTTCAATGTTGTGCCTCTGTGATATGATGAATTGTGATAAGGCATAGCGCTGGAATTGTGGCTGTGCTATCTGTCAGGCACAGCCATTAAACCAAATACTGTAGGTTATTATTAGAGCCTGGGCTGGTATTTGTGAGGGAGGAGATTCCCTAAATTGTAATTAGACTGTCTTGTCAGGTTGTGTGTGGTGTTCTCAGGAGTGTACCAGTTCTGCTTGGAATAACATTTAAAGCCTGTGTTTGGCACATTCCCTATCCAGGCAGAATGGTTGGCTGGGAAAAAAACCAACAGTATTTCATTTTGTAATGTCATTTGTGATCTTTTCCTTTCTGTCTCTCTGATATGGAAGAAAGGTAATGTGACTAGCGCACCTTTGTGGACACTTTTTCTGAGAAGTGTGTTTATATTAAATTGTGTAGCTGTTGAAATCAGAACTTATAAAATAACACTTGATTTACAAATGAAAACTAAAGCCAAGGATACTGGTCCATGATGTTTGAGTTTGGCAGCATCTCCATACATGGCTATCTTTGGGGTGGGCTGAGTACTTTTCCTTTGTTGTTCTAATTTCCATTACGTCTCTCTGGAGTAGGGCTCTATATAAATGCTCTCAAAGTTCCATTTCAATTTTATTTGCTATATCACCTATAAAACAGAGTGGCTGCACAGTCTACACATAGTTTAAGAATATGGGAGGGATCAGAGTGGAAATTACATACCCAACGGCAAATTAACCTTAAAATAAATCACAGTTGGATGGAAGAAACAGAGAGAGAGGATACAAAACTGCAAAAGGGAAAGATTGGGGAGGAGGCACACAGTAGGGGGATTGAATTCAGACTCCTACCTCAAGTGAGAAGATATGGGAGAAGGAAAAGAGAGTTCAGTTTGATACAAAGTCGGAAAGGCCAGTAAGAAACTCTCTCCAAACTGTTCAGTCTGTAAAAGTTTGGAAAAGAGGTTGTCTGCCCTATATGTCTGCCTAACTAGGGTTACACTTTGCTTTAAAATTTTAATTGTGATTAATTGCATATTATTTATTTAGTTTAGTTCCCACTGTAGTTCGTTGTGACTCTGGGCAAGTCACTTAACCCTCTACTGCCCAGAGTCACAAGGAGCTGTAGTGGGGAAAAAAATAAATAACAAACTGATTGCATGATTAATCACAATTACAAATTTTAATCAAAAGATAGCCTTATAAAAATAAAGAATAAAAAGTAATGGAAAGATCAGAAACAGAAAGGGTTTACAGGCTGCAGTAAGCATCCTACTACCATCTGACTGCCAATCAGAACGCATGTTTAATTGTTTGAGGAAGGACGCCTACATTGTAGGCATCCAGAACACATTTACAGAGACACATTAGGATGTTTTAAGTACACCCAAGGTGAGGCGTGGGCATGGTTTCGCCCAGAAGTGACTTTGGGCGTGCTTAAGCATCCCTATGTGTCTCCGTAGGTGCAAAACAGACGCCTTAAATGTAGGCCTTCAAAATGCTGTTTAGCGATGTTTAGTGACTGATTAGCTATGTAGACGAGATTCTCTTTAGGACACCAATACGTGATTGACACAATCAGCGGCCATCTCTTTAAGGTGTCCTAAAGTGAATCAGGCTCAAAATGCAAATTGATAAATTACAAATTAAAAATATCTAAAACAGCATGCAGAATAACTTTAAACATCCTTACAGATTTCACAGCCTACTTAAGAAAAGCAAACCTATTGATAACAGATCACCTGAGTTGGTCGACCAAGTAAATACATATATTTTAGCCATAGTTTATAGAGACACAAGCAGTATACATTGGCATCTGCTTAGGAGCTGCTCAGCTAATGTAGGTGTATATTCTATAAGAGGGCTGCCCAAGTCCGGTCCTCGAGATCTACTGGCAGGCCAGGTTTTCAGGATATCCACAATGAATATGCAGGAGAGAGATTTGCCTGCACTGTCTTCTTGGTATGCAAATCTCTCTCCTGCATGTTCATTGTGGACATCCTGAAAACCTGGCCTGCCAGTAGATCTCGAAGACTGAACTTTGGCAGCCCTGTTCTATAACTTACCCCAATACTTCAGGTCACCGGCACCCCTACAGAAGTCTTTTTGTGCTTATTTAAAGGCATATACATGAGGAAAATCCTTTGTAGAATTACTCCTAAGACAGTTTTATAAGAAAGTATCTAGACTCTGGAGACAAGTATATATGCTGCACCTCTTTTATGAAGATAACATGGAGATAATTTTATAAAGTGGTCCTTTTTTGTTGTTGTTTGTTTTTGTTATGTGTTTTTGCTCTTTAAAACTCTGTAACCACATACGTTTGCACACAGAAAGTTGGTGCCCACTTTTATCTGATTTGTGCATAGGTTTTCCCAGGGGTGTAGTTTGGGCAGAGGCAGAATTGGAATGTGTATATATATACATTTTATAAAATAAGTGTGTACATGTGTAGAGTACAAACACACATTTACTGTGCATCTACATTTGTACACTTTTGGGGCTGGATCAGGAAGCCCATTTTATAAAGCTACATAAGTGCCTATGTTGAATTTATAAAACCGTAATAGCAAAACACCCTTCCAATAAATCATTACTTTAAAAAATAGTGTGAAGGATCTTCAGAACTGAGGCTTTCAAATTCCAGTGGATATGAGTTTCACTAAAGAGTATGTATACATCTTTTATGTTCATTAAGGTCTAATCTCATCCTCCATTAAGTTCTTCCCTCATAAACAACAGGCAGAGACATAATATAACATAAACCTACAAATGATTATTCATAAGTGGTAGAATACTGGGCATATATAGAGTATCCTGTAGAAGGTGATTTACAAGACATTACTTCATTGATAAGATCACACCAGTGTACTGGGTTCAGACACCATTCCTGCACACACCCAAATTTTTACTCCCTCTTGTAAGCCTTCACCAGAGGGTCAGCAAACAGTTCATGATTAGCCAAACTCATCCAGAACATCTTCAAAATGTCCACTATTCTTGAGGAGCCCATCATACATGGAAGAACACATGTCAATTTCTCAAACTCTGAACGCATTCTGTAATTTATGAACCAGTCACAATGTGCATGTTTAGCTCTTCTATATCCCGATTTAATGGTAGGGGCATGATTGTCTCATTCAAGAAATTTCTCTTGAAGGGCTCTAGATTGAATTTTAAAATCTTCAAAGTTAGAACACATTCTAAGTGTTCTTAAGAACTGGCTGATAAGTAGGCTGTTCTTAAAATGGTATGGATAGTGGCTTGAAAATTTTAAAGTTGTTATGATCTGTTGCTTTCCAGAATAGGATAGTAGTATTATAACCTCCAGATTTCTCAATTTGAATGTCCAGTAAAGTAATGGAGAATTAGCTGTTTTGCCAGATTATAACAGCTAGTTAAGCTTTTCAAGCTAACACCTTCCCACCACCTGTAGACTCTCCCCAGATCTACTTTAGAAACATAGAAACATAGAAAAAAGCAGCAGAAAAGGGCTATAGCCCACCAAGTCTGCCCATTCCAAGTATCCCCTCCCCTGAATTTACTCCCTTAAAGATCCCACGTGAGTATCCAATTTTCTCTTTGGAAGAGCTTGTGGTCTAGTAACCTTTCCAGGGCAGAAGCTATTCCCAATCACTCCTGCCCATGTCAGCACTGCATTCCCAGTCTTGAAGACACTGCTATGGAAGGTTGAGGCAGCTATTTTGAGATTAGAGCTGGCATGTGTAGAAGCAATCCCCAATTCCTCCTGTCCATGCTGGCTCCAATCTTAAAATGACTGCAATGACCTCTTGTGGCAGTCTCACAAAGATCCCTTGGGGAAGTCACAGCAGTTAAGACTGTAGAGCCAGTATGGGCAACTGAGGATTGTTTCATCCCTGAAGAGGCCACTAGACCACTAGCTCTTCAAAGATAGGCCTGGGGTAGATCTACAGGTGGTGTGAGGGTGGTGGCCTTTGGTTGGAGGGATGGCATCAACTTTAAATGTGTGTGTGTGGTCCAGGAAACATGTAGCCCACTTTTGGTTGAGGGGGAGGGGAGTTTTGGTTTTAGACAAAATGGGCTTTGGGCTGGTTTTGATTCTGAAACAACCCACAATTCAGTTGTCCGCTAATATGATGAAGGGGTCTTTAGGGATGTGGGTAAGCTCTTGCTTTCGAGCATCGGTCCCTTTAAGTTTCAAGTTTCAAGTTTATTATATTATTTGATTAAACGCTTTTCAGGATACAAAGCGTTTTACAAAGAAATAAAATTGGATTTCTTAAATCACAAATACATCGTAAATAAAAATAATTACTTTAAAATTAAAAAACGAACTGGGGTAACAAACACATGAAACAGTAGGAAAGGAGGGAAAAAGAAAAAATACAATAAAAAAAAAAAAAATGTGTTAATCAGATTAGGTTAGAACATAAGGGTGGTGTGAGAAAAGAATTTGAAAACAGGAAAATCTAAAAAGAGGGGGTATATAATCTGAATTAAATACAAGACGATGAAATTAGGAATCAACCGGAAAATAAACTATTAGTTAAAGGCTTCTTTAAAAAGAAAACACTTTAAGCTATTTTTGAATTTTTTCAAATCTTGTTCAAGTCTTAAATATAGAGGGAGTGAGTTCCAAATAGTTGGGGCTGTAACCGAGAAGATCAGGTCACGGCGAGTACCAATGATTTTTAAAGAGGGGACATATAGGGAAGCTTGTGAGGATGATCTAAGAACTCTTGACGGGCTGTAAGGAATCAGGAGCCTATCTATAAATGCAGGAGTATTATTTCTTATTGTCTTAAAGACTAATAGAGCTATTTTATAAGTAATCCTATATGAAATTGGTAGCCAGTGAGCGTTTTGAAGCAGAGGTGTGACAAGAGCATCAGGCTGTGGCTTTGGAGCCCAATGCTCCTGGCCAGGAAAAATAATGCCAGCTTTTTATTGGCATTAGTTTTCGAGCAATAATGTAGCTTGTTGCACTCACCACAAGCGGCATTATTCACTTTACATATAATAAGAACATAAGCAATGCCTCCGCTGGGTCAGACCTGAGGTCCATCGTGCCCAGCAGCCCGCTCACGCGGCGGCCCAACAGGTCCAGGACCTGTGCAGTAATCCTCTATCTATCCCTTTTATCCCCTTTTCCAGCAGGAAATTGTCCAATCCTTTCTTAAACCCTAGTACCTTACTCTGCCCTATTACTTCCTCTGGAAGCGCATTCCAGGTGTCCACCACACGTTGGGTAAAGAAGAACTTCCTAGCATTCGTTTTGAATCTGTCCCCTTTCAACTTTTCTGAATGCCCTCTTGTTCTTTTATTTTTTGAAAGTTTGAAGAATCTGTCCCTCTCTACTCTCTGTATGCCCTTCATGATCTTAAGAACATAAGCATCGCCTCTGCCGAGTCAGACCACAGGTCCATCGTGCCCAGCAGTCCGCTCCCACAACGGCTCCCCAGGTCAGTGACCTGTAAGTGATCCTTTATTTAAGACATTTTGTCCTGTGTACTACCCCTTTAACTATACCCTTCAATCCCCTTTTCCTTCAGGAACTTGTCCAACCCTTTTTTGAAACTCAAAATCATACTCTGCTCTACCACCTCCTCTGGAAGCGCATTCCAAGTATCCACCACCCTCTGTGTGAAGAAGAACTTCCTAGCATTCGTTCTGAATCTGTCTCCCTTCAATTTTCTTGAGTGCCCTCTTGTTCTTGTTTCCTCCACCAGTCTAAAGAATCTGTCCCTCTCTACCTTCTCTATACCCTTTATGATCTTGTAAGTTTCTATCATGTCCCCTCTAAGTCTCCGTTTTTCCAGGGAAAAGAGCCCCAGTTTCTCCAGCCTCTCATTTTTGTTGCTCTTTTCTGGACTCTCGAGTGTTGCCATATCCTTCTTAAGGTACGGTGACCAGTACTTAACGCAGTATTCCAGATGCGGGCGCACCATTGCTCGATATAGCGGCAGGATAACTTCTTTGGTTCTGGTAGTGATTCCTTTTTTGATAATGCCCAATATTCTGTTCGCCTTCTTTGAGGCTGCTGCGCATTGTGCCCCCGGCTTCATTGTTTGGTCCACCAAAACCCCCAAGTCCCTTTCTAGGTTTCCTTTCCCTATGTGCAAGACTTTGCATTTCTCTACATTGAAGCACATTTGCCATTTATTTGCCCATTCACTCAGTTTGTTCAGGTCACTTTGTAGTTCTTTACATTCCTCAACAGTTCTAACCCTGCTGGAGAGTTTTGTGTCGTCCGCAAATTTTATAACTTCGCACTTCGTCCCTACTTCCAGGTCATTAATGAATATATTGAACAGCAGTGGTCCCAGCACTGACCCCTGCGGGACACCGCTTGTAACTGCTTCCCATTCAGAGTAGTGTCCCTTTACTCCTACCCTCTGCTTCCTGTCCGCCAGCCAATTACAGATCCATCTTTGCACGTCCCCTTCCACTCCGTGGTTCCACAGTTTTCGTAGCAGGCACTCATGGGGTACCTTGTCAAAGGCTTTTTGGAAGTCCAGATATATGATGTCAATGGGGTCACCTTTGTCCAATTGTTCGTTTATCCCCTTGAAGAAGTGCAGTAGGTTCATTTGGCAAGATCTTCCTTGTAAATCCTTGTAAGTCTCTATCATATCCCCTCTAAGTCTCCTCTTCTCCAGGGAAAAGAGACCCAGTCTCTCTAATCTCTCAGCGTATGAAAGGTTTTCCATCCTTTTTATCAGACGTGTCGCTCTCCTCTGAACCCTCTCGAGTAACGCCATATCCTTCTTAAGGTACGGCGACCAATATTGGACGCAGTACTCCAGATGCGGACGCACCATCACCCGATACAATGGCAGGATAACTTATTTCGTTCTGGTGGTAATACCCTTCTTGATTATGTCTAGCATTCTATTTGCCTTCTTAGCGGCCGCTGCACACTGTGCCGTCGGCTTCATTGTAATGTCCACCATTACCCCCAAGTCCCTTTCTTGGGTACTCTCATTCAATAACATCCCTCCCATCGTATAGTTGTACCTCGGGTTTCTGCTTCCCACATGCAATACTTTACACTTCTCAACGTTGAACTTCATCTGCCATCTCATTGCCCATTCCCCTAGTTTGTTCAAGTCCCTTTGCAATTCTTCGCAGTCCTCTTTAGTCCGAGCTCAACTAAATAGTTTGGTGTCATCCGCAAATTTTATTATCTCACACTTCATCCCTGTTTCTAGATCATTTATGAATATATTAAATAGCAGCGGCCCGAGCACCGAGCCCTGCGGAACACCACTCGTGACCTTCCTCCAGTCTGAGTAGTGGCCCTTCACCCCTACCCTCTGTTTCCTACCCGATAACCAGTTTCTGATCCATCTATGTACGTCTCCGTCCACCCCATGGTTCTTCAGTTTCCGGAGCAGATGTTCATGAGGCACCTTGTCAAAGGCTTTTTGGAAATCTAGGTATATGATGTCTATGGGGTCTCCTCTGTCCATCCATTTGTTAATTCCCTCGAAGAAGTGCAATAAGTTAGTTAGGCATGACCTCCCCCTGCAGAAACCATGTTGGCTGGTTATCAGAAGTTTGTTTCTTTCAAGATGTTCATCGATGTTTTCTTTTATCAGTACTTCCGCCATTTTCCCCGGAACCGAGGTCAGACTCACCGGTCTGTAGTTTCCCGGGTCACCTCTTGATTCCTTTTTAAAGATGGGCGTAACGTTGGCTATCTTCCAATCCTTCGGAATCACGCCTGTTTTCAGGGATAGGTTGCAAATTTGCTGCAGTAGTTCCGCTATCTCCTCCTTTAGTTCTACCATTTTTTTTGCTACTTCAGCTTGTCTGCGGTGTTCTTTGCTCACATGTTTAAAGACAATAGACTGTTTTCAGTCCAATTCTTTATATGTGAGGTTGCAAACCATTGGACCCCTGAGGAAGGCGTGTTCGCCGAAACACGGACCGTGTAGGGTCCGGTTGGATTTTTATCACAGTACTTTTTATCATTGTACTTTTTTAATTGAATTTTCATGGTTTTATATGTCAGTGTTTAATAAATTATCTCCAGAACATCTGTATCCAAAGTTTTTGTTTTCATCGGTGGATTGTTTTCACTGTGGATCATTGGGTCTCCCCGTTTTTCTTT
Source organism: Geotrypetes seraphini (assembly GCF_902459505.1). Lineage (NCBI taxonomy): Eukaryota > Metazoa > Chordata > Amphibia > Gymnophiona > Dermophiidae > Geotrypetes > Geotrypetes seraphini. Next base: position 137,940,701 of record NC_047085.1, read on the forward strand.
ATAGAATCACAGTAACTCATAAATTCAACTCACATTTTAAAGCGCACCATGACACATTTACTCAAACATATAGAAAATGGAACTATGAATTTTTCTAGTATATTTAAACAGAAATAATCCAGTTGCAATTCCTTAACACAGTGTTTATGCAGCTGTACTTGTGATTAAATTACAGCAACCAAGGCCTGCATGTAGCCACAGATCCTATTAGTTGTAAGAGTATGAGAACACTCATTGTGATATTTTTTGGCCTCTTGGCCACTGTATCAAGCAAGCATCAAAAGTCATGTATATGCTTTAAGGTCTCAGGAGAAGGTGCAGTGGGACAAAGTAATACTAGTCATACTGTAGAAGTAACTTTGACAGCCTACCAGGAGGGATTGTGGGATTGCTGCTGTCAGCAGTTCCAACAGTGCAAACAGTGTGAAGAAGCTTCCACAGGGATTGAATTACTGAAGACTTCTGCTCCGTGTTTTTTGGTATAATTGAGAGCACAGAGGGAGCTTGATTTCTCTGTCTTATGATTTGAAGGTGAAGACAAGCGCCTGCAGGGCTCTGTCAGAGTTATGGGCATGCTCAACAGAGACTTTTTTTTTTTTTAAACTAATTCCCATAAAAGCTTACAAGGTTGCATTACTTACCTGAATATGAAAGATTTTATTTTCATTAAATGATTTAATATATAACTCTTTTTAAAATTACATTTTCAGATTGGAAAAGATTATAGGATGCATTTAAACACTGGAACCATCTTAAATATATCTGGGTATGCCTACCTGTTTATACATTACATGGGTTGTATAATATGTTGCATAAATTATAACTAAATTGACCCAGTTGTAAAAACCCTTGTAATTAATGAAGAAAAAACCAAAACAGATCTAGGGACTTATGGGAGACAATTGCTTCTGCTCACAACACATTTCCCTTTAATAATTGTTTATGAAAAGAAGCTTTTAAGTAAAGGCCCAGTTGCATGTCAGGTTGTGTGTTAAATTGCTTGCTATGATTTAAGGCTAATAAATCCTAGTCAAGAAGCGCATTAAGTCTGAGCTCAGCCAGTGGTTTAGAAAAGGGATGCAGCTGCAGCATGAAAAAACTACATGCAAGCAAGTTTGTATAGGAAAAACCTTAGCGGAAGGAAGATATGTATTTTATGCCTTTCCATTTGTTTTGCTCAAGGCTTCCATTGCCCAGCTGTAGTTTGGTTACTGAGGTAGACTGTGATCTCGGTTCAATAATTCAGAGATGCTTTTCTCATCCCAGTGCATGTACAAAGCCTCTGTTAATGGCTCTAACACTGAAATCAAGTAGCCAAGAAAATAAACTTACAGTATTTTGCAGAAGCTTTGGAAGTGTTAAGATGATCAGTCTATTTCTAAATCTTTCTTCTTTTTTTTTTAAGTTCACCAAAGTTTGGACAATGTATTTTATTCTCCATAGAGACCATTGCTGCACAGTTTCATAGCTGCTGTCCATGTTTCCACAAATAGTGTTTGAACCAGAAAACAAATAAAATAAATATTTAGGGCCTGATAATGAAGGATTTATGTTCCTACTTATGGAGCCCTTTAAATAAACTGCATTAGGTGCTAATACATACCTAAAGCAGCAACAATAGCCTAACACAGAGGCCCACTTTTACTATGCCCTGTCAAGAAAAGTGTGGAATAACTTGTAAGTTTCATGGCTCTACATGATTCTCTTCTTGGTTGGGCTGAGAACTTTTCAGCAGCCCCTCATAGATAGGAAACATGTGGCGTGGTATAATTTTAAAAAAAAAAGTCTAAGTCTGTTTTGAGCCTAAGTCGTTAGTCACCCAAAGTCGGAAACGTCCAAAGTCCATTCTTGAAAAATACGTGCACACATAAACATCACAAAAAGGGTGCCACATAAACATCTCACCACAACTCCATTATAGGTCATGGTGAGCCCCCCAAAACACCCCCAAAACCTACTATACCCACCTATGTACAACCCCAATAGCCCTTATGGCTGCAGGTGGCACCTATATGGCTGTAGGTGGCACCTATAGGGTTTTGGGGGGTTTTGGTGGGTGCACGTTTCACCATGAATGCAGTGGTCCAGAGTGGCTTATGGGCCTGGGTCCTCCTCCCCATGAAGGGCACCCCCGACTGAAAAAGACACCTCTGTGCAGCTCTACAAGGCTTTCCTGTGCCAGGTGCTAATGTTCTGGAGGCAGATATGTACTAGAGAATGACATGGTGACTGTTACCCATAGCTAACCATGGGTAGCCATGGGTAACCCGCTGAAATGGGGAGGAAAAAAACTTGGTTGTTGTGGGTACGGAGACAAGGCCATTCACTGCCCCGTGGAGCAGTGAATGGCCTTGACCCCGCAGTTAAGTATTTTGCTTATGTTGCCTCACTTATCATCCCTTCCGATTGTGCAATCCAGCAGCCCTATCTCCTTCCTCCCAATTGCCGCGGTCCGGGCATCTTCCTCCCTCCCTTCCTCTCACCTTCCCTGGCGATTTTCATTTTTATGTCTTCGAGCAGTACGAGCCTTTAAACAAGTCACGCGCAGCTGCCTGAAACTTCTCCTCTGATACCGCCGGAAACAGGAAGTTGCGTTAGAGGAGAAGTTTAAGTGCAGCCGCACGCGATTTCTTTAAAGGCTCGGGTTGCTCGGAGACAGAAAAATGAAAATCTCCAACGAAGGTGAAGAGAGGGAGGGAGATGCTCGGACCATGGTGATCGGGAGGGAGGGGGCTGTTGGACCGGACAAAGAGTGCTGAAAGGAAGTGAAGGGTAGAGAGGAACAGACACTAAAGGGAAATGGGTAGGAGAGAGAGGGGAGAAGACACTGGAGGGGAGAGTGGGGAGAGCACATACCGGATGAAAGGAGGGGATAAAGATTAAAAGGGTACATGCTGGATTGGGGAGACAGATACCAAACCTGAGGGAACGAAAGGAGGAGAGAGATATTACAAACCACCTGGGGGAGGGAAGGAAAGATGGAAGGGAAGAAGACAAGAGATGTCAGACTAGGGGGGGAGAGCGGAGGGAAGAAGATTGGTGCCAGAGAGCGAGAACAGAAGGCCTTGAGCATGCGCAAATGCTCAAAGCCCAGTCCAGCCTAGCACAGGCAAGAGGGAGGATCTCTGACGCACCACCCAGCCTAGCACAGCCAAGAGAGAGGCTCTTCGGGCACCGGCACCGGCATGTCCTGTGCGTTGGTGCTGGTGCCAGTGCCAAATCGGGGTAAGGGATGTTATTTCAGTGCTCGGGGGGGGGGGATGTAGGATCGCAGGGGAGAGGGGGCGACGCTAGCAGGGGGGAGGATGCTAGTTGCCGGGTGGGATGCCGGGTCATGGGGGGGGGGGTATGGAGCAGCGCCGGTGGCCTCAAGGGGGGGAATAGAGCAGCGCCGGTAGCCTTGGGGGGGGGGGGAGGAGGAGGTGGAACGAATCAAATTGAGTTTCCCTTACTTCCTATGGGGAAACTTGCTTTGATATACGAGCAATTTGGTTTACGAGCATACTTCTGGAACGAATTATGCTCGTAAACCAAGGTTCCACTGTATGTACTTTTTTATTCTGATTTTTATGATGGTAGGGGGATCAGTGATCACTGGGGGAGTGTGTGGGGGTCTGTACTTTGTCCCTGCAGTTCTGTGCACTTATACCTGTTTTTAAATTAGCTAAGTCACAACATATAAGTTCCGTCTAGGAAGTCTCGTTGAACTTTTGATTATCGCTGCAGAACGACTAAGTCTAGATGGACCCATATCCCACCTACCTCCCACCCCAACCACTCCTTCAAAAATGCCCCTTTTCACTCTGGGTGTACAGCAACAATGAAAAGGCCTAAGCTGTTTTTAGATACGTCTAAAACCCATTTTGATTATTGGCACTTGGACAACCTGTCTTTTTGATCATCCAAGTGCTGATTTAGGCGGGTTTTTAGATGTATTTTCATTTTGATTATGTACCTCATACTGTTTATTTTTTGTAGGGAGCATTTCAGGGGCAGAGAATGAGCATGGATGTGCTAATCAACTGACATTAAGCAGGAGTCCTTAATGCCTTCTAAATGAGAGGTAGTAAGTGATCCCGGTGTAATTTTTTTTTTTAGATGGCCACATGCTAATAAAAAAAATAGCCTTTCTGACAGCCATACTAGAAATGGGCTTAACATGTGCGAAAGACTCACATACGACATGCTAAAGCCACTTTTTTTTGGCTCCTAACTTGGAAGGTCTTTTACTAAGGCACGCTAGCCAATTTAGCGAGCCTTAAATGCTAACGTGTCCTTAGAATATAATAGGTGCATTAGCATTTAACGTGCGCTAAATCGGCTAACACACCTTAGTAAAAGACCCCCTTGGTCTCTCTGAAAATTTATTAGGGCTGTGTGCATAACGTTATACTCAAAATTCTGCTAAATTCCTAATTTTAGGAGCATGAAAAGTAGGTGGCAACCAGGGCAGATTTTGGGTGGGGAGAAAGATTGTGACCTTAGTACTAATATTCAGAATTAAGCTAATAAATCTAGGCAAATGGATGGCATGTCTAAATTTATGAGCATAACTGTTAAGCTCCTAAATTATGATACATTTTCAGGAGAAATTTTAGGTGTATATTATGCATGGCAAAATATTGGGCCTTTATTTTATAGAGTTACTGGATGTAAGCAGTGCTGTACAATAGTGGTAAGTATCAGGTACAGTAAAACCTTGGTTTGCGAGCATAAGTCGTTCCAGCAGCATGCTTGTAATCTAAAGCATTCATATATCAAAGCAAATTTTCCCATAGGAAATAATGGAAACTCAGACGATTCGTTCCACAACCCCAAAACTTTAATACAAAATACTATACGTACACGTATTGCAAGATCTCGCTCATTTAGAACAGTTACTACACTCCTGCAGCGTCAGAGAGAAAAGAACCAGTTGTGATGGTGTGACGCATGTACACTGTATGTACTCGTATTGCAAGACTTTGCTTGTTTAGAACAGTCACTACACTCCCGCAGCGTCAGAGAGAGAAGAACCGTCGGCTCAGTTGTGATGTGTGTATACTGTATGTACTTGTATTGCAAGACATTGCTTGTATATCAAGTTAAAATTGCTTGTCTTGCAAAACACTTGCAAACCAAGGTTTTACTATATAATAAATCCTTACTCCCAATGAGTTTGTAATCTAAGGAGCCCTTTTTACTACAGGGCATTAAGGCTTAACACACGAGAATAGATTCTATATATGGCGTTTAAAACTGTGTTTGCAAATTTGGGTGCATGCCTAATTTATGCAAGCAATTTAATTGTCTAATAAGCCAATTAGTGCAAATAATTGGGTACTAACAACCAATTATTTGTGTTAATTAACAAAATTTGGATTTACCCAACTATATGTATAATTTAATAACTTTATGAAGCATGTATAATTCTTTGTAACATATTTAACTCTATACAAAATTCTGTGCAACAATATATTATCTGTAACCCGTCTAGAGATCTAATTAATGAGGATTCAGCAGGATTTAATACTGCACATAACTTAACATCTTGCATAAGCATTATTATATAAAGATGCACGTATCAATCCTTTTGAATATATCTGAAAAGAGGACGTAGCCATGGCATGAGTGGATCAGGGGTTTTCATTTAATGTTATATCTATTTTGTGTTGTAAACCGCTTAGATTTGTGGTACAGAAGAAATTTTTAAATAAAATAATAAATTGTAAAATATGGGGGACCTGCCCCTAATTTACGTGTCAGGATTTATACCAGCTTTTCAATTGGTTGTAAATGCTGTTATTAAAAGTTGGATGCTAGAGGTGCATGCTGTTCTAGAAATTTTCCCCCTTAATGCATAAGAAAGCAAATACTACTGGAAAACATGTTAAACCATTTTGAAGTGGTTTAACATGTTTTCCCAGAGTTCAGTCAGTTTAAATTGTTGCACCCAAAATGCGTTGTGGATCCTGGCACTAAACGCTATTCTATAAAGAGCACCCAGTTTTGAGCACTGTTTCTAGAATAGTGCTCAGTGTGCTTTTTTGGCACCCAAATTTGGACAAAAATAAATTGATACAAGCTGAATATTCTAATAAATATATAATCACACACAAGAAAAATATTCATAAGATAAATCAACCCCAGAGATTCTATATAGCTCGTTTCCAATCTAATACGAAGAAAAGACCTCAGTGTTTCCCAGGAGCAAACCCAGGAAACTTTCTATGGCAAGTATTCAGTTACCATAGAAAAATACTTCCTCGGTCTGAGAAAAACTCCGTTTCAAGAACTATAATTACAAAACGTTTTTGAATTAGATTTTCATAAACCAGTAGGAAACCAGCACTTATCTTAGGTAATCACTCTATATCCTCTGATATTGAAAAAATCTCTCCAGTTGAACCCTAGTGCTGTATAATTGCAACGCACAGGGGAATGATTTAGATTTCCCGACAGGCCCTGTTTCGTATAATTGCTGCTTCAAAAATTCTCATATAAGATCTATTATGTGAAACAGGGGGGGAACAGAGACAATCTGCGGTGTCAGTAACTTTCCTATTACAGTGGTCCCAGAGACCAATTTAGGGAGTACAGTACTCCCCTGAAATTCGCAGGGGTTCCGTTCCAGGAACACCTGCGAATTTTGAAAAACCGCAAATGTGGTTTTGCATCTATCAAAAGGCAGGAGAGGGCAGGTGGGGTACCGGTGGGTGCAGAAAATCATTTGCGGTATGCTCCGACCGCCTCTTCCTGTTACTAAAGTTAGGCTACACCAATCAGGAGCTGCTTTGACACGCAGTTCCTGATTGGTGTAGCCTGACTTTAGTACAGGAAGAGGCAGTTGGAGCATACTGTGAATTACTGAGTCCATGATTCGTGAACTGCGAATTCGCAGGGGAACACTGTATTGTACAATAGCTTTGAGTTTTAGTTACAGTTTCAGTATCTGTACTTTTTAAACACTGACAGTAATACATTAAAAAAGGGCTGGGACTTGCCTGTAAAGGCTGAAAAAAAGTCAAAATTTGCTTTCCATAAAATTAAAATTGAACTAGCTGAGACCTATGAGTACATCCATATGATAGTTCTCAGAGTAACAGTTTTTTGTCAAAAATAACCAATTATTCTGTGTTATGCCCTTATAAAAGGTAGCCATTCTGTATCGTGAAGTATTTGGTTGAAATCTCATTTCTCTTGAGAACCTAAAATTTCTTAAATTCAGCATTATACAATTTACAACAATTTTATTTTGGATAACCTCAAAAATATTCCAAAATTCTTTTGTACTGTTATGGCACTTAGCACAATTCTACAAAGTTCACATATCTTTTATAGAATCGCACTAAGCGCCTGTGTGTATCACAATTTAGGAGCACCATTTAGGCCAGCTAAAACCATGCCTAAATGCCTGTACCTAAGTTGTGTGCTCATTGGGCGTATTCTATAACAATGCACACAACTTTTAGGAATGCCCACGATGTGCCCCTGGCCATGCCCCTTTTCAGATTTTGCACACTGCAACTGGTACATACTTTTATAGAATTGTAGTTTTGAGTTCTGCACGTAATTTTTAATTTGTACAATTAGTGTCAATTATGAGGTTTTAATTGCCAATTAGTCCAATTAAGTCTGTTAATTAAGTTTTTTGTGCACATCGGCTATGTGCAATGATCTGTCTTCACAAGTTTAGGTGCCATATACAGAATTTGGGGGCATGTGAATATAGCAAAAAGTGTCATTGAAATGTGCAAGTGCCCTTAATTCTATTCTTTATGAGAGGTGTACATATGGGTAAAGCCTGGGCCTGACATGGCAGGGCTCCTGCCCACATTTACACCATCTCTGGTGTAATTGTGGGCATATAAATTTTAGGTGTGCCTTTGCTGACTTATGACATTATTCTGTAACAAAATCTGAGTGCCCAGATGCCATTATCAAATAGGTGTTCAGAAAAAAAATAGGTATACAGAAAAAAAAAACAAACCCAAACCAGTCACCCACATATAGATTTGCTTCCTGTAGGCACAAACAGTATACTTCACTGTTTTCGTCCTAGAAAATTAAGAAAATGTTGAAGAGGAATTCAAATGTGTTCTGGTAGGTTATTGCAAAATAGTTGTGTGGCACTAGAGAATTAGAAATTGGCTACATTATGGGCTTCTTTTACTAAGGTGCGCTAGTGTTTTTAGCGCACGCAGGAAATTACCACGTGCTACACCGCGCACTACGCGACTAGAACTAACACCAACTCAACGTTGGCGTTAAGGTCTAGTGCGTGGCAATGTAGCACGCGCTATTCTGTGCGTTAAAGCCCTAATGCAACTTAGTAAAAGGAGCCCTATGTGTTAGGTCAGAAAGAAGAGGGGAGATATGGTAGCAGTGACCTCTAGTATTCTCGTGGTACTAGCACTGCTCAGCATGGAGGATGTTCTTGAGGTGTAGTAACTGCAAGACTACTTCCAGAGGTAATAACTTCCATTTTGGATCCCAGCATAGGACTGTGTAAAGGAGTCTACTTGGACTCACTGGACTACAATGGAAATCCCTGAGTAGATTATTGGGGTGGGGGGCACGTTTTGTAAGTGGATAGGTTTTTCTTAATGGGGAGAAAATAAAGGGGACCAGACTGAGAGAGCCTTGGGAGGATGAAACCATGGAGGGTCATTGGGAAGAATGGGAAGGGAGTGAGGTATCAGACCATGGTGGAATTGGGATGATCACCAATTTGCTTCATTTCTTAGAAAGAATGAATAAACATGGATAAAGGTGAGCCGGTTGATGTAGTATATCTAGATGTTTGGAAAGCTTTTGACAGAGTTCCTCATAGGAGACTCCTGAGAAAATTAAAAAGTCATGGGATAGGAGGCAATTTTTTTTGTGTGGCTTAGGAATTGGTTTGTGGACAGAAAACAACTGTTTTAATGGCCATTTTTCTCAGTGGAAGAGTGTGAATAATGGAGTGCTGCAGGGATCTGTACTGGGATCGGTGCTTTAACATCTTTATCTTTATTCTTTATTCAAAGTATTTGATTAAACGCTTATCCAGCAGTACAAAGCGTTGAACAAAATTTAAAAATTACAGAAAGACAGACGTCTCTGCAATATAAAACATATATATTACCCTATATACTTGAAAATAAACCAAGGTATTTGGGCCAATAAAGACCCCAAAAAGGGGGTTTGGTTTATATTCCTGGACCCAACGCAGGTCTCTAGTACTGCCCTGGGGGTCCAGTGGTGCAGGAAGCCGGAGCTGCCAATTGATCCCTTGCTCCCTCATGATGACTTTGTCTCTGCAAATAACTAACCAGCCTGTCCCCTCCCTTCCTGGTTCACATGCAGGCCTACTTTAGGTCCCTGGTGGTCCAGCGGTGAGGCGGGGCAGGCGTGATCCTTCTATGGTCTTCCCTGGCATCTCCACAGTAAAAGAAATGACTGAGGTGAGTTCCTGTGGCAACCAAGGGGAGGGGGCGGGCTGGTTAGTTGCAGAAGCAAAGTTACCATGAGGGAGGGAAGGAGGGATTAATTGGTAGTTCCATCTTCTAACACCACTGGGTCACCAAGGCAGTACTGGAGGTCTGCAATGGGACCAGGAAGGGGGGTGGATCTGGGAAGGAGGGTCCGACTGGCTAGCTGCCTGCAGAGCCAGCAGATGGGATACCAGGCTAGCTGAGTGCACTTTTCAGTCATTGGTGGTGAACCTTGAATTAAAACATCAGAGAGCTGAGGCCCTGATGCACAACGCTTCAACACCACGATAAAAAATACCACGTGGGAGCAATTTTTCTTTACCGTGTGATGTTCAGCACAATATGTGCATGCTATTCATGCAAAACAGCCCCAGTAAAAGGGAGAGGAACTGTGCCTGGCACTTGCTCAGAAGGGCAATTGCCAGGCAGAGCTCATCCTCCTGCCTGCAGCCTCCTTTCTCCTTACCTCTGCCCAGCTGATGGCGGCTCCAGAGTAGAGAGTTGCGCGGGGACAGAAATCCCACCCGTCCCCGCCAAAGTCCCACCCGTCCCTACCCGTCCCCGTGAGGACTCCCATCCGTCCCCGCGAGGAATCCCTCCATCCCCACCCGTCCCCGTGAGGAATCCCCTCCGTCCCCGCGAGGAATCCCCTACGTCCCCGCGAGGAATCCCCTACATCCCCACCCGTCCCTATAAACTACAGAAATAGTTATTTCATTTAATTATGCTACTGAATTAAAGGCTCTGGTAGAAACCCATTTAAAAATAAGCAAAAAGACTTTATTAATTTGGAAATATTAATTGGGAAGAATACATACTTTGTAAACGGGTTTCTACCAGAGCCTCTAATGTTTATAAATTTTTTATCAACACAACTAATATACTACTTTATCCTTAAGCAAAAAAAAAAAAAAAAGAATTTTTTTCCTACCTTTGTTGCCTTGTTTCTGCTTTCTTCATGTTCTCATTCAATTCCTTCCATCCACTGCCTCTCTTCTCTCTGTGTCTTCCATTTGCTCTGTTACTGTGCCTCTCCCTTTCTCCCCCCTCCCAAATTGATCTGGCACCCATCTTTTTCCCTCCGCTCCCCCCATAGTCTGGCACCTCTGTCTTCTTCCCTGCCAGCGTCTTCTCCCCATTCCCTCTTCCCCATTTCCTTTCAGTGTCCTTCACCCCACCATCTTCCCCATGTCCTGTCAGGCAGCATCCTTCTCCCCCCTCTGCCTTCCCCATGTCCTTTCAGCATCCTTCTCCCCCCTCTGTCTTCCCCATGTCCTTTCAGCGGCCTTCCCCCCCCCCTGTTTTCCCCATGTCCTTTCAGCGGCCTTCTCCACCCCTGTTTTCCCCATGTCCTTTCAGTGGCATTCTCCACCCCTTTGTCTTCCCCAGTGCTTTCAGGGTCCTTCTCCCCCTCTCTGTCTTCCCCATGTGCTTTCAGCATCCTTCCCCCCCCTCCTCCCATTTACCCCATGTCCTTTCAGCGTTCTTCTCCACCCCTTTGTCTTCCCCAGTACTTTCAGCGGCCTTCTCCCCCCTTAAGCGTCTTTTCTTCTCCACTCCACCTTTCCTCCCTCCCTTTGTGGCGCTTTCGCACCCGACCGACAACAGAACAGGCCCGGTCAGACAAATCTCCCTGTCCTGTAGCCGCGAATCTAAATTACCTTCTTACAGCAGCTGGAGTAGTGAAGCTGGTGTAAGAGGTAATTTAGATTTGCGGCTACAGGGCAGGGAGATTTGTCGGCCGGGCCTGTTGTCGGTCGATCGGGGGACCTGACCGGCTGTGCAAATTCTCCGAGGCGGACCGCCCCCTCCCCCCTCTTTCGTATGCCATTGCCTTCTTCCTACCTGCCCTGCCGCACACAGCCGACCGGAAGTCTTCCTGATGTCAGCGCTGACGTCGGAGGAAGGGAGGGCTTTGCTTAAGCCCTCCCTCCGACATCAGCGCTGACATCGGGAAGACTTCCGTTCGGCTGTGTGCTGCGACAGGGCAGGTAAGGAGGAGGAGACTACCCTCGCGGCTCGAGTGCACTGCGATCCAACCCCGCAGGAACCCCGCGACCCTCGGAGGCGTCCCCACGGGATCCCCGCGACCCTAGGGGGCGTCCCCACGGGATCCCCGCGACCCTAAGGGGCGTCCCCACGGGATCTCCGTGACCCAAAGGGGGAACCCGTGGGATCCCCGCGGGTCCCGCGGGATTCCCGTCATCTCCGTTCCCGTGCAGCTCTGTACTCCAGAGCCGTGATCAGCGAGCTGGCAGAAGGGAGAGTAGCAGCTGCCAGCTTAGCTGGTTTGCAGTTTTCCCTACTGGCAACGGAATCACAATCGGCTTTTTTTTTTTTTTTTTTTTTTAAGAAGGGCGCAACGGTTATGCATGTGTTGTGTGAGCAAACACCACGCGTACAACAACTGCACCCAATACAAAAAATGCCAGCTGCAGATGAGCCAGCAGCCCCTGCTCTCCCAGCCGGCCCCAGTTGTTTTTTTAATGGACGCTGCTGTTGTGCGCCTCATACAACACACACAGGACTGCTACCGGCAGGTCCAGATCTGCTGGAAAAGTTTGCCCCATAAAAGGAGGCATTCCCTTTTGTGCATCACAAGGAATGCTAATTGAAATACTAATGAGCTCGTGGCATAGTGGTTAGAGCTACAATTTTAGCACCCTAAAGTTGTGGGTTCAAAGCCTGTGCTTTTCCTTGTGACCCTGGGCAAGTCACTTAATCCTCCACTGCCCCAGGTACATTAGATAGATTGTGTGCCCACTGGGACAGATAGGGAAAATGCTTGAAGTACCTGTATGTAAACTGCTTTGAGTGTGGTTGTGAAACTACAAAAAGGCAGTATACAAGTCCCAATTCCTTTCCCTTTCCTTTCTCAGTGGCTATTATAAGGATCAGTAGCAGCCACGGAGAACCCTTTAGTGCATCATGAGGAGGTTCCGCGGCAGTAATAGTGCTTTAATGAGTCTTGTTGCCACGGAAAGCTTTTATGCATTGGGGACCTGAGGACCTGCGTCATCTGCTTCATCTCTAGCAACATCCATAGAGATAGCTGATATAAAGAATGAAGCTTGAATTGATTCAGACTCAAAAAAATAATAATTTATTAAAATAAACTTTCCGATAATATGGAAGTTCCTTGAGACAAGGGCAGCAACTTGAGCTCAGAAAAATCTCCTAAGAATCTGAAATGCTATCTTTGACTTATTTAAAGACCTCTCCAACTGGCCAGAAATTAAGTCCCATTTCACCTTATAGAAAGAACGTTGCAGATATTTTCTTCTAACCTCTTCAGATTGTTTCTCTCTCCATATCTTGAGTTAATAGCTCTGTTCCTTTAATAACCTCAATCCTTTGTGAAACTGTGGTGCTTTCCTTTTTATTTATTTATTTTAAAATGCATCTCCAACTTAATACCTAGGCAAGTTACAAATAACACACATAAAATCCATTTCATCATACTTTCTTTTTCACAATAGTACCTAGAGCTCAGAAAATAATGAATTCCAAGGGTGTTCTCAGTTGCTGAATGAATATGCATTATGAAAGTTATTTGTCTATTTGAAGAATAGTGCTTAGACAGGATATTGGCCTTGAAGATTGAAAGAACCAGGCGAAGAGGGCAACCTACAACCAGATGGTTGGATATGTTGAAGACAACTATGGAGATGATACTGGAGGGCCTTACCGAACTAGTACAAAACTGTTCTTTTTAGATCTGTAATTCATCAAGTCACTAGGACTCAAACATGAGTCAATGACACCTAGCTAACTAACAAGTCAATCACCTAAATCAGGGGTGCCCACACTTTTTGGGCTTGCGAGCTACTTTTAAAATGACCAAGTCAAAATGATCTACCAACAATAAAATTTTTAAAAAAACACAACGCACAGTGTATGCATAGAAAATGTTAATTATCATTCCTATTCCATGGTTTTTCAAAGAGGTCAAAGCAGATGACTTTATGCACTATCACCTCAGTAACAACCATACAAAAATAGACAAATATACCCCCCTCCCTTTTTACTAAACCACGATAGCAGTTTTTAGAGCGCAGGGAGCTGCGCTGAATGCCCAGCGCTGCTCTCGACACTCATAGGCTCCCTGCGCTAAAAAACTATTGTGGTTTAGTAAAAGGGGACTTTAGTGTAAAATATAGACAGCAGATATAAATTCAGACACATTTTGATCACTAAATTCAAAATAAAATCATTTTTCCTACCTTGTCTGGTGATTTCATGAGTCTCTGGTTGCACCTTCTTCTTCTGACTGTGCATCTAATCTTTCTTCCCTTCTTTTAGCCTGTATGCTTCCTCTCCTCCAGACCTCATTCCTTCCCCCAACTTTTCCTTCCTCTTCCCTGCCCTTTCTTTCTCTCTGCCTCCCTTTCTTTTTTTTCTGTTTCTCTTCATTCCTTCTGTCTCCCTGTCTGCCCTTTTTCTTTCTTTCTCCCTGCCCTCCCCCAAGCCACTGCCATCGGGGACCAAGACCCAAACCTCCACCAATAACAGGCCCCAAACCGCCACCAATAACAGGCCCGAAAGCCGACGACGCCCCAAGCTGTCCCTGCTTCGGCCGACCAGCATTCCTCTCCCCAACGTCAATTCTGCCGTCGGGGAGAGGAAGGCTGATTGGCCCAAGATCGCGATCGACCTATTGGGGGAAATGCTGCCGGGTCCTGCCTTCGCGGAAACAGAAAGTAGGCAGGATCCGGCAGCAAGAAGAGCAAATGCTTCACTAACTTATCTCCTGCCTTAGCCCATAGCGAACGCTTGCTTGAGGACTCTCAACATGTGCGTGCCGGCTTCCCTTTTCAACCCCCCCCCCCGGACATAACTTCCGGTTTCTGAGGGAAGAGAAGGGAAGCCGGCACACACATGTTAGAGCCACGGAGCATAAGTTCGCTATGGGCTGAAATCTCCAAGCTGGTTTTTTTTTGTTTTTTTTTAATGTTCAGCAGCGGCGGCAGCAGCAGATGATAGCTGGGCGGACCGCCCAGCTAAAAGGCCCTAGAGAGAACACTGGAGAGGAAGGCTGATCGGCCCGGTAGATCAGGACGGCAACACAAGTCTATCACGGAGCCCATCCCAGGTTCCGTGATAGACTTGTGTTGCCGTCCTGAGCTACTGGTCGATCGCGATCGACGTGTTGGGCACCCCTGACCTAAATGGTTAATAATGTTTTATACCAGAAGCAACTAACTATGTATCATGTTTAAGTATTTCACAGAACTCCAGTTTAGCCCTTCCCCCAGGAAGTATTCAAAGTATATCCTAGTAAAAAAAAGGTCAACTCTAAAATATTGCCTCTCTGCTGTAACCACTCTTTGAAAAAGGGAATGAACCTCTACAGAGGTTTAAAAAGCCGTCCTCCAAACCACCCAGTGGATTACCAAAATGTATGTTAAAATTGCTTAATAGAATATTCATCCGTAATGAATATTCATGAGAGAGAAATATATGCAAATTTATGTCTTGCATATTAATTATGGATATCCTGAAAAGCCTGACTGGCTGGGGAGCCCCCAGGATAAGTTTGGGAACCAGTGAGTTACACAAAAAACATCTAATCCATATATTTAAAAACGATATGCCATTGTAAACAGCTAAAAGTATATTTTGTATACAGGTGATATTCCCCCTCACAAGTGGACCTGTGAAAAGGGAAAGCACATTTATAATAATTTATTTGCAGGAAAGCTGTCTCATTCTGTAATTGTCATTAAAAGTGAATTTATAGATATAGATCCGAAGAGCTGCTGGGAGTTGTAAGATCCATTGCAGACAGGACCTCTCTTTGCTGGCAAGTTAAAGAAGCGTACATTCTTTGCAGATTCTTGCATTATAAACTGGGGACATGATATGAAGCTGTAGGGATGTAGACTTGGGTTCATAAACAAAACCGTGTAAGACAAAGGTGCGCGCCGACAACTGAGCGCAAGACGGAGGTGCACGCCGAAGAAAATGACAGTTTTTAGGGGCTCCGACGGGGGTTTTTGTTGGGGAGCCCCCCCACACTTTACTTAATACAGATCGCAGTGGCGTTGTGGGTGGTTTGGGGGGTTGTAACCCCCCCTCATTATACTGTAAACTTAACTTTTTCCCTATTTTTAGGGAAAAAGTGAAGTTTTCAGTAAAATGTGGGGGGTTACAACCCCCCAAACCACCCACAACGCCCCCACAACGCGGCACGATCTGTCGGAGCCCCTAAAAACAGTTATTTTCTTCAGTGCACGCCTCTGCGCTGTGCTCAGTTGTCGGCGCGCACCTTTGTCTTCCGCGGTTTTGACCTGACATCGTAGACTTGGGGGCATTGTTGAGAAACACTTTTTTACAGAAAGGCTGATGGAAATCTGGACTGCTCTCCTAGAGAAACTGGTAGAGATAAAAATACAAAACAAAAAACAATGATGAATTCAAAAGGGAATGGGATATACACAGAGGATCCCTAA
This sequence comes from Geotrypetes seraphini, assembly GCF_902459505.1. Classification (NCBI taxonomy): domain Eukaryota; kingdom Metazoa; phylum Chordata; class Amphibia; order Gymnophiona; family Dermophiidae; genus Geotrypetes; species Geotrypetes seraphini. The sequence goes on from NC_047085.1 coordinate 137,956,608, forward strand.
ATGGCAAGGTGACAGATACCAAACACTGAGCACCTCAGCTTAAAAAGAAGGCATTGGGAAGATGGAAGATGGCCTGAACCCTAACCATCTGACTATGCAGACTGGATAAGTCATTTCAGCCTTTTCCTGTCCTCATCTACTGTGCTTCTATCTACGATAATTCATCAGTACTTATTAATGGCGCACATTTTACTTTCAGCCAACTCTCACCATTATTTGTACTCGACATGAATGAACTATAGCAATAAACTTTGCAAAAAAACAGGTCAACATTCAAAGCCAGTGGTAGGAGTATCTTTTTAAAATGCTGGGCATGCTATTTAAACAAAAATGTATACATTTACTGCTGCTGCACGAATATGCATCAGCAGAATGCAGTCACTGCCAGCAGCTACATGTAAAACAGCGACATTCAGCTGCTCATATGGTACATTAGATAGATTGTGAGCCCACCGGGACAGATAGGGGAAAATGCTTGAATGCCTGAATAAAGTCATGTAAACAATTCTGAACTCCCTTGGGAGAACAGTATAAAAAAAATGAATAAATATATATATATATATATATGTATATAAAGAGCGAGAGAGAGAAGTATTAGCACTATGGACTAGATTCTAATATAATAACATAAGGATAGTCTTACTGGGTCAGACCAATGGTCCATCAAGCCCAGTGGCCCATTCTCTCAGTGGCCAATCCAGGTTACTAATACCTGGCCAAAACCCAGAGTAGCAACATTCCATGTTACCGATCCAGGGCAAGCAGTAGCTTCCCCCTTGTCTTTCTCAATAACAGAATATGGACTTTTCCTCCAGGAACTTGTCCAAATCTTTTTTAAAGCCAGCTACGCTATCCATTCTTACCACAACCTTTGGCAATGCGTTCCAGAGCTTACCATATATACTCGAATATAAACCGGGATTTTTGGGCCCAAAAATTGGGGTCTTGATTTATATTCGGGTCAGTGCTCCCTCCAATAATTTTTTTTTAAGGCCGCTGCTGCCAGGCTAAGCCCCCGCCTCCCTTCCTGCCCTAGCCTCATACAGTACCTCAATTTGGCGATCCGCAGTGGAGGTGCAGTGGGCAGGAGCGAACTTTCCAAGTTCCTGCCCTGTTGCTAATTGGCTGCCGCGAGTTCCTTCAGCCGCTGAGCGACATGAACAGAAGCGCAATTTGGCGCTGCTGCTCAGTATTGAAAGGCATCCTTACTGGCTCCCGCAAATTCTCGGGATCGCGAATATTCATATTAAGAATATTCGGGACCGCGAATATTCAGATCGACTTATATTCGAGTATATACGGTAACTATTCTCTGAGTGAAAAAAATTTCCTCCTATTGTTTTTAAAAGTATTTTCCTGTAACTTCATCAAGTTTCCCCTAGTCTTTGTAATTTTTGACGGAGTGAAAAATTGATCCACTGGTACCTGTTTTACTCCACTCAGGATTTTGTAAACTTCAATCATATCTCCCCTCAGCCGTCTCTTTTCCAAGCTGAAGAGCCCTAACTGTTTTAGTCTTTCCTTATACGTGAAGAGTTCCATTCCCTTTATCATCTTGGTCGCTCTTCTTTGAACCTTTTCTAGCACCTAAATCTGCTGAGTGCTATGCTATACATGGTATTCAAAGTTGCATGCCTTGTATGGAATAGCACTTAGTGTTAGAAACTGCACCTATGTGGCCATTTACACCAACAGAAAAGTGCAAATCCTCATGCCTAAATTAAACACAGATCCCCCCTCCCCCCCACATTCTATAACTATACGTGCAATTTGGAGGAATGCATCCAGTCTCTTCATGACCCTCCCATTTATGTACCTCCCTTTTTGGACTTGTGCATAAAATTTAGATACGTAAATTTTAATTAAAATCAATTAACACTAATAATTGCTTGTTAAGATCCCAATAGTCAGTGCTAAGTGGTTTGTTGTTCAGTTAAACTGTGCTTGCAAACCTGGCGCTTGCAAATAGTGCTTTTTATAGAATTCTTGGGTATATGTATAGCTAATTCCAACTTAGTATTATCCAGTGAGTGTTGAGGTGGGTAGAAGGATCTTCGCCCACATTCTCTGGATAATACTCGCATCTTGAAAATTCACAGATAAAGAACGTACATATTGAGTGGTAGCCACTAATGGGGCAATTCTATGACTGGGTGCCTCCATTTAGGTGCTCCAAGGCCACATGATAGGAGTCTATAACAGAACCAAGGCATCTAGATTGTTGTTTTTTTCCGGGTGTCGCCGTATCTGGGTAAGTACAACCGACATTTCAACCAACATGTGGCATCTAGGTTCCATTAAAAAATACTCGCATAACCTGGTATTGGTGTGCCTTAAAATGTCAGCACCCACTCTTATGGCAGCCATTGAACTGATATAGGTGTGGTCACATATGGATGGCAGGGACATCTATAAGTTATGCACATAACTGGGAGCCCTGACTGTGTTTTTTCCATACTCTATGCTTGCATACTCCCCTTTTGTGAATATGCATTGTGTAAGTTAAGCAGGTAGTTTCAGAATAGCGCACATGCACATGTAAATGTGAAGGCCTAGTTTACAGAACTGCCCTTCACACACAAAAGTCCATTAGTATATTGGGCTCCATACTTTCATACATATGCACTGGAAAACCACCAGCTCAATAACTAATCAAAAATGTACATTTTGTACATTCTCATCCAGTGCAAAATGTTTTATTAATTCCTGGTTTAATACGCTAGGGATGTTGCAGGGAGCTTTTACTTTGTAGCTCAGGCTTGAAGAAGAAAAGTGGCTGAAAATGGAACACCTATGACCTGCTTCTCTTTCAGCTCCTTTTCCGTGACCTGGCAAGAGATAGGTAGCAGTTGCTTACGGTGAATTCTGTAGTTATTGATAGAATTTTATTTTCTGCAAGGATGATCATTGCAAAATTATATCTAGAGATGAATTTGTTTTAATTTAGCATTGATGTCACTGATAGCTGGTAAGATCAAAGAAAGCAGAATCAAAAGATGCACAAGCAGCACTGCTAGGCTGCATATTGGCCTATTTTCTAGATGTAAAATCTCAGGACCTCTGTGCTCAAATGTATTTGTAGTGATGTTTGTTTAAAGATCAATATTAAATAAATTGGTCTGGAAACTGTAGCCATAAAGCAGCTGTCGGACTAATGTAATCCCACAATGCTATTTTATCTGCTGCATGAAACCTGGTTAGCTGTGTACTTCTAATATGTGGAAATCTGGTGAAAAATGAAATTGCTGAAATGGATTCTCGCATGGCCGGATTAACCCATAATAAGGCGTGTTCTTCCAGAGTCTTCTCAAGTGGGATCAGAAATGGCTGCCTTGTGACCAACTAATTTTAATCATTTCAGACGGTGATTCTTTAATTTTAACACAGCTGATGCCAAATAGGTTTTTAAATACATTTACTTTGTGTTACCAAGTTGGGATAGGAAAAATGGGAAATCCCCTTATTCTTGTTTGTTAAATTTACAATTTATGCCATCAATTCAGACTCACCTGGTAATTTTAAAGAGCATTTTCAAGCCAGATTTACATATAGAAAATTGCTGTTATAGAACAACTACAGCCAAATACATATGCTTACATTATTGGGTCTTATTTATATGTACAAAGGCAAAGCGAAAAAAAAACAAGAAGAAATCTGCAGGAGTGGTACACAACAGAAAACAAAACAAAACTGCAGGAAAATGTATAGGGACAGGAAAATTTATTAAAAAGACAAAAAAATTAAAAGCAAAATATATACATAAGACACATAAAATACATCAAAAAAACTGGGCCTGTTGTGCAGGTGGACCAGACCCGATGGTCCGTGTTTTGCAGAAACACTTCTGCCTCAGGGGTCCTACAAGCAATGGTTTGATAAATGTAAATTACACATTACAGATTTGATACAAAATGTGAATAATACTGTGGTGAAGTCAAAATATACTATCAATGGTAAAAGAAAAATAAAAAAGTTAAATACAGAGCCAGAATAGTGAAAAAACAGATATTATTATGCAAAAAGCAAAGACTAAAATAAAAAATATACGTGAATATGAGGAAAGTAAAATAAAAGGAGATATAACAAGAAACCCCCCCAAAAACCTTGAAGGGAATTGAAAGAGGTATAAACACAAAAAACGAGAGTATATGTGTGAAGCTATACCTACCCAATCGATGATATTATAAAATATCAGGAAACCAGATGGAATGAAAATCGTAATCTATACTTATTTATATGTACCCCATACTTAGGTGTTCATGATGTCCCAAAAACACGGTAAAAAAAAAAAAAAAATCAGCAGAACAATGAAGAACAAAACAAAAGGGTAAAAGTAAATCAGAGTTCATTAGAGAGTCCTTATAGGTACATTCATCTCCTCTGGTGTTCCTCTTGAAGGTTCCAAGCAGGACATCTGAGACTCTTTTCAGAGGACTCTGTAAGATACACTCAAAGGACACTCTTCACCTCACAGTTCCTGGAACAGTATTTCAGTTAAATCCTGAAAATGAAGAACTCACTCTGTCCCAAAAGAGTATATAAAAACCAGGAATTCTGTTCAGCAAAACTTCAAAATTTTCTGTGGCCTGCATGCACCAGGGAGACTGAGATGCATAGGGGCAGAGTTGGTATCTAGCTGGATCCACTCATCTTCCTGAAGGGATCAAACTTTGCTTTCAGCTTGACTCCTCTGGGACCCTTTGTCTAAGCTCTTGACGTCTTGACTGTTCTTTGCTTGCCTTCTAGTAGATAATGACATGGTGACAAAATTCATCACCGTTCCCATCCCCGCGGATAACCGCAGGAAATAAACCCATGTCATTTTCTAGTGTCTATTTCATCCTCTGTCCTTCTACACCAGCATTATTCAAAGCAAAGTTTGTGGGTCAGTGGTTGTGGCCATTCATACTTTGATTCTTCCCTCTTTCCTTAAAGAATGACATGAAGATGGTTTCCCGCGGTTATCCGCGGGGACGGGAATGGTGATGAATTTTGTCACCGTGTCATTCTCTACCTTCTAGCATAGATCTCCTATGGTCTAGCCAGCTGTCTCCTTGGTGTGGCAGAGTAGCCTAATAATTATTGCAGGGGGCTGAGAACCAAGGGAAACAAACTAGATTCTTGACTCTGGGCAAGCCCCTTTACCCTCCATTGTCCCAGGTACAAAATAAGTGTCTGAATATAATATGTAAACTATTTTGATTATAACCACAGAAAGGTAGCATATCCAATCCCTTTCTACTGTCTCTCCTTTTAGCCAGCTTAGGGGCAGCTGCCCTTCTGTCTTGATGACCTAGCTGGTTGTCGAGAGGGCTGCTTCCTATGATTTGACTGCTGAGCTTCCCAAGCTCTCACATCATCCATACTAGAAAATGACACGGGGATAAATTTTTCCCCGTCCTGTCCCCATGAGTTTTGTCACTGTTCCTGTCCCTGTCCATGCCCCATTCCTGTAAGCTCTGCCTTAACCACTCAAGCCTTGAACACTTATGATTTTAAAATGTTTGAGGCTTGTGAAGATGAGGACAGAGCTTATAGGAATAGGGCAGGGATAGGAAAAGAACTCGCCAGGATGAGAAAATGAGCTCCCACGGGAACGGGGAAAAATTTGTCCTTGTGTCATTTTCTAATCCATACTTTCATGTGACCTCCCACAGAGAAGACATTTTAGCCTCTTATTTCCTTTCAGAAGGTGAATATCCCTGCCCATTGATGGACAGACAGACCCAATCTCCATTACATTACCCTTCAGGCAAGATCATTCTTGACCCATTTCAATCAGACTTTTGCCTTCTACATTCTACAGAAACTGCCCTTGCTAAAGTCTTCAATGACCTGTTCCTGGCCAGATCCAAAGACACCTATTGTATCCTCATCCTTCTTGAACTATCTGCTGCTTTTGACTCAGTTTGGGAGCACTTTGCACATAACTTACAGAATAGTTATGTATGCCTGCCATTGACCTGGTATAGTTATACAAAGTTCTGTATGCCTGCCATAGTTTCATCAACAAGGATGAAATATGATCAAATCTTTGCATTGAAAAGAAATCTAGGTGCTGTGCTTTGAAGAAGCTGAAGATGCTTAATCTGATATTGGGGTAAACCTGTGAAGACAACACCTATGTATGCCTACCATTGACCTGGTATAAATGGGCATGCCTAACTTTAGAGGTACCAATGGCATAAACTATCCACAAAACGATCCACAAGATTCAGTAGGCCTTTGGGGACGAAGCAATGGGAACCATACAGATAAAGGAGTGGTACAACTGCTTCAGAGATGGCCACACATCAGTGGAAAGTGAAGCATGTTCTGGTAGGCCCTCAACATCCAGAAATGAAATCATCATTGACCAAGTGAGGACCCTGGTGATGCAAGATCGTCGAATCATGATCGGAGAACTTGCAGATGAGGAGAGCATCAGCGTTGAATCCATTCATTCTATTTTGACTGAGGATTTGGGCTTCAGGAGAATTTCAATGAAGTTTGTGCCACAGTTGCTAACAATCGAGCAGAAGCAACTCCGGTTGGATATCGCACAGGGTTTGCTGGAGACTGTGAACAGTGATCCCAACGTCAGCACAGTGATCACTGGAGATGAGTCCTGGTTTTCTGGGTACTACCCAGAAACCAGGTTGACGTCATCACAGTGGAAGCATTCAACATCCCCGAGGCCAAAAAAAGCAAGGCAGGTCTGCAGCAATATCAAAGTCATGCTGACCGTCTTCTTTGACTCCAGTGGCATGGTTCATCACGAGTACGCACCACAAGGCACAACCATCTTCAGCTTCTTCAAAGCACAGCACCTAGATTTCTTTTCAATGCAAAGATTTGATCATATTTCATCCTTGTTGATGAAACTCTATTGGCTCCCAGTGCAATATCACTATCAACAAAAAATACTTACATTGACCCATTGTGTTCTTTTAGGAAGGTTACTTCCATATCTCGCTAATCTCATTTCCTCAGTGACTTTAGGTTATCCAGTCAGGTATATGAGCAGCATTTATCAATTCCTCCTCCTTGACAGGCTTACCTAGAATCTACATGTCCCTCAGCATTTTTTTTTTTTTTTTACATTTCCCCCCCTGTTCTGGGATACTTTACTATATTTCTTCATAAGGATGTGTCCCTAAAGAATTTCAAAGGCCAGTTAAAGACACATTTTTCTCTCTGGCATTTAGTGAACATGCTTTTGATTGCTCGATCTCGCTGGGGCCAAGAGGCCTGTATTCTATTTTTTAGTTTATTTCCTCTATTTTTAAGTGTGTGATCTTGTTGATTGATGTCTTTCCTATTTTAAATGGAGTCAATTTTCCTGATCTTTAATTTAGTTGATATGTACACTGCCCTGACCTGTTTTTATTCAGAAAGGGCAGTATAGCAAGTACTAAAATAAACAGTTGCCTTCTTTAAGCCAGTTTCAATCTGAAGTCCAAACACATGGTGCCATTGGACTCATACAGTTCATACATAAGATGGAACCTGCAAGAGAAAGAGGCAGATACAATTAATGAGCACTGTTTTTCTCCTGGTAGTTGGTAGTTTATAGTCGATAGTTTTATAGTTTATTAATTTATATCCCGTCTTTCCCAAGGCAGGTAACAACTAGGTACAAACATAATCAACACCACATACATAACAACAATATCAACCATTTTAAAACATCACAAAAAAAATCATGCCACATAAAGTCACACTGAGAAAAAGTCTCCCTACACCCCAAGAAAAATAAAGGGTGAGGGGAAGAGACAGCCCAAACCAACACACTATCACTACCACAAGAGAAAATAATAAATAATAATGATAATAAAAAGGAGCCCTCAGTCACACAGCCTGCAAAGGGGAAACCCCTGAAGCTTCCGGCTCTCACTGGCTTACACCCAAAAGGGTGTTAACTGTGAAACATCCCCGGGCATCCTTTCTGTGAAATTTAGTGATAAGCAAAAAACAAAAGGAATTGACCCCGAAATATCCACAAAGAAGAAATTTAGTGATAAACCAATACACAAATGTGTTAAAGGTGAAAACAATAAATGAAACACACTCAAAAAGTCGTTAGGGCTGTCTCTGCCGTCTGCCCCTCATCCAGGGGGCCAAAAAAACAATGTCCACATTCAGCGATGCTTAAAAGATGAAAAAACTACCAACTGGAAGTACTTAGTTTCTCCGTAGAAAAACCAGCCAGCGGGAAACAAAGTTCGTCCAACGGGACTCCGTTTCGGGAGTGAAAAACCCCCTTCCTCAGGAACCGGCTATGCTGGTTTGTTGCGGGCTCTCAATCACCAGCCTCAGATGAAAAAGCAAAGTTGAAAATGGCGCTGAACCAGAGAGAACGCCTCCAATATTTAAACTGCAGTGGGAAGTGACGTCATTCACAAACCAGTCACATGACAATCAACCCGGGAAGACTCAAATGCCTCTCCACACCAACCCCGGGTGATACAAAGTTAAAAAAAATAAAGTCACAAACAGGCTACCAGCGCCTTTCCTAAGCACATATTAATTCAGGTCATATATTTCATCCTACAAAAAAAGATGTTTCTTCAACATTTTCTTGAAACCACTCAAATTTGTTTGCTGTCATATTTATCCTGGGAGGTTATTCCACTCTTGAGGGACCCACACAGGAAAACATATTAATTCTAGGCACAGTCAACCGTAATTGTTTCATTGTTGGTAAATGTAAGTCAGCGTGAGTCACGGAACGCAATACACGCTGTGGTTCATACGTCAGAATGCTATCCATCAAATATCTCGGCGCCCGATTATGAATGCAGAGGTACACCATAACTAGTACTTTGTAAAGAATTTGATATTCCAATTTCAACCAATATAAAGATGCATAGCATTCCGTCACATGATCACACTTTCACAATCTAAACAAAGTTTGAACAATCGAATTCTGAGCAACCTGCAACGAACACAGTGCTGATTCAGGTATACCCAATAGTCAAGGCATGATAACACTACCTGAAGAAGGAAGAGTCATGTCACCAGCACCCTGGACAGTGCAGACACCTCTAAATATGTGCCTATTGGGAAATCCAGCCCTGTGTATTTATTTTCAAAATATGTTTTACTAACACTTACCTTGTTTTTCGAAACCTTGTGGTGTGATAACTATCATGCAAATGCAGTGGCCTTTTTTCATGTTTTTCACTGTTTTCAATTTTGTGTAATAAAGATGTAAAACTTAAACCAGAAATGTGGCTGATTGCACTGAATTATTACCTCAAGATAGATTCATCAAACCTCCCAGCTGTATAAGACAGGGTTTACTAATGAAGTTCCCTATCAAAAAGAAAAGCCTAATTTTGATTTGGCTTAGGTAATGAACTTCTTTTTCCTGGTGTGATTATCTGCATGGGGTGGCTAAAAGAGTAGCAAGAGAGAGAGTGCTCACAGAAGCATTATGCAAAATGTCTCTTGTCTCTTTTTTGCTTGGATATATTAAATTTTCAATGTACTCTATGTAATATAAAATTATGATAATGACTTTTGGCCTACTGTGAAGGCAGCTTGCTGGTCCTGAGCATGTGTGTCTGGCTTGAGCACTAGGATACACCGTGGGAGTTGCCTTTTCTATTAACAAACCTCTAGATACCTAATGATGAATTTTCTTTCACCAAATGTTCTCCTTTTGTCTAAAATACAAGCATTTTCTAAATTGCTTTTGAGAAAAACAAGAGCAGCAGAGAGGTCTGTGGCACTAACAAGGGATACTTAGACAAAGCAAGGGATTCATTTAGCATCATTCTTGTAATTATAAGCTAACAAAAATGCTACTTCATGCAATAATGAAAATATTTACTAGCTTACTGATATAAATTATTACATTACATTAGTTAAAAAACACATTGAAAATTTTGCTCATAAAATGTCAAAAGTGAAAAGCATGAGAGCTGACAGTTGGATTTATTGCAGATAATTTACAACAACTGTAAGCATCTGCAGTCTCCTTAGTTATTGGAAATTCTTCCATTTTTATACTGCTTTCTTCTTCCTCAGGAGAACTGTCTCTGAAAAGCTAAAAGTTCATTCTTTCCCAGCTAGGAGTAGTTTATTGTTTTCAGCCAACACAAGGGGGGGAGGGGTAAGCATGGAAATATTTTGTAGTATTAGGATCTTTGTAAGGTTAGCACTCTAGTCTAAAGTAAAGATATTTTGTGGGTAGATTTGTAAACACACAACACATGTGGAATATACAGTATAGTAGTAATACTGTCGGTGGCAGTAATATATTACCACATCTAATATTTTGCATTCCTGTTCTAGCATCTATCATTTCTGTGAAAGCCATCATTATATGTAATATATGTATTGTTTGTTTTAAAATACTATGGGACTCATAATCAAAAAACAAAAACGTCTACAAAGTGGCCTAAATGGGTACTTGGACGATCAAAAAGCCTGAAGTACCCATAATCAAAGCTGGTTTTAGACGTATCTAAAATCAGCTTAGGCCTTTCCCCTACCTCTAAAAACATAGAGCGAAAAGAGGCGTTTTTAGAGGAGGGGAAAGGGCAGGAGGTGGTACCGAACTAGTCATAGTCTTACAGTAGATATAACCAAAAGTTTAGACAGGTTGCCTAGTCCAGGAGTGGGCAACTCCGGTCCTTGAGGGCCGGAATCCAGTCGGGTTTTCAGGATTTCCCCAATGAATATGCATGAGATCTATTTGCATGCATTGCTTTCAATGCATATTCATTGGGGAAATCCTGAAAACCCGATTGGATTCTGACCCTCGAGGAACAGAGTTGCCCACCCCTGGCCTAGTCAAAACTTATACATTTTGGCTTAGACCAAGTCAAAACAGGTATAAGTGTCGAAAAAGGGGCAGCTGCCGCGATCAGCTCAGTGGCCCCGGCAACCTTCCTACCTCCCACCGCAATGATCGCAGCAGGAGAGATGGCTCATCTCCCCTGCCGTGATAATGATACCCCAAAGTACTGCCAACCCAGCCCATGAGCCGCAGGACGGACGTAGGACCCGTTCAGCCAACTTCTTTCAGGTAAACGGAGTGTGTCGGGGGTGGGGGCTGGTGTCACGGCTGGGGGGTTTCGGGGGGCCGATTGGGGATTTGGGGGGTTGTTGTGGGCAGGAGGGCCTGATATCCCTCCTGCCCGTATCTTAGTGGGGGTGGGGGTAGGGGGGTCACTAGGGCAGGAGGGGTTTGGCTCCCTCCTGCCCGGATGGTATCAGGGAGTAGGGGGGCTGCATCAGGGCAGGAAGGGTTGGGCTCCCTCCTGCCTCCCAGCCCCTCCTGCCTGATCCGATCCTGGGGGGGTTGGGGGGCTGAGTCGGGGCAGGAGAGCCTGGGATCCCTCCTACCCGGATCAGTTCGGGGGGGGGGGGGAAATGGATCGCAGCAGGAGAGATTGGCTATCTCTCCTGCTGCGATAGCGATCACCCTTCTACTTGAACTGCCACAAACCGCAGCAGGAGAGATTGGGCATTTCTCCTGCTGCGGGTCACGGCAGTTCGGAGGTGGGCCGATCGCCATCGCGGCAGGGGAAATTATCCATCTCTCCTGTCACAATCGTTGCTGGGGGGGAGGTGGATTCTGTAACGTGTGTTATTTTTGACAGACACCGGTTACAGAATTCAGCTTTTAGGCGAAGGACTGGCCCCTCCTTCGCCTAAAAACTCTTGTTTTGGGCGTTTGCGATTTAGGCTTTTTTTTGGTTGATTATGTGTTGTAAGTTAAGACGTAGTGGTGGTCTGGGCGTTTAAACAGCTGAACGTGGAGGTAGGCCATTCTCAAAACAAACCTCATTTTGGATGTTTGTTTTGAGAATGGACATTTTCCCTGCTTCTACTTTCAACGTTTAGGGCCTAGGCCAAAATGGGACTTAGACTTTTATTTGATTATGCCCCTCTATGTGTGTTTGTAAGCCACTTAGTAATTTGTAAAATAAATCATACTGTTTGAATTATCAGTATCATAGCAGTTTATGGTAGATAAGGCATCTAATAAGTCAATATAGCCTAGAACCCAAGTAGAACAGTCAAGTCAGAATGCTCATAAAATTGGAACTTCCACTGGAAGGACTTTATGCAAATACTCTTCTGTAGACAGTCTTCATGTAAGTGTTATACAAATGTGTTTCACATTGTCTACACTATAGCAAAACTATAGGAAGAGTAACAACTAATAGTAGCCATCATTTGATCAGCTTTCTTACTGTGATAGGTTCAGTAGCATTGTAAGGGGGCAGGGGGGGTGGACCGAGCCAGGCACCGTCTTCGCAGGGGTGCCTGCGCCTTTCTTCCTCTTTGTCCCCCCTCCCCCCACATACTTCTTGAAATGTTCACTGGCATTAGCTGCTCCCTTGGCTCCCTTCTGACATCACCTCTTGGTCGCAGGACCAGAACACAACATCAGAAGGGAGCCAAGGCCAGTGCAAGAAGCAGGTGGAAGATGCTTGCACTGGCGAACATTTCAAAGGTAAATGGGGATGCGCTTATGCAGCGGGGAAGAGCAGGTTGTGCACAGTCAGTGATGCTAGGCACCACTGCCCTGTGAGCCAACCTCCCTAGCTATGCCAATGGATAGGTTCTATAATAAAAATGATTGCAATTGCATCCACTTTTACAAAACCTATGTTCCCAGGAACACCTGTAAGTCCTGATGTTAATCTCTGTAATCACAGATATGTGTTCCCCTTCTAAAATAGGGAGTGCACATTTAATTTTTGAATCCACCCTAATTCCACTCAAACTATTCCCCCTTGCCATAGGCACATAGTAAATGGCCCTCAATGCTGTTTATAATGGCTACTCAAAAATGCATGCCCATTGTAGAATAGTATTGAATGCAAATTGCTGTGCCAATATTTAGGTGCCAGGACTTCCTGCTGAAACCAGATGTAATTCCCAGGTATTCTATAACAGTGTTTCTCAACCTTTACAAGCCAAGTACCCCCTAAGCCTAACAAATACCAACCGAGTACCCCAACCCAAGCGACAGCCCAGACCTGCCCAAGCTCCATCTCTGACTCCACCCCCATAATAATAGTACTAATTTTTATTTATTTGTTCAATTCTCTATACCATTCTCCCAAGGGAGCTTAGAACAGTTTACATGAATTTATTCAGGTGCTCAAGCATTTTTCCCTGTCTGTCCCGGTGGGCTCACAATCTATCTAATGTACCTGGGGCAATGAAGGGATTAAGTGACATGCCCAGGGTCACAAGGAGCAGCGTGGGTGTGAACCCACAATCTCAGGGTGCTGAGGCTGTAGCTATAGGTTTAAACAATTTTTATTGATGCAAACAACATCAAATACAGTTGAAGACACGAATGCTAAATACAATAATGATGCATCAAATACAATAATATAACAAACACATATAAATACTCTCTACATCCCCTCCTCAACCACCCCCTTCCCCTCACCACCCAATGGTACTCTCTACCTCATCTCATCAAAACACCAATCCTACTAAATAAATAAAAACCCAATTAGGATACCCAACTTAAAACCACACTTCGACCTTTAGGATGTAATGTTTGCAAATATGGATCCCAGATCTGCAAAAACAGTATTTTTCGCTTCCTAGCCCTTCCAGCATCTCTAGCTTCCCAGATGGCCAACTGATGTAACTGGTTTCTCCAATGCCAAAACTTTGACGGATCAGGGATCGTCCAATATTGAAGAATACATTTTTTTGCCAATAAACTCATCTTCATAGAAACATAGAAAAGGGCCATAGCCCATCGAGTCTGCCCCTGCCAAGTATCCGCCCCTCTGAATTTACTCCCTCAAAGATCCCACGTGAGCATCCCATTTTCTCTTAAAATCTGTCACGTTGCTGGCCTCAATCACCTGCAGTGGGAGTCTGTTCCACTGATCCACCACTCTTTCGGTGAAGAAGTACTTTCTGGAGTCGCTATGAAACTTCCCTCCCCTGATTTTCAGTGGATGCCCTCTGGTGGTCGAGGGTCCCACGAGACAGAAGATATCATCTTCCGACTCGATGCGACCTGTGATGTGCTTAAACGTTTCAATCATGTCTCCCCTCTCTCTTCGTTCCTCAAGTGAGTACAGCCGCAATTTTTTTAGTCTTTCTTCATACGTTAGATCCTTGAGCCCCAAGACCATCCTGGTGGCCATTCGCTGAACCGACTCGACCCTCAGCATATCCTTACGGTAGTGTGGTCTCCAGAATTGAACACAGTACTCCAAGTGGGGCCTCACCATGGATCTGTATAACGGCATGATGATTTCAGGACTCCTGCTGACAAAACCTGTACGGATACAACCCATCATTTGTCTTGCCTTGGAGGAAGCTTTCTCCACCTGATTGGCAGCCTTCATGTCATCACTAATGATCACCCCTAGATCCCGTTCTGCCAAGGTCTCACCATTTAGTGCATAAGTTCTGCGCGGGTTTCTCTTGCCCAGATGCATTGCCTTGCATTTTTTAGCATTGAAGCCCAGCTGCCAAGTCGTTGACCATCGTTCTAGAAGTAGTAGGTCCTGTGTCATATGATCAGGTAATAAGCTTTTGCTTACTATATTGCAAATTTTGCCATCGTCGGCGAACAGTGATACCTTTCCTCTAAGTCCTTGCGTCATATCTCTTATGAATAAGTTGAATAGAATCGGGCCCAATACCGAGCCCTGCGGTACTCCACTGAGCACTTCCGACGCTCCTGATGGGGTACCGTTCACCACCACCCTCTGTAGTCTACCACTCAGCCAGTCCCCAACCCATGTAGTTAAAGTGTCTCCCAATCCTGACGATTTCAGCTTGTTCAATAACCTTCGGTGTGGGACGCTATCAAATGCTTTACTGAAGTCCAGATATACCACGTCCAGTGACTCTCCGGCATCCAGTTGTCTAGTGACCCAGTCAAAAAAGCTAATAAGATTGGATTGGCAGGATCTACCCTGGGTGAACCCATGTTGGTGGGGATCGCGTAGGTTTTCCTCATCTAGGATTGTGTCAAGATTCCGTTTGATCAGTGTTTCCATGAGCTTACACACTATAGACGTGAGACTCACTGGTCTGTAGTTAGCTGTCTCTGTCCTGCAGCCCTTTTTGTGGAGTGGGATTATGTTGGCGGTTTTCCAGTCCAAGGGGACTTTTCCTGTGCATAGGGAAAGATTGAAAAGCACAGATAATGGTTCCGCCAGGACTTCACTTAACTCCCTAAGCACCCTGGGGTGTAGGTTGTCCGGTCCCATGGCTTTGTTCACCCTGAGTCTCGAGAATTCGTTGTAGACGCTGCTGGGCATAAATTCAAAGTCTTGAAACGGGTCTTTCTGGTTATCTCCCATCTGAAGCTGTGGACCATCTCCCGGTGTTTCACATGTGAAGACTGAGCAGAAGTATTCGTTTAGTAGTTCTGCCTTGGCAGAATCTGATTCAGAATCTTCCTACACAGTGCCTTATGCCCCTTCGGTAAGTGTCCAAAAGCCTCAGGTAAATCCAAAATAAAATGGGTCGGAGAACATCGCAAGGATCTTCCAATTGCTGGAAATACAAAGGGAGCCAGTCCCTCACCATCTAGGGTTCCAAGGAAGGAGCCTTAATAAGATGGCTTGACTCTACCCCCCAGCACTAGTACAATGAGATTGTCATTAGGAGTCTCTAGCACCATATTGAAATTGGCACTGGCAGGGGCAGAGGTAACTGAGGATCATGCCTTCCCTGGCCAGACTCCCTAGATCACCAGGGATTGATTTAGGTAGGCCCAGTCCAGTGTACAAACAGGTGGTTGGTATTCAGGGTTATTTAAGAGAGGAGTTTATGGGTGGTTTGAATAGAGAAATGCTATGTCATTGGGGGAGAGGTATAATGGGTTCGAGTCTACACAGGGGGATAGAGAAAGAGAACTCCCAAAGCACTCCTATTTGTGCAGTTCCAGTTTTGTTAAGATAGTGCCCATGATAACTTCCTTTAGGAGAAATAGTGCCAGCTTTAAGTTAATGTTACTGTTCCACAAATATTGCAGCTTGAAGAGTTCACTGCAAGTAGCATTATTTGATTTGCATAATAATGTGTTGCTGTGCATGTGTTTGCATAATTTGCATCTCATTGTTATGCAGTCTGTGCTGACTTAAATTAATATGCATTAAGGTAAAATAGTGTAAATTTTTGTCATTTATCAACTATTAAAGAAAGTAAATAGAATGTTAGGAATTATCAGGAAAGGAATGGAAAACAAAAATGAAAATGGTGATTTGGTGTAGGATGGGCTTGGGAGGGCATCAATGGGAACTCCACTAACTTGGAACATGAGGATGTTACTGGCCAGACTTATGGTAGATATCCTGCAAACAGGATGGTTGGATAGGCTAGAGTGAGCTCTGTGATAGACTTGTGTTGCCGTCCCGATCTACCGGGCCTATCAGCCTTCCTCTCCCCGACGTCAAAGACGCCGACGCCGGGCATTAGGCTGTTTTTGTCATTTCGGGGGGGGGGGGCGTGGTGGCTTGGCGTGGCGGCTGCAGCAGCAGCAACAGCAACAGCCTGAAAAAGAAATCATCCTGGCCCAGGTCGGTGTCATACTCCGGAACTTCTACCTCTTCCAGCAGCCCTCTCCCTTCTACCTGCTTCCTGCCACACCCCCTGCTCCGCGGCTCTCTTCGGCAACTCAGCAGCAGCGATCGACACAAGCTTCTGACGTCGGGGCCTACCCTCTGCGAGTCCCGCTTGTTTCAACTTCCTTTTTCCACAAAGGCGGGACTCGTAGAGGGAAGGCAGCTTCGATGTCGGCAGCTTGTCTTGATCACGCTGCTGACGAATTTCTTAAGAGAGCCGCGGAGCAGGGGGGTTTTGCCAGGTGCAGGTAGAAGGGAGAGGGCCACATGCAGGACTCGTGGGTGAGGGAGCAGAAGAGAGAGAGAAAGAGAGAGGGGAGGGAAACAAAAGGAAATATTTCATACTGGGCTTGGCCGGAGTGGAGGGAGGGTGGAAAGATTCTGGCTACAGGGTGCATTAACAAAGGAAAAGGGGGGAAAGCTGAAAATGGAGATAGTGACACAAAGAAGAGAAAGAGTAAGCAGGACCTACTGAATAAGGATAGAGATACAGAGGGGACATGAAGAGGAGGTGAAATAGAGACATAGAAGTAATGCTGAAAAAGTGTGGGGGGAGGAGATAAAGACATTGAAAGGGCAAATGGTGAACATGGGGTAAAGACAAGGACAGAGACAAATGAAGATTCTGAAAAAGTGGTGAGATAGGGATATAGGTGAGATGGACACAAAGAAGGGTGATGCTGGAAAATAGGTGGAATGGTAATTCTGACAGACACAGAAGGGAAATGCTGGATCAAGGAGAGATGGGGCTCAGGCTGGATGGAGAGATGGGGCTCCATCAAGGAGAGATGTGTCAAGGAGAGATGGGGCTCAGGCTGGATGGAATGAGGAGAAATGCCTTGTTGGCCCGGAACTTCCTCTCCTAGTCAGAATTGATGTCAGGGAGCGGAATGCTGGTCAGCGCAACGCTTCTGCAGGGAAAGCTTGGGACGGCGGTGGCTTGGGGGCTGTTCCCCGATGGCGGTGGCAGCAAACCGAGTGGCTTGGGGGAGGGCACGGAGAAAGAAAGAAAGGGGGCAGACAGGGAGACAGAAAGAAGGGGGAACAGGGAGACAGAAAGAAAAAGTTGGGGGAGAGAATGAGGTCTGGAGGAGAGGAAACATACAGGAGGCTGAAAGAAAGGAAGAAAGATTGAATGCACAGTCAGAAGAAGAAAGTGCAACCAGAAACTCATGAAATCACCAAACAGCAAAGGTAGGAAAAATGATTGTATTTTCAATTTAGTGATCAAAATGTGTCAGTTTTGAGAATTTATATCTGCTGTCTATATTTTGCACTATGGCTCCCTTTTACTAAACCGCAATAGCGTTTTTTAGCGCAGGGAGCCTATGAGCATTGAGAGCAGCACGAGGCATTCAGCATAACTCCCTGTGCTAAAACCTACTATTGTGGTTTAGTAAAAAGGGAGGGGGTGTATTTGTCTATTTTTGTATTTTGTTACTGAGGTGACATTGCATAGTCATCTGCCGTGACCTCTTTGAAAAAACCCGGAATATGAATAATTAACATTTTCTCTGCCTTTCAGTGTGCTTTGTGTTTTTTTTAAATTTTATTGTTGGTAGATCATTTTGACTTAGTCATTATAAAAGTAGCTCGCAAGCCCATAAAGTGTGGGCACCCCTGATCTATTTATTCCATTAATGGCGACACAATCATTTTCCTATTAGTATGTGGTCATTAGTGCATGAGCCCTTTACACCTATTTTGTAGGAAATAAGGGCTCATGCGCTAACTAACCACCGGCACCTAAGTTAAGGCGCCATTTATAGAAAACGGGCCTTTGTGCAAATAAATTTAGCAGTATTAAATGAATATTCAATATTTGCACTTTATTGTGGAAAATAGCAGAAATTTAACATACTTCACTAATAGCTAAACACATATACTTTGATGTAGTCATCTACCAATGGTATTCCAAACCCTCAGGCATTCAGTGTCTTCTTAAGATAGTCAAGAATAAGCCTGCAATGCTGTTCAACTCCTTGCAACAAGGTTTCATGCTGCTCTGAGTGCACTAAAACGGAAATTCTATAACCAGCTCCTAAACTTAGGCGTCGGTAGGACTATGATGGGGGGGGGAGGTTGTTCCAGCAGGAGGGAGTGGGCATCCCTCCTGCTGTGGAACTTTGGAGGGGGAGGTCAGGGGTTCCGACAGGAGGGAGTGGACATCCCTCCTGCCGATGTTGAGGGGGTCCTCTGCTGCAGACACTCAGCTGATCACAGCAGGGGTATTTTTTCCCCCAATCAGCTGAGAGCCTTGCTGGCTCAGCTGATCATGGATAGCTTCCCCTGCTGCAATCAGCTTATCGCTGCTGCGGGCTATCTTTAGGATCCTGCGACAGCATAGATTGGCGGCTGATATGTAGGCCAGGGTTTTCTGGGTCTACATTTCAGCCGCCTATCTTTGCTGCGTCAGGCGCGATTCTGTAACTGGAGCTGTCGATTGACACACAATCGGCGGCCGCTTTTGAGGTGGCCACCGACATAGCCACCGGTTACAGAATCTGGGAATCAGTGCAGTGTGAGGCCTTGTTGCAAGGAGTTGAACAACATCATTTAATAAAATACTGCTAGATTTTTTGCAAAAAATGTATTTTTATCATTATTTGATGACAAAAGAATGTAATTACCCTTTTTCCGTATGTGCTTGCCCTCTGTCTCCCTTTCCTGTTCTATTCAATATTGGATTTTTCCCCTTCAGCCTTGTGTAATCAAAGTTGGTTTATAAAGTCTAAATGTACGTTTTATACTATTGTGTAATGACTATTGTTTGTATATCCCTCCATTTTATAATTTTATAACTGCAACCTACTTAGAAATTTGATAAGCGGGATAACACATTTTAATAAAACTGGAAACTTATTGGGAACTAAGGAATCTGACCCCGTGTGTTATAATAAGCATACTGGAGAATCTGTAGTGTTTTTTCTGTAAAGAGATATTGTTCTTTTAGACTTGTCATAAAATTTTTTTATTGTATCCTTGCTGAGTGTGAAAATGTATGAGTTACAGCTATAATACCAAGAAATTTGCTCCATTTAGCAAAAATAATAGCAAATTTTAAGAAAAACAGAGCTTTATGTAATCAGTGGCTTTGAAGGACCCCAGGATGAGCTTTAAAAAATTTTTTAAAATTATTTTCTGATCAAGCACAATCAAATTAATGGGAGAACTTCAATTCACACAGTTTTTCCAACTTTGTTTTTCTGGAGAACCCTAGTAGAACTTAGATCTGTTTTAATGTGCTCTTCAAGAATGTTCTGACCTTTTACACAAAAGTTGCTATTGTATTATACCTACTTGCTTAAAAATGATTTACATCTTGTTTCCTTTTTGAAGTTGCAAGCTTAGAACCAACATTACCAAAATGTCGCCTGCTTTTGTAGAAAATATAGCACTTGCACTATTTCATCAACTTTATTCACCTTCCAGATGATCGAACTGAACTTATGCTGTGGAGGATATGCTGACTAGCACTTTTTCCATTCTTAATGTATTAACAAAAGCCAATAGTGTCAGTTTTAACAGTTTTAGCTTAATTCCCTTGATGCTTTTAACAAAAGTTGAAACCTCTGCCATGTCTTACCCTGACAGATTCCTTGCTATCATAGCACACTTAAAATAAAATGTCATCTCTAGTCAGAAAGTTCTTTTTCTTCTAATAGTACAATCTCTTTTTTTTCCCTGAAAACCTGAGCCTCAAATTACTGTACTTTTCTTTTTACATAGAAACATGGGAATTGAAAGCAGGTAAGAAATATAGAACATGACAGAAGCAAAAAGCACTAAGGCCTATGAAATATACCCTTCCAGTTCTATAATCCCTTCCACTTCTCCCTTCTTGTCCCATACTTTCTTGAGGTCAGCTAATTGCATGCCTCCTTCACTTCCATTGGGAAGTTGTTCCCTGATTCCACCACTCTTTTGGTAAAGAAATATTTCCTTAATTACTCCTAGGTCTTTCTCCTTCCACTGTCACCCCACAACTCCTCATTCTAAAGCTTCTTTACCATAGAAAGAGGCCTACCTCAAGGAGAAGGAATTAAAAGGAGAGCCTGCTTACTGGGACCAACAATACTTGCCTTACCCACACAAATAGAGTGGAGCCAGTGACGAGGTGATATCATCTACTTGTGACTTTAACAGATCTGTTTCATTGTGGTGCACAGCCAAAGATGCATTCCCAATAAGGCATGCCTTATCCTTTTGGAAGCCCTTCAGAGCACTGAGGAGTGCTGGGATGCTGGAACAAATTTGAGCATCCCGAAGATAGAAGTCAGGAATGTTGGGTCTTTACAGGATTGATTGTTGGAATTTGAAATAGGCAGAAGGAAGATGAAGGCCCTTGGTTCTTGTCACCCACCAATGACAACTGATCCTATGTGCAGGTGAATGCAGTGGAACCTCTAAGGAGAGTTCCTCTTTAAGCTTGGGTCAATCAACCCCTCCACCACAACCCATTGATTCTATCAGTGCTTGTATTCCATTTTCTCTTGGCCTTTTCTCAGTTCAACCAGTGTCATCTAGTTCAGTTCTTCTGAGGCTGTTGGTACTTCCTTAGGCTATTACTACATCACCCTTGTTAGGAACTATTCAAGATAGGGTCATTTCTATCAAGGAAGTGTCATTAAAGGATATTTAATATACGCTAGTAAATACCTCCTGAAGGGTCTAGGATGATTCAGTGCAGCCTGTTCAGCAGGGCTGTTTCAGCCAGCCCAGTTCAGCATGCCATTTAACCATGGCTGTTTCACTGTGACTGTTGTAATGGTGAGCACTTACATCGAAGCTGTGAGGTTCAAAAGCCCCCCTTGCCCAATCACTGCTTCTTTCCTTTCCCTTCACCCACCCTCGGTCTTCTCCTGCCTCCATATCATCTGGTTTGAAAGGGGGGAGGGGACCATCATCACAGATCAATGTGGCGCATCGTAAGGTTTCCCTTTATATTGGAACAGAAAGTTGTCCAGAGGAAAGGCTTCTGGGGTAAAAGGTTGACTTTGAAAGGGTGTCTTAATATTAAGAGATGAAACAGCCCATGCTGAAAGGACTGCTCTTAAAGGGTCATGCTGAAATGGCCATCCTAAATCATCCCATTCCCCTCCTGAATGTCTAGATTATGGGGGAATTCTAAAAGTGGGTATCTGCTCTTAGGCACCCCATCAAGCCCAGTAGCCCATTCTCACGGTGGCCAATCCAGGTCACTAGTACCTAGCCAAACCCAAGGAGCAGCAACATTCCATGCTACCAATCCAGGACAAGCAGTGGCTTCCCCATGTCTTTCTCAATGACAGACTATGGACTTTTCCTCCAGAAAATTGTCCAAACCTTTCTTAAAACCAGCTAAACTATCTGCTCTTACTACAATGCGTTCCAGAGTTTATCTATTCTCCAAGTGAAAAAATATTTCCTGCTAAGGTTTTCAAACATGGAGAATTGGTTGCTTGCCTTTCCTCCACAGGTAATTTCCTTAATAGAACCTGAATGTTTCCTTGCATTTCGCTGGTGCTGCTGATATCAGGGACAATTTAGTTTGCATTTGAAACATTAGATGTTGGAGAATATATTTAGAGCTCATAATTTGCTTGAATTTCCCATTTACACATGATCTTAAACCATCCATATTGTTAAATATGTACTTTAAGGAAATTGTGAAGATTCTGCATGCTGAGCAAATTGTCATGTCTAATTGTTATTATTTATCTAGGAATGTGAATATAGTGAATCCATTAGAGGGGGCAGCCTGATACTTTGCAGATGGCTGAGAGTTTAGATATATCTAAATTCTTAGAAGATTCTCAGAATAATATTTCTCATTGATCTGCCGTTAAAGTAACTTTCAATACTGAAATAAAAATTTGTTTTTTTGTTGTATGTCATTATAAATATTTCCTGACATTGCTTGTCCAGCACAGATGAGAAGGAATTTTTTTTCTAGCCCTAGGTTGTAAGTAGTAGGGGGATACTCGATGAAGTTACATGGAAATACTTTTAAAACCAATAGGAGGAATTTTTTTTTTTCACTCAAGAGAATAGTTAAGCTCTGGAACGCTTTGCCAGAGGTTATGGTAAGAGCGGATAGCATAGTTGGTTTTAAGAAAGGTTTGGACAAGTTCCTGGAGGAAAAGTCCAAAGTCTGTTATTGAAAAAGACATGGGGGAAGCCACTGCTTGCCCTGGATCGGTAGCATGGAATATTGCTACTCCTTTGGTTTTGGCCAGGTACTAGTGACCTGGATTGGCCACCTTGAGAACGGGCTACTGGGCTTGATGGACCATTGGTCTGACTCAGTAAGGCTATTCTTATGTTTTTATGTTCTTATGCTTTGGTTCTTTTTTTAAATGTCTATGAAAGTCTCTCGATTCTCTTGAAGGTAAACATATCTTTTTTTTTCTCTTCAATTAGATATTAGATAAGATATTAAATCATAGGCTGGTAATTATAATAATAATAACTTTATTTTTCTATACCGCCATAGTCAAACTGACTTCTAGGCGGTTCACATAGAAAGAAGGCTGGACAATCAGCGAATTACAAAATGCAAGAAGAAGGATGTTACATAGTAAATTGGAGAAGCATGGGGAAAGAATATATGAGAGAAGAAAGATGTTACATAATACATTGGGGTTGAAAGGGGAAAGAATACCTGAGAGAGGTCATCTGATTAAGCAAGGAATTTGTCAAATAGAGCGGTTTTAATTGATTTTCGGAATGTGTTATAGGTCTGTCTGGCTTTATTTATGTGGTTTCCCAGCCAGGATTGCTGTCTGTTTGCTTGGAACATGAAGGTTCAGTGAAGTATTATAATAAGTAGAGATATAAGTTTTGTGTTTTAAACAGATGTAAATTGTTTTGTAATTGCACTCATAGTAAATGTTGGTAGATAAAGACCTGCACAGTCTATTAAGTCTGCCCAACAAGGTAGCCAGAGTTGAATCTGGCACACTGTAAAAGTTCTAATTCATCATGATTAAATACTAGAATATTTAAATTCTGTCTCTGCCTGCCAATTTTGGAGCACAGACTATAAAAGTCTGCCTGGCACTGGCCTTATTTCCCAACCTCTGGAGTTGCCACTGAAGCCCATTCCAGTCTTGATCCTGATCTATTTTTGCTATTTATGGAACCCAGTTTGTAGAAGTCTGCCCAGCATTGGTTTTGCTTCCCAACCTCTGAACCTGCCATCAAAGCTCACTTCAATTTTGAGGTCATTTAAGTTTTGCTTTAATTGGATTATATCCTTGTTCTACATAGTGTTCTATTTAGGGTTACTGTTTTTAATGATTTAGGGATGCATGACCCCACCCTGTTTCCCCCAGCTCTGCCTTGTTCCGCCTCCAGCCCTCTATTCTGCCCCCAGCCCCGCCCCATACAAAGCCTTGTCTCTTCTTTTCCGACCTCTGGGCCGCATCTGGAGGGCCTCTGATCATGCACAGATAAATGTAACATTCTCAGAGGACCTCTAGACATGGCCGTAGCTCGGGTCTTTCCAAAGCCCGGACAAATTGCTGGGTTTTGGAAAGTCTGTCCAAGCACCTGGACTGTCCTCTAAAAAGAGGACATGTCTGAGGTTTCCTGGACATCTAGTAACCCTACCTCTATGTTTATTTTACTTCTCAGTTAGTGAAAATATGATTAGTTTTTATTATTGTTTTTTTTTTTTAGATATCTCATTTTGTTTATTCTTTATGTGGCATTTATACCATGAAGATAGTCTGACATTTAGTAGCAGTACTGTATTGCAAGACTACTGCGAAAGTTTGACCAGCGTTGTTTTTTAGCAGGCATGGCAAGAACAACTGAGAGTCACTCCTACATGGCCTCTAAACTTCAGGAAAATCCCCATTAAGTGGTGATGGTAGTGGTTAAGGGTAGATGGTTTGGAAACCTTAAACTCTGTGAGATGTTGTTTTACCTTGCACTGGTCCCTTTAAAACAGTGGTCTCAAACTCAAACCCTTTGCAGGGCCACATTTTGGATTTGTAGGTACTTGGAGGGCCGCAGAAAAAATAGTTAATGTCTTAATAAAGAAATGACAATTTTGCATGAGGTAAAACTCTTTATAGTTTATAAATCTTTCCTTTTGGCTAAGTCTTAATAATAATATTGTAATTTATAGCTAAAGAGACATATGATCAAGAAACTGTTTTATTTTACTTTTGTGATTATGATAAACTTACCGAGGGCCTCAAAATAGTACCTGGCGGGCCGCAAGTTTGAGGCCACTGCTTTAAAAGATAGCATGCCCAACTTGGGGACTACAGTGTTTGCATTGCTGCTGCTAGGAACGTGCAATGTTTCTTGCTACAGCAATGCAAATTAATATTGACCATACAGCACTCAGATTGGTTACTCAAGTGATAAATAACATTTTATTAAAAAGCAATATTTTACCACAGTTTAATTACTACTACCCTTTATTGCATACACTGTGGATACATTTTAGAACACAGGGTTTTTCTATTATTGTACATAAGAAAGGTAATTGTGTACCAGCCCCTAAGCTTCTATGACAGGTATGATTCACAAATGTTAAACCAGTTTTCCTCACAGAAAGTACATACATGCATAAATTTATACCTGGTCTTTGGTATGCACAAATTTCATAGTTTGTTTTATGTCCCTAAATTTATGATTATTATTATCTTGTGGTTTTCCACAGCCTGCCAGATGCTCTTGGCTCAGTTTGGCACACTAAATATCGGGTCCTTCCCAACAACCTAGGATATTCAGAGGTATCGGCACAGGATGTGGGCAGTTCCAAGCAGTGCAGCCTTCTGTAGTTGACAGATGGTGATTTTTGTCAGCTACCGAATACAGTCTATTTAGATGTTCTCTACGTCTTTTCAATATTGCTCCAGGAGCGCCAGTTACTACAGGGACCACAACTGCAGGTTTTTGTCAGAGTCACTCATCTGGAATCTTCAAGTCTTGATGTGATCTTCTCCAAATGCTTGTCTTCATCAGGGCTGTCTTCTGGTATAGCCATATTTATGATCCACACCTACTTACTTTCAACCACAATGGTACTGTGCAGCAAGTGTTTGTCTGTATCCTATAAGTCTCAGAGAATTTTGACATGTTTATTTTCAACCATGGTTTTGATTTTGTGTTCCCACCAGTTACAGGAAAATAATTATTTAGCAGATTATCCAGTATATCATGGCCACTACTTTGTTATGTCTTTCCCTATGGTCAATCTGAGTGATATTTTTGCAGCCAGTGACTGGATAGTTCACATCTCTTGGACTTCTTTGCAGAGGCAGTGTTTGCTGTCATTGAATGTTTTATCAATTTTAGATTTTAATGTATGTGTTTGAAGTGCTTGTTCCTGTACTGCCTTGACTAGTCCTTCAATTTCTTTCCTCAGGGTTCCTCTCTTCAGCCACGGCCACTTTTTAGATAGACTTTTCCTTCAGTGTCTTTTTTATGCTATTCAGGGAGTAATTATTGTTCCACTTGTCAGTTTCTTACTTGTTCTTGTCTGCTTGGATTCTTTGGTCTTAAGTAGTCCTTATAATTTATTAGCTTTAGTGTATCCCTTTCACTATTGTTTACACAGGCAGTTAGGCCTCGTTTCTCTTCTTCTATTGTTTTTAGCACCTACAGTACTTCTCTTTCACCAGTGGCGTACAGTAAGGACTTTCAGAGGATTCAGCTCCACAGCCTTACTTTTTTATTTTTTTGTTGTTTACTTTTTGCTTGATGCAGTTTGATTTGTTGAGTAGGCAGACTGCTTAACCAGTCAAACTGCATCAAACAAAACATAAACCATAAAAAAAGGCAGGCTCTTGGGCTGGCGATTCTCCAAACTCCCCTGAAGGTCCTGATAGTACTGATGTGAATTTGATTGGCTGAGCAGCATTTGCCTGTTGCCTGCTCAACCAATAAAATTCAGAACAATGCCCTCAGGGCCTTTAGTGGGTGGGGCAAATCCCTTGAAGGCCCTGACCACACATCACAGTTTTCCACCCATATAGTAAAGAGGATAAAGCTCATCAATATTACTGTAGGAGCTCAAATAAAAATGAATGGTTATGATTATTATTATTTCGCCCATCATCAAACTTCTAATCAAGTTAGCAATTCTGTAACTGCATATCTGCAGTTACGTTCACCTTGTACACATAATGCAATATATGCTATTTTGTAAAGGAATATGTAAGTGCTTTAGCACATAAATGCAAGGGGCATGTGAGTGGGAAGAGCATGGGTGGGACATGGACATATTGGCCATATATATTTTTAACTGACACGATACTGTAAGTTATGTGTGTGGCGTGTTTGCAATCAGGTGCGCTCATGTACACCTGCCATTGACCTGGCATAAGTGAGCACACCTAACTTTAGGTGCACTAAAGCAAATTTACAGCAGCATTCTATAATGAAATTTGAGCACCCAGATGCCCTTGTAGAATAGGTGCTTCCTGCAGATCATTGGGGTGCCTGACATAGAATTGCCCCCACCCCATAGAATTGCCCCATAGTCCCAAGTTCCATAAAAAATCTAAACTCACCCCATAATACTTATTCAGAAATTGCTAATCAAAATCTAAAAAAAATAAAATCTATATCTATATGAAACAAAAGCTTTCTCGAAGAGCCATGTCTGATTTTTTTCTAAAAGTCTGAAAAGTAGACTCTTTCTAATACACACGGGCAAATTAATTGAGAAGGATCCCAGCTTTGCTTTCCCTTTTTGTTTCCCTATATGTTTTGTGTGTGTGTGTGTATGTGTGATTTTTTTTTTTTAAATCCTAGGCAGCTTAAATGATTTCTTATAGATAAGGACAAACCTTTATAAGAGTAATTAGAGGCCATAAATTGTATTGAAATGTGAAGTTAATCATTTTCCCCCTCTAATGTGGTTTTTGTGGGATCCGGAAGGTTCGCCCCCCACATTTCGCCCCCAGCAATTCGCCCCTCACATTTCGCCCCCGCACATTTCGCCCCCCGGATGTTTCGCCCCCACACATTTCGCCCCCGCACATTTCGCCCCCCGGATGTTTCGCCCCCACACATTTCGCCCCCGCACATTTCGCCCCCGCACATTTCGCCCCTGAGCGTTGGATTATGTGTACTGCACATTTCGCCCCTGAGCGTTCCTCCGTTCTCTCTCTCTCACTCTAACTTTGTATCCCTTCCCACCTCCCCTTTCTGGTCTGAGTCATTCTTTTCCTCTCTTTATCTTTCCCCTACCCCACCCCCAATTGTAGGTCCAGCATCTGTTCCTTCCCACCCTCTTTTCTGGTATGGGTCACTTTCTCTCCTCCCCTCCCCACTTATGGTTCCAGCACTCTGAAGCAGCAGCGGCCGCCGATCCTGACAATCTCACTTACCCGAAGCAGTAGTGGCAGCCTGTGAGCAGAGGCAGTGCCGTAAACAGGCTGCTTTCGGCCAGCCCTGGCAGGGGTCGGGGGAGACGGGGCCATGGGGGGGGTTAATGGGAGCTTTTAGCCCAAGTCCGACGTGGACTTCATGAACTGTTCGGAGCAGTTGTCGGTTGGATTGGGATCGAGGTGAGCTGGAGTGACGGGGAGGGTTTCAGGCTTCTCTCTCTCCTCTTCCAAGTCTGTCCTTCCTCCCGTGGGAACAACTCTTAGCCTTCGCTCCGGGCCTAAAGTTGGCCCGGGTTCTGTGATTTGACCCCCGAGGCCTCTTTCTCTTGACAGCTCATGTCCCAATGCCAGAGTTGGAGGAGGGAGAGGGGGGGGGGCACCGCCGCTCACTTCGTTTTCCACATAGACCCTCACGAAATGTTTCCAAAGAAAAGTCGCTTTGGTTTTCCCCGTCTCCTCCCCTAACTTTTCGCTCTTAAATCTGGGGAAGTCTTGGCTTTTCTGACCCTAACTTCATTCACTTCGCAGCCCAGGTGAAAAGGGCAGGAAGGAGGTGCGTTTTCTTCTCCTCCTCTCTGGCTTTGGGGGTAGCGGTGGCCAAGTGGCCTTTTGGCCATTGCTTCAGCTGCTTGAAAGGAGCCGGTGCTGGCTGTGGGCTGGCAGCACCGCCGTCCATGACAACACCCACTCCCTCCCGCACCGCCGTCCATGGCAGGCAAAGCACACAAGAAAGCCCCCACCCCACCGGGGATCACGGAGGGGCCCAGGCAGTGAAACAGGTGAGACGGCAGCAACTAAGCTCATGTTCCCTTTCGGCGGACCTGCGGCTCGTCGGAGGCGCGCGGCGTACGCTCCACATCAGCAGCGCCTGAAAAAGAAAAGTCAGGCGCGCTCCGAGTCAGGCGCGCTCCGAGACGGATTTCTTTTTCCCCTCAAAGGCAGGGGCGAAATGTGCGGGGGCGAAATGTGCGGGGGCGAAATGTGTGGGGGCGAAATGTGTGGGGGGCGAAATGTGTGGGGGCGAAAAATACCTGGGGGCGAAATGTGGGGGGCAAAATGTGAGGGGCGAATTGCTGGGGGCGAAATGTGGGGGGCGAAACTTCCGTGAACCGGTTTTTGTTCATTCTTGTATTTCTGTTTGGAAATCTAAATTTGAAATAAAAAATATTAATCCAGGCAAAAGACCCTGCAATGGAAGATATTTAAACCCTACTTGATGTAAGCCAGCCATTGGGCAATCAAATAACCCTTGTTGAGTAGATCATGGCCTGCAAAGACATGCATTCTAATAATCACAGACATTTATACTACACATGCATTATACACATACATAATAAAACACTCGCAAGTAATACAAAATTTTCAATGACGAGGGAGTAAGATCCATAACTTTGGACCCAATATTATGCAAACCACCAAGTTCTATACTAACTCTAAAGATTGTTCTAGAATCATGGGTGAACCAACATAGACAGCATAAGAGTAATCCAAAATTAATAGAAACACAGCCTGTAGCACAGTAAAAATAAAAATAATAATAATAAATATGACTCCATTCAGACTGAATAAACGTAGGGCTTTTTTTGAGGGGGTAGTAAAGTCTTGATAAAAAAGCTCAGGTTCTACACACTCAGGCTGCCTTTTCAAGGATTTTGTGACTGGTTAAAGGGGGCTTAGCTACTCTGGAGTGGGTCCCTCAGTGATCACCCCACTCCTGATAT
Source organism: Geotrypetes seraphini (assembly GCF_902459505.1). Lineage (NCBI taxonomy): Eukaryota > Metazoa > Chordata > Amphibia > Gymnophiona > Dermophiidae > Geotrypetes > Geotrypetes seraphini. The sequence goes on from NC_047085.1 coordinate 137,986,224, forward strand.
TTGAGTACTGGCACCTTTATTGCTAGAAAAAAATGCACTGCGTAAACCCGTGTGCATGCAGGCTGCATTGTATAAGTATAACGGCCTTTTTTACAAAGCCGCACAGCAACAGCCCCAAAGCCCTTTAAATCTCTATGGACTTCGGGGCCATTAGCGCAGCGCAGCCGCTAACGCGGCTTTGTAAAAGAGGCCATAAGTGTATATAGAAACATAGAAAGATGATGGCAGATAAGGGCTACAGCCCATCAAGTCTGCCCATACCATTGACCCCCTTTTAAGTCTACTGGCCCCCTTAACTCTACTGACCTGCTCTATTAAGTCTATATCCTAGCGACCCTATTCATTGGTATGACTCTCGCAGTGATCCCACATAGGTATCCCCTTTATTCTTGAAGTCTGGGATACTGCAGGCCTCGATCACCTGTACTGGAAGCTTGTTCCAATGCTCTATCACTCGTTCCGTGAAGAAGTACTTCCTGACGTCTCCACGAAACTTCCCTCCCCTGAGTTTGAGCGGATGTCCTCTTGTGTTCGAGGGTCCTTTGAGAAGAAAGATATCATCTTCCACCTCGACCCGTCCCGTGATGTACTTAAATGTCTCAATCATGTCTCCCCTCTCCCTACGCTCCTCGAGAGTATAGAGCTGCAATTTGTTCAGTCTCTCTTCGTACGAGAGACCTTTTAGCCCCGAGACCATCCTGGTGGCCATCCGCTGAACCGACTCAATTCTGAGCACATCTTTTCGGTAATGTGGCCTCCAAAATTGCACACAGTATATAGTCTGAGCAGCTTCATTAAAGGAACAGAAAAAGGCATGAGAGATGTCCTAATCAACCAATATTTAACTTTATTGTTAAAAGTCCCAAGGATCCTAGTTTCGGCATACAATGATGATCAGGGGACACTGAGAAACGTTGATGGAGGAATTGAAGAAGAAAGTAACAGAGCCAGTAACATGCAGCAAACACTGTCGCTCAGTTTCCCGAGATACTTTGGGGTAAATTCAAGAAAGGTCGCCTAAAGTTTTGCACCAAACATTTTGGTGCTAAGCATCAATTCTATAATGGCAGTTTTGCACAAACTACTATTATAGAATACTTGTGTAAATTCTCATTTGCTTGCCTAACTTTAGGTGCGAGAGCTTGTGCCAGCTCAAATGCGGTGTAAGTGCTGACACCTCATCTTTGGAAGTTAGGTATGTAACTGCATGTATTTTATAACATGTGCCTGCAAGTCCTGACCTGTTTGTACTCCTCCCTGGTCCTCACCATGTTGCAGTTGTACACTATGGATTTTGCATTTACACTTGATAGAACACTGACTATGGTCAGTCACGTGTATAACTGATAACTGGTGACAATTAGCACCAATTAATTATACCTAGTACCAATTACTGCTAGTTAACAGAAATTATCAACTCATTATTATATTGTTTTGCGCCCAACTGACCCTATTCTGTAACATGCATGCACAATTGTACGTGCTAAACATAAGGTTGCACACCCAACTTTATAGAATTTGGGGATTGTGACGCAACACTGAGATGGTTTTCGTAGTGAACAAACTTGTTAGATTAGAGCACATGTGTCAAACACAAGGTCCGCAGGCCAAATCCGGCCCGCCTGGCCATTTTGCATGGCCCACGGCAGTGCTCTCAGAACTTCCTCTTCTCACGGCCCAGCATGTCTTCCCTCTCGCGCCGGTCTGATGTTGTCGTTACACTGAAAAATCTGCCAGCCTTGGCTGTGATTCAGCAATGTTGTCCGCGGCTCCCCTTCCTGCTTTCCGTATGCCGTGGTCCACCCAGGTGGAAACAGGAAGTTGCATCATTGGAGACAGACCAGGGCAGATGGAAAGCAGGAAGGGGAGCCGCGGACAACGTTGCTGAATCACTGCCGAGACAGGTAGATTTTTCAGCTTGACAGCAACATCGGACCGACATGGGAGAGAAGACATGCTGGACCATGAGAAGGGGAAATTCCAGGAGCACTGCCGCGGGCCACTTTTTCAGCATGACAGCGACATCTGACCGCACAGAGAGAAGGGGGAGGACATGCTGGGCCGAGGAAGCCTCCTGGACTAACTTATTTAAAAATATATATATTTTTAAGTAGGAAGGGGGTATTAAAAGCATTGCCAGATTGGGCATGGGGGGGAGCTTATGAGAGAGATGGTGGGCAGTGTTCTGAAGGGAGAGAAGTTGGACTTGGGGTGGTGTGGAGGAAGAGAGAAAGAGATACTTGAAGGGAGAACTGTTGGGAAGAGAACAGGGAGGGAGGCAGGCAGGCAGACAGATAGGGAGAGACTTGGGATGGGAGTCAGTTGGAAAGGGAAAGGGACAGAAGTTGGATCTGGGGAGGGAAGGGAGGGAGAAATGTTAGGCCTGGGGGTGGAAGGGAGAGAGAGATGCAGCATCTTTTTTTTTTCCTCTCATTGTTCAGCATCAAGGGGGAGGGAAGAAGAACAGAAAAGAGAGGGAGCAAAAATGTTGGACCATGGGGAGAGAGGAGGAGAAATATGGTAATTGGAGTAGATAGAAGGAAATAGGAGGCTGGGAAAGGAATGAGATGGGAAATGGGAGTTAGGGACTGAGAGGAGATGGAGAATTGAGAGGTAGCCGAAAATTTAAAACGAAGGTTGAGAAAGAGGGCAATTTTTGAGTGGACAGAGGCAAAAAAAAAAGAAAAAGTTAAGAAAGCTGAGTGGGAAAAATCAATATGTTGGAGACAGGCATAAGGAGGGAATGGAACAAGAAAGAAGAAGAGAAAAAATGGACAGAAGATACTGGAAAGAAAATTAAAAGATAGACAAAAAGTAGAAAGAGAAACTGGGACCAAGATGATGGAAAAACAAAATGACCAGACAACAAAAGGTAGAAAAAACTAATTTTATTTTCTAATTTTTGATTACAATATGTCAGATTTGAAATTTGTATCCTGACAGAGCTGATGTTAGACAGCAAGGTGAACTAGGACCTAAAAGAAAGAGGAAAAGTTTTTTTTATTTATTTTGTTTCACCATAGAGCCAGCGTAGGGTTGGAGAGGTTGTAACCTTTTACTTCTACTAAGACCAAAGGGTCCTTTTATTAAAGTGCGCTAACCAGTTTAGCACGCACTACATGCTAAGATGCCCATAGGAACATAATGGATGCCTTAGCATTTAGCATATCTTATTAAAAAATTGAGCCTACAACTTAGCCTGTGTTTTAGATTTTGGCCCCTTATATGATTGAGTTTGACACCCCTGGATTAGAGCCATGAATTGCAAGAAATAATGGACAGGTATTGTTCAATATTTTGTTTCATTGATTTAGTTGATTGGCTGCTGTCTCTCTCTTTCTCTCTCTCTCTTTCTCTCAAAGTAAATCTCACAGCAGCTGGTTAATTTCCCTGGCTTCACACTTCTGTTTAATGATCCGCATCTCATGTGCCACCTTTCTCATATATTGAAAGGTACAAACTGAACCTATAAAATTAAAAAAACACTTGATTATCTGTGTATTTCAGTTTCTACCGCCATCATATAAATTCTTGTAAATTAACTTTTTGAAAGGTTTATCTGTTTATCTGATGTTTGATATGAAATCATTGGAAATTCTGAGTTCTTGATATACTTGTTTATATGAGGATACGATTCACAGTCAATAATGTCATCTAATTAAAATTTTGACTACCAGTTCCAATTGTAAACTATAAAGGGTTGCTTAAAAATTAATAGGGTCTAGGTCAGAAGACAGGGTGAGTGGAGAAGAAGGAAGATAAGAACATAAGAATTGTCGCTGCTGGGTCAGACCAGTGGTCCATCGTGCTCAGCAGTCAACTCATGTGGCAGCCCTTAGGTCAAAGACCAGTGTCCTATTTAAGTATAGCCTTACCTGCATACGTTCTGGTTCAGCAGGAACTTATCTAACTCTTTCTTGAATCCCTGGAGGGTGTTTTCCCCCATAACAGCCTCTAGAAGAGCATTCCAGATTTCTACCACTTTGGGTGAAGAAGAACTTCCTTATGTTTGTATGGAATCTATCCCCTTTTAACTTTAGAGAGTGCTCTCTCATTCTCTTCACCTTGGAGAGGGTGAACAATCTCTCTTTCTCTAAGTCAATTCCCTTCAATATCTTGAATGTTTCGATTATGTCCCCTCTCAGTCTCCTTTTTTCAAGGGAGAAGAGGCCCAGTATCTATAGTCTCTCATTGTACGTCAACTCCTCCAGTCCCTTAACCATTTTTGTCGCTCTTCTCTGGATCCTTTCGAGTAGTATTATGTCCTTTTTCATGTACGGCGAGCAGTGTTGGATGCAGTATTCCAGATGGGGGCGCACCATGGCCCAGTACAGAGGCATGATAACCTTCTCAGATCTGTTTGTGATCCCCTTCTTAATCATTCCTAGCATTCTGTTCACCCTTTTTGCCGCCACCGCACATTGTGTGGATGGCTTCACTGACTTGTCTACAAGCACTCCCAAGTTTTTTTCTTAGGGGCTCTCTCCGAGTACAGCACCCGGCATACTGTATTCGTGCATATGATTTTTGTTCCGACATGCATCACCTTGCACTTATCACGTTGAATCTCATTTGCCATTTCGCGACCCATTCCTCGACTGCGTGTATGTCTCGTAGGTCTTTGCAATCATTCTGTGTCCTCACTACTCTGAATAACTTTGTATTGTTCGGAAATTTAATCACCTCACTCGTACCAATTTCCAGGTCGTTTATAAATATGTTGAGCATGGGCCTGAGCACCAAACCCTGCAACACTCCACTCATGACGCTTTTCCAATCCGAGTATTGTCCATTTACCCCCACTCTCTGTTTCCTACCCGCCAATCAGTTTTTAATCCACATGAGTATATCATCTTCGATTCCATGGCTCACAATTTTTTGAAGTAGACGGTCATGTGTTACCTTGTCAAATGCCTTCTGAAAATCTAGATATACATTGATATACATACACTGGTTACCGATGGAGGCACGCGTAAAGTTTAAGTTCGCCTGCTTCTGCTTTAAAGTACTATACGGACTAGCCCCTAAATACATAACTGACCTTTTCTCCTCTGCCAACAGGCATAAGAGAAGCTCACATCAAACTTAGTTTCCCCCCCAGTTAGAGGATGTAAACTCAAAAAACACCATCAACATCTTCTCTCACATTAGGCAGCATTATGGGGTAAAGATCTAGAACAATTGCTTTTGCCCACTACTTATGAGGAATTCAGGAAACGCCTAAAAACATATCTGTTCCTGAAGTATCTAGACAACTGACCCATACAACTCTTTCTCTTCAATAACGGTTCTCTTTCTCTTCAATAACAGTTCTCTTTCTCTTCAGTAACGGCCCTTTGTTAAGTTCAATCAATTTGTACCATCTTTTAATCTTTGTAAACTGCATAGAATTTCACGGTCCTACGGTATATAAACTGTTATTATTATTATTATTGTCGACCGGGTCACCCTTGTCTATCTGTCTGTTTACTCCCTCGAAGAAGTGCAGTAAATTTGTTAAGCAAGATCTTTGTTTGCTGAAGCCGTGCTGGCTGGTCCTCATCAGATTGTGTCTGTCAAGGTGATCAATGATGCAGTCCTTTATCAGCGCTTCTACCATCTTTATTGGTACTAAAATCAGACTCACTAGTCTGTAGTTTCCCGGATCTCCCTTCGAACCTTTCTTGAAGATCGGCGTAACATTCGCCACTTTCCAGTCTTCCGGAATCTTTCCTGATTTGATCGACAGATTGGCTATTAGTTGAAGCAATTCAGCTATAACCCCTTTCAGTTCCTTGGTTACCCTCGGGTGGATTCTGTCCAAGCCCGGGGATTTATCTTTTTTAAGCCTATCAATTTGCCTACATACCTCTTCTAGGCTGACTGTCAACCCTGTCAGTTTTCCGTCTTCATTTCCTGTGTATAGCATGTCGGCTTCTGGTATATTGGATATATCCTCTTCGGTAAATACAGACGCAAAAAATGTGTTCAGTTTGTCAGTGATGGCTTTGTCCTCCTTTAGTACTATCTTTATTCCATGGTCATCCAATGGCTCCACTGCTTCCTTCGCGGGCCGTTTCCCTTTAATAAATAAAAAGACCGGCTTAAAATTTTTTGCCTTCTTGGCTATTTTTCCCTCATAGTCTCTTTTGGCCCCTCTCACCACCTTATGGCACTTGCTTTGATGTTGTTTGTGCTTTTTCCAGTTTTTGTCCTTTTCCATTCCTTAAATGAAGTCTTACATTACATTAGTGATTTCTATTCCGCCATTACCTTGCGGTTCAAGGCAGATTACACAAGAGTTGTCAGGAGGTTACAAGAATTGTAACATTACATAAGATTTGTCATAAGAATTACATAAGAATTGTCGAGAAGTTAAGGAGATACATGTTGGATAATTAGAAACATTTTAGATTAGATATGGGTGGAGTGTGTGGTAGGTGGAGTTTGGGAAGGAACTGGTCGTGTTAGATAGGTTTTCTGTACTTTTTGAAGAGTAGGATTTTGGTTTCTTTTTTGAAGGTTTTGTAGTCTGTGGTCGAAGACAGCATATTGATGATTTGTGTGTCTAGTTTACCTGCTTAGGTGGCCTTTAGGTTGTCATATAGTTTTCCTCGTTTAACATTTTTGGTTGGTGGGTGTGTGAATAGAGAGTGGGTTCTCTATTCACCTGGTTGAGGTGGATTGAGTTAGTCGGTTGTTTCAGTAGGTTGGGCTTTCTCCATTAATAGCTTTGAATAGTAGGCAGTAGAATTTGAAGTGTACTCTTACTTGTATTGGGAGCCAGTGTGAGTCGTGGTATGCTGCTGTGATGTGGTCATATTTTTTCAATGAGTAGATGAGTCTTAGGGCTGTATTTTGTATTGTTGTAATTGCTTTATCATGGTCGCTGGGCAGCGGAGGTATAGTATGTTGCAGTAGTCTATTAGTCCAAGGATAAGAGATTGTACCAAAAGTTGGAATTGTTTCCTGTCGAAGAATTTTCGGATTTGTCTTAGGTTTCTCATAGTCACGAATGATGCTTTTATTACTTTGTTGATTTGTGGTTACATGGTGCAGCCTCTGTCAATCAGTACTCCAAGAAGTTTTAGTGTGGGCTGAATGGGGTATGAGATCGAATTTATTACTAGGGTTGTTAAGGTTTTGCTGTTTTCTAGGAGGATGAATTTTGTTTTGTCAGAGTTAAGCATTAGTTTGTGTTCTGTCATCCATGTTGCTACTGTTTCAAGTGTTCTGTGTATTGTGCCTGTCTTGGATTCTGGGTGGTCGAAGGGGAGGAGAATGGTGATGTCATCTGCATAGCTGTATGAGGTTATGCCATGTTTGTCTAGGTATGAGCTGAGGGAGGCTATGTATAAATTGAATAGTGTGGGAGAAAGAGGTGATCCCTGGGGAACTCCGCAGGGGTTGGACCATGGTTCTGATTTTTCTTTATTTGTTTTAACCCTGTAGGTTCTGGATTGTAGGCAGCCTTTAAATCATGAGAGTACCTTGCCTGAGATTCCTATGGAGTCTAGTGTTTGTAGGAGGATGTCATGGTCTACCACAGGGGTGTCAAAGTCCCTCCTCGAGGGCCGGAATCCAGTCGGGTTTTCTGGATTTCCCCAATGAATATGCATTGAAAGCAGTGCATGCAAATAGATCTCATGCAGATTCATTGGGGAAATCCTGAAAACCCGACTGGATTCTGGCCCTCGAGGACCGACTTTGACACCTGTGGTCTACCAGGTCGAAGGCTGCAGAGAAGTCTAGTTGTATGAGAAGGATTTTCTTGCCTGTACAGAGATGTTGTCTAGCTGTGTCTATTAGTGATCCTAGTAGGGTCTCAGTGGTGTAGTTGGTTCTGAAGCCAGACTATGTGGGGTGGAGTAAGTTGTGGTTTTCTAGGAATGAGGTTAAGGTCATGGCTACGAGGCCTTCCATCAGCTTGACGTACAGTGGGATTGAGGCTATGGGTCTGTAATTGGATGGTTGGTCCGTTGTTCCTTTGGGGTCTTTTAGTATCAGAGTTATGATGATTTCGCTGAGGTCTTGTGGGAAATGTCCATCTAAGAGTAGAGATTGTATCCATTGTAGGAGCGGAATAGTGTACTTGAGGCTTTCAATAGGTATGGGGGGCAGTGGTTAAGGTCACAGGCTGCGTGGCTGTATTTATTATATAGTTTGTTGAAGTCTGACCATTGTATGGGTGAGAAGTGGTACCAAGTTCTGTCTGCTGCAACTGATTCTTTTTCTGGGGGGGGGAAATGAAGTCTCTTCTATGTGAGTGGGAATTCCATTGAACGTGGCTCTGATGTTTGCGATCTTGCTTTTGAAGTATGTGGTTAGAGGTTGGCTAAGGGAGGGGGGGAGTTGCTGTTGGCTAGGTAGGGTATGGTGTCTGTGAGATCTTTTCGTAGCTGGAATAGCTACTTCTTGTTTCTGATCACTTCCTTCACTGCTACAGTGAGCCACACCGGTTCCTTGTTATTTTTCCTCTTGGAACCCTTGTTGATATGCGGTATATATAGATTTTACACCTCGGTGACTGTGTCCTTAAAAAGGGACCACGCTTGCTCTAGTGTATTTATAGTGCTTATCCTCTTCCTAATTTTCTTCCTCACCATGGCTCTCATCCCTTCATAGTTCCCCTTTCAGAAGTTCAGTGCTGGGGCAGTCGTTCTGGATCAATTTTTTTGTTCCTGTGTCCAGATGAACCTATACTTAGTACCTCCTGTGTCAAAAACCTCTGGGTCAGTGACCTGACTTGACATAGCAGAAAATCATCACTTGTGTGTCGAATGCATTGAACCTTACTATTAGAATGTTTTTATTTATCCTAGAACCTCTTACAATAGAATTTATTTCTGATGAGATTTTAGTAGTAGATGCATGTCAGAGAAATGTAAGAATGAAAAAAAAAAGACTAGGAGGTACGGGATACTACTAGAGCACAATTAAAGCACCTTGGAAATTTTAGGAATTTCAACAGCATTATAAGTAGTGGACAAGAAGGACAACATTACCCCTCTGAGTCAGCAGAGCTTGTGCACTGATACTTGTTGTGGCATACTCAAAACAACACACATCCTCAATCATTAAGAACATAGAAGAACATAAGAATAGCCTTACTGAGTCAGACCAATTGGTTTTAAAAGTATTTCCCTGTAACTTCATTGAGTGACCCCTAGGTCTTTGTAATTTTTGATGGAGTGAAAATTTGATCCACTTGTACCCATTCTACTCCACTCAGGATTTTCTAGACAAAATACAAATATGTACTGGGGTATCTGACCATACTTGGTCTAAAAAAACTCCCAACGACAAAAATGATGCTTAGTTGAACTTCCATACCATATAAATCACTTCATATGAAAGTTCTAAATAAGTCACTTAAGAAAATATGTCACTTGATCTCAACTGGCTATTCTTGGTTACAGTATTTGTATAGAAGAGAGCTGATGGAGTTGTGTTGACTTTTTTGGCATTCATTTCCATTCATGATGCAGGCCATTTCAGAAATTGATGGCACAGACTTATTGTCATAGCGTAAACCATATGGCAGGGCCCTAGTAAACTATGTGTGGGCAATGTGTCATCACAGGGCACAAGGAAAGCACATGGAAAGAAAATTATGTCCTGTCCATTGCCTTCCCTGCTTAGCTGTAATGCAATAAGCAGGATAGGAGCTCTAGGGGCGTGTTGCACTGGGTATGTTTCCAGCTCGGGACGGTTCTGCCATGTTGAGTAAGTCTAGTAGTAAACTGTAATTATGAATTTAAAAAACTCAATGAGTTCTTAGATTTGGAGGACAATTTTATAACGCAAGCAAATTGCACATTAACACAGAAACGTCACTTTATAACTTTCATTTTCTTATTCTGATTTTCACACTGATTTTATACTAGCCTTCTTGTTTTGGGATACATTGACAGCAAAACATGCCTCTACATTTATCCTTGTTACTGTGGTAAAACTATACCATAAACTCTAGCCTAGTAGGTGTGAATCACTTGTTTACTCTTTCCAAAAATACTAGGACTAGGGGATATGCGATGAAGCTACTATGTAGTAGATTTAAAACAAACTGGAGAAAATATTTGTTAACACAATGTTTAATTGGAATTCGTTGCTGGAGAATGTGGTGATATCAGTGAGCTTAGCAAGGTTTAAAAAAGGTTTGGATAATTTCCTAAAAGATAAGGCCATAAGCCATTATTGAGATGGCTTGGGGAAATCCACTGCTTATTCCTAGGATAATCAGCATAGAATCTGTTTTGCTACTTGGGATCTAGCTAGGTACTTGGAACCTGGGTTGGCCGCTGTTGGAAACAGGATTCTTGGCTTGATGGACCTACAGTCTATCCCAGTATGGCGATTCTTATGGATATTCAATACCACTTGGTACCTAGATGACGACACTGAATATACATTTTATTTAACTGCCCCAGCTAACAGTTACTGCAGTGCTTAAATATTGACCCATCTGTTTATATGGGTCAATATTTCTACCATGTGGTCTTCATGATAAGGCATATGGGGACAGACTTAAAGATCTCGATATGTATACTTTGGAAGAAAGGCGAGAAAGGGGAGATATGATAGAGATGTTTAAATACTTATGTGGTATAATTGCGCATGATTCGAGTCTCTTTCATTTGAAAGGAAGCTCTGAAATCCGAGTGCTCAGAAGTAATCTAAGGAAATACTTTCTTTTATAGAAAGGGTGGTAGATGCATGGAACAGTCTCCCGGAAGAAGTGGTGGAGACAGAGACTGTGTCTGAATTTAAGAAAGTATGGGATAGGCATGTGGGATCTTTTAGAGAGAAGAAGAGATAATGGTTACTGTGGATGGGCAAATTGGATGGGCCATTTGGCCTTTATCTGCCATCATGTTTCTATGAGATAGACACATACATATACAGCAGAGGTCTCAAAGTCCCTCCTCGAGGGCCACAATCCAATCGGGTTTACAGGATTTCCCCAATGAATATGCATGAGATCTATTTGCATGCACTGCTTTACATGGCGGTACATGGCGGTACTTGAGAGAGTCCAGAGAAGAGCAACTAAGCTAATAAAGGGTATGGGGGACCTCTCATACACTGACAGACTGAAAAAGCTGGGGCTTTTCTCGCTGGAAAAGCGACGACTCAGAGGAGACATGATAGAAACCTTCAAGATCATGAAGGGCATAGAAAAAGTGGACAGGGACAGATTTTTCTAATTATGGGGAACCACAAGTACAAGGGGGCACTCAGAGAAATTGAGAGGGGAAAGGTTTAGAACAAATGCCAGGAAGTTCTTTTTCACCCAGAGGGTGGTGGATACTTGGAACGCGCTACCGGAGGATGTGATAGGCAGAAGCACGCTACAGGGCTTCAAGGAGGGTCTGGGCAGGTACCTGGAGGACAAAGGGATTGAGGGGTACAGATAAGAGTAGAGGTAAGGTTAGAGGGATAGGATTAGAGGTAATTTGTAAAATTAGTCAGAGACCACTGTTCAGGCAGTGGGCCTGATGGGCCGCCGCGAGAGCGGACCGCTGGGCGAGATGGACCTCTGGTCTGCCTCAGCAGAGGCAACTTCTTATGTTCTTATGTCCTGACTACTTCTTTCCACAGTATTTCCTGTTTGGTTTTTTTTCTGCCCTCGTTATGTTTCTGAGATCAGATATACTGTACTTTTGAAAGTTATCCTTCATGCCCTTTCAGCTACCTCTTCCAAAAATCATGCCCCTTGTTTTCTTCTCTTGTATTTTTCTTCCAAACATAACTGCGTGCCATCCTTGCACTGGTTCACTTAGCCCGCTGCTGTTCTACTGCTTCTAAATCTTCTCACTCATTAAGATACTTCTCTATTACAAAGGATTGGCACTTTGGCACTTGACTTTTATGTATCTCTTTGGGCTCCTTTTACTAAGGTGCGCTAGCGTTTTTAGCGCACGCAGGAAATTACCGCGCGCTATACCGCACACTACGCTTCTGGAACTAAATGGGTTCCATTTGTGGGCTTAGTTACCCATTTAGAGAAGCACATCTTGCATGGAGTTCAGGATTTCCCTATTAATAATTCTCCTCCCTCCCCCTCACCCCCTGGGTATAGCATTTATTCTAGAAAGGAAAGTAGATACAGTGGTACCTCGGTTTACGAGTGCACCGGTTTGCGAGTGTTTTGCAAGACAAGCAAAGCATTTACAAAATCGGCGCCTCGGAAACTGAGCGTGGTTCAATTTACGAGCGCCCCCCCATGATCCGGCACCCTCCCCCCCGCGATCCGGCACCCTCCCCCCGCGATCGTGCACTCCCTCCCCGCCGCGATTGGGCACCCCCCTGCCGCTTCTTACCATCTTCTGGGCCTGGGCACCAGCATGTCCTGTGGGTTGGTGCTGGTGCCTGAAGATCTGCCTCCTCTTCATGCTGGGCCTTGAGCATCTGCGCATGTTCAAGGCCCAGCAAGAAGAGGAGGCAGATCTTCAGGCACCGGCACCAACACACAGGACATGCCGGTGCCGGTGCCCAAGCCCAGAAGACGGTAAGAAGCGGCGGGGGTGCCCAATCGCGGCGGGGGGGGTTCAGGATCGTGGGGGGGTGCCGAATTATGGGGAGAGTGCTGGATCGTGGAGGGGGAGGGTGCCGGATCGCAAGGGGGAGTGCCGGATCGCAGGGTTGGTCTTCGGGGGGAGCAATGCCAGTTCTCGGGGGGGGGGGGAATGTATCAAAGCAAGTTTCCATTATTTCCTATGGGGAAACTCGCTTTGATAAACGAGCATTTTGGATTACGAGCATGCTCCTGGAACGGATTATGCTCGTAATCCAAGGTACCACTGTACTTAGTCACTTAACAGTCACTTAACAAAACATTCCATGTATGCTGTTACCTATCGAACTCATAGGTAGCTATAGAGCTGATGTAAATGCTTGCACGTAAGTTGCTGTAAGTTACATGTATAATTGTGTGCTCTGCCCATACTGCACCCAGACTGTTCCCTCCCCCCCTCCCATGTGAACACCTGCCTGCAAACTGCATGCTCTCAAACATATACAAGTTGTGTGGTTACAGCATATTACTTAGGCAGTATACTGGCATATACATGTATGTACAGATATGCATATGTTTGTTTATTAATGCTTATAGACGACAAAACATTTTACAATTTTTTTTTTATATAAAGGGGTAAGATGCCTATATTCCCTTCTCAAAATAGGCACCTTTTTGAACTTCTCATTTAGAAAATTACCCCCAAAGTGCATATCTTAAACAGATTACATGTAGCCATATCACAGTCAGAGGATTCAGATTGGCATCAACTGTTAGGGCATCCAAAATTGGCATTTTATTACCCGATCAAGCATTTGTGGTCATTCAGTCAACATTCAGCTGAAACTCCCTTCCTCATCCTCTTTGTCAAGTAAAAACTCTTGTTGGTGTATGAATTAAAAAGTTCATCTGGGCCTGTGTTTCACCAGCGATAAACGTAAGCCACAACCACCATACCTTATGGCTGTTCTTTAGCCATTCCCCGTTTTATACATAAATATACTTTCTGCCTATATACATGTTTGTATATACAGTACATTCATACTTGAGGGAGAATTGAAGAATAAATTATGTTGCTTTTGAATTTTTTTGGTAAAGAAAAAAAATATTACAAGTGTTTTGCAGTTATTAAAACTGCCTTTCCCCATTACTAATTCTGCAGAGAAACAGGAAATGTAATTTCCCTGCACCTTTCCTGTGGATCTCCAATCAACATGGTCCTATGAGGGTTCCCTACAGTATATTCCTTCATCAACATGGTATTACTCAAGAGGCCCACACACACCATTAAAACTACCTGTGTTTCACATTAGTGACAGAAGCTGCCTTTCCCTCCAAGGAGTACACAGTTGTCTGAGGCAGCTTCCTATTTTAGCAAAATCATATCTTTAATTGCAAAGAAAATTTTTTTCATTACCCGTTAATTGATAAATCATGCTGTTTCAAGGCTGTGAAATGAACCTCATCACCTGAGCTCTCCTAGTCCCCCTCCTTTAAAAAGAATCAAAGAATAACACTGTAATAATGAAAAGGTTGGGTATGTATTCCTCACAACCTCTAAAGTTAAGGAGGAACATAAAAGCAGATACATATTTGTGTTGGTTTGTCATTTCAGGCTTATTTTTTAGCACATGTTGCTACGAGTTTAATAAGTGGTTTCTATCTTGCATTGTTGAATTATTTTTCTTTACTTAGAGATTTTCTTTAAGTGTGCAATAGTTTTTGCATCTTTGATGGCTGACCTTGAGCGCTTCCATCATGTTGCTAAGGAATATCCGAAGAACTAGAAAGGGCTCCCAAACCCCAAGATAAAAAACTGTAATCGGGGGTAGAGACCACTACACAAAGAGAGGGGAAGGAACTAACGTGTTCCTACAAATAACCTTAAGAAAGAATAACTGAAAATTATAAAGAGAGCCCTCAGTCACACAGCCACCTCCCACAGGAGGCAAAGGCTGTCACTGGCTTACACCAACAGGTGTCAACTGTGAAACATCCTAGGGCTCTCTTGGTGAAATTTAGTGCAAAATAACACAAACGGTGCTTAAAGTGCTTTTTAAATTCCCCACGCTATGTGAGTAGTCTCTACCCCTGATACAGGGGGGTTAGAAAAAACAAGTGTCCAATTTCAACCAGCGAAAAGAATGAAGGTACTTAGCTTCTTCAGAAAGGCGAACAGCGTATCACCACAGTCCTACGGGACTCCGTTTCGGGGGAGTACTCCCCCTTCTTCAGGAACAGCTGACGCTAAGCAGGAGCCGATCAATCTTGGGGCAGCTGCTTGAAGGCAATAGAAGAAAATGGCGCTTGACCAGAAAGGACGCCTCCGATTTAAACCAACAGACTGAAAGGCGTGATCCAAATGAACGATCACGTGATGGTGCACAGGTGAGCCACCAAAGACAAATTACTGTCACTTATATCAGACCAGACCTTAAATTCAAAAACAAGAAAATTGTTTAAAAATGATGAATGATATGAATAGATAAATACATAAATGCGACCGAAGCCGAATCAGAATGTATGATGCCACTCAATGAAATCGTTATGTCCTGCAGGGGTAAGGGTTTGGAGCTCATAAATCCAAAACTGTTCCCTTCTTTGTAACCAAGCCACCTTATCCCCTTGATAATCCGGAAAAACCTGCTCGATGATAGTCCATTGAAGATCTTGAAACATATGATTACGTTGTAAACAATGGGGCACCATCGGAGAAGTAATAGACTGAGTGTTAATACGACTACGATGTTCTATCAGGCGCGTTCTGATAGTCCTTTGTGTACGCCCCACGTAACTCATCCGACATGGACAGGTGATGATGTATATGACCCACTTAGATGTGCATGATGTATTTGATTTATGAATATATTGTTTGTGAGTCACTGGATGTTCCCAATGGGTACCTTCCATGGTAAGGGCACATATGTCACAGGTATTGCTACATCTGATATGGTGGCCTCCCTGGTGGTTCTGTGCTTGCACTGAGGAGTATCTGGATCGGACCACCCGGTCAGCAATGTTTTTGGGCCGAGCATAAGCAATGCACGGAAAATCCTGAAACTCTGAGTGCAACTGTAGAACATGCCAATGGGTTCTAATACTCCGGGCTACCTCAGAGGCTCGATCAGAGAAGGTTAGTACACAGATGATCTTAGAGTCTTCCCCTGTAGGAACTTGAGAGAGCAGCAAGGCTCTATTGGCATACAGGGCCCTGTGATAGGCCTTGGAAAGAACTTTATGTGGATACCCCCGCTCTCTAAAACGAGCATATAGTGCTCGGGCTTGCCTCCGGAATTCCTCCACGTCAGTGCATAACCTGCGGATGCGGAGGAATTGGCTGATGGGTAAGGACGTCTTCAATTTGGTGGGATGACAACTTGTGAAGTCCAGATAGTTGTTTACTTCAACAGATTTTCTGTACAAAGTGGTCACGAGTGTGTTATCGTTTTTTTGGACCCAAACATCCAAAAAAGGGATTTTGTTGTAATCAAAAGACATGGTAAATCTAAGATTAGGGTCCAAGGTGTTCAACCACTCCAAAAAGTGACTTAATAATTCCTGAGGACCTGTCCAGACGCAGAACACGTCGTCTATGAATCTGAGCCAAGTTTTGATGTATCGATACCAGGGCGCAGGGTACAAGAATTGCTCCTCAAAAGCAGTGACATACAGGTTCGCAATGCTCGGGGCCGCTGCTGTGCCCATGGCAACACCATGAGTCTGGAGAAAAAATGTATTGTCAAATTGAAAATAATTATGATAAAGAACTAATTCAGCCAATTGTATGAGAAGGTCTGCTCTAATGCGTTCATGTTGGACCTCCTGCATAAACAATCTCGAGATAAGTTCAAAGGCAGCCGATTGAGGAATATTTGAATAGAGAGCTTCCAAATCCAGAGTTACTAGAATATCTGAATGTTTTATGTCAGTACAACCTGTGATCACTGAAAGAAAATGTGTAGTATCCTTGAGATACGATCTGGCATTGATAACCAAAGGTTTAAGAAACCAGTCAATGAATTTCGAGAGTGGTTCCAAGACCGTACCTCTCAAGGATACTATTGGCCTGCCTGGAGGGGGAAACGTGTGCTTGTGAACTTTGGGGACGATGTAGAAGGTCGGACGGCGAGGAAAAGGGAGTTTCAGATATTTAGTCTCCGCTTTAGTCAGTTGCCCATCAACGAAGGCCGCATCGATGATGGTGGCTATAGTACTAACTAAAGCCTCGGTGGGGTCCCCCGTCAGAATAGTATAAAACCGGGTTTCCCCCTCCAGGCAGGCCAATAGTATCCTTGAGAGGTACGGTCTTGGAACCACTCTCGAAATTCATTGACTGGTTTCTTAAACCTTTGGTTATCAATGCCAGATCGTATCTCAAGGATACTACACATTTTCTTTCAGTGATCACAGGTTGTACTGACATAAAACATTCAGATATTCTAGTAACTCTGGATTTGGAAGCTCTCTATTCAAATATTCCTCAATCGGCTGCCTTTGAACTTATCTCGAGATTGTTTATGCAGGAGGTCCAACATGAACGCATTAGAGCAGACCTTCTCATACAATTGGCTGAATTAGTTCTTTATCATAATTATTTTCAATTTGACAATACATTTTTTCTCCAGACTCATGGTGTTGCCATGGGCACAGCAGCGGCCCCGAGCATTGCGAACCTGTATGTCACTGCTTTTGAGGAGCAATTCTTGTACCCTGCGCCCTGGTATCGATACATCAAAACTTGGCTCAGATTCATAGACGACGTGTTCTGCGTCTGGACAGGTCCTCAGGAATTATTAAGTCACTTTTTGGAGTGGTTGAACACCTTGGACCCTAATCTTAGATTTACCATGTCTTTTGATTACAACAAAATCCCTTTTTTGGATGTTTGGGTCCAAAAAAACGATAACACACTCGTGACCACTTTGTACAGAAAATCTGTTGAAGTAAACAACTATCTGGACTTCACAAGTTGTCATCCCACCAAATTGAAGACGTCCTTACCCATCAGCCAATTCCTCCGCATCCGCAGGTTATGCACTGACGTGGAGGAATTCCGGAGGCAAGCCCGAGCACTATATGCTCGTTTTAGAGAGCGGGGGTATCCACATAAAGTTCTTTCCAAGGCCTATCACAGGGCCCTGTATGCCAATAGAGCCTTGCTGCTCTCTCAAGTTCCTACAGGGGAAGACTCTAAGATCATCTGTGTACTAACCTTCTCTGATCGAGCCTCTGAGGTAGCCCGGAGTATTAGAACCCATTGGCATGTTCTACAGTTGCACTCAGAGTTTCAGGATTTTCCGTGCATTGCTTATGCTCGGCCCAAAAACATTGCTGACCGGGTGGTCCGATCCAGATACTCCTCAGTGCAAGCACAGAACCACCAGGGAGGCCACCATATCAGATGTAGCAATACCTGTGACATATGTGCCCTTACCATGGAAGGTACCCATTGGGAACATCCAGTGACTCACAAACAATATATTCATAAATCAAATACATCATGCACATCTAAGTGGGTCATATACATCATCACCTGTCCATGTCGGATGAGTTACGTGGGGCGTACACAAAGGACTATCAGAACGCGCCTGATAGAACATCGTAGTCGTATTAACACTCAGTCTATTACTTCTCCGATGGTGCCCCATTGTTTACAACGTAATCATATGTTTCAAGATCTTCAATGGACTATCATCGAGCAGGTTTTTCCGGATTATCAAGGGGATAAGGTGGCTTGGTTACAAAGAAGGGAACAGTTTTGGATTTATGAGCTCCAAACCCTTACCCCTGCAGGACATAACGATTTCATTGAGTGGCATCATACATTCTGATTCGGCTTCGGTCGCATTTATGTATTTATCTATTCATATCATTCATCATTTTTAAACAATTTTCTTGTTTTTGAATTTAAGGTCTGGTCTGATATAAGTGACAGTAATTTGTCTTTGGTGGCTCACCTGTGCACCATCACGTGATCGTTCATTTGGATCACGCCTTTCAGTCTGTTGGTTTAAATCGGAGGCGTCCTTTCTGGTCAAGCGCCATTTTCTTCTATTGCCTTCAAGCAGCTGCCCCAAGATTGATCGGCTCCTGCTTAGCGTCAGCTGTTCCTGAAGAAGGGGGAGTACTCCCCCGAAACGGAGTCCCGTAGGACTGTGGTGATACGCTGTTCGCCTTTCTGAAGAAGCTAAGTACCTTCATTCTTTTCGCTGGTTGAAATTGGACACTTGTTTTTTCTAACCCCCCTGTATCAGGGGTAGAGACTACTCACATAGCGTGGGGAATTTAAAAAGCACTTTAAGCACCGTTTGTGTTATTTTGCACTAAATTTCACCAAGAGAGCCCTAGGATGTTTCACAGTTGACACCTGTTGGTGTAAGCCAGTGACAGCCTTTGCCTCCTGTGGGAGGTGGCTGTGTGACTGAGGGCTCTCTTTATAATTTTCAGTTATTCTTTCTTAAGGTTATTTGTAGGAACACGTTAGTTCCTTCCCCTCTCTTTGTGTAGTGGTCTCTACCCCCGATTACAGTTTTTTATCCTGGGGTTTGGGAGCCCTTTCTAGTTCTTCGATTATTGTAGCTCCCATTTCTTTTCGGGTTTTTTCAGTTTCTGCTAAGGAATATCCAGCAGGATTCCTCCCGTTTTGCTCTTCTGTTTTTGAGAAGTGTTACAGAATAAACTGTGAAAGATCAGAGGCTCAGATTGGATGATAATGAACCTCAGCTTCTACTTTGGCCTGGCCTTCTGAGCTATCCTGAAGATTTCTCAATGATTTTGTTCTGAATTGATTAAAATATAAATTGATTCTTTGATGCTAGTAATGATAGAGGTTTATAATGTGCATGGAGACTCTCTAGACCAGGGGTGTCCAATGTCGGTCCTTGAGGGCTGCAGTCCAGTCGGATTTTCAGGATTTCCCCAATGAATATACATGAAGTCTATTTGCATGCACTGCTTTCATTGTATGCTAATAGATCTCATGCATATTCATTGGGGAAATCCTGAAAACCCGACTGGATTGCGGCCCTCGAGGACTGACATTGGACACCCCTGCTCTAGACAAATATGCTGAAAATTCAGGTCTACTGAATATGCCTTCAGCTTAGCAAAAGGTAAATTGCAGCTATTTTTTAATGTTCATTAGAAGCAGCACTTATGGGCCTACTGTACCATAACGGGGATGTTTGTTGGGTTGTGTGTTTGTTTTTTTATGGGTTACTACAGTGGTCTCAAACTCGTGGCCCGGGGGCCACATGCGGCCCGCCAGGTACTATTTTGAGGCCCTCGGTATGTTTATCATAATCACAAAAGTAAAATAAAACAGTTTCTTGATCATATGTCTTTTTAACCATAAATGACAATATTATTATTAAGACTTAGCCAAAAGGAAAGATTTATAAACTATAAAGAGTTTTACCTCATGCAAAGACATTAACTATTTTTTTCTGAGGCCCTCCACAAATCCAAAATGTGGCCCTGCAAAGGGTTTGAGTTTGAGACCACTGGGTTACTACTATTTTACTGTGTTACCAGATAATACCATCCAATTTGCAATTTAAGAATCTGTCCTATATCTTGTAAGTCAGCTCTGGTTGAAGTAGCAGAAAATGAAGGACGCAGTTTTAGAAGAGTTACATATTATCGCCTGGATTCTATATATGGCACCCATTGTGTGCTGCTGAGATATGCATGCAAATTAATTGGTGAATGAGCTCTTAACCATCAATAATTGGGTGGCAACAACTAACTATTGATGTTAATTAGCGCTCATTCAAACTTGCACATGCATTTGATTGTTCTATAAGATAGGGCACCTAGATCCCATAGCATAAAATCTGTTTTGCTACTTGGGATCTAGCTAGGTGCTTGGGACCTGGATTGGCCACTGTTGGAAGCAGGATGCTGGACTTGATGTACCTTCGGTCTGTCCCAGTATGGCAATTCTTATGTTCTTATCTCAAAAGGGGGCGTAGCCATGGGTTGGGCATTAGAGTGTCAGGGTTCATTCTAAAAAGTTATAAGGTATACAATTAAAAATATATATATGTCTAAAAACCCATCTAAATCGGCACTTGGATGATCAAAAAGATAGGTTGTCCAAGTACCGATAATCGAACAGGGTTTTAGATGTATCTTCCTTTTACCTTTTACCTGCTTCTGTGCGCCTAGAGCAAAAAAGGGGCATTTTTGGAGGAGTGGGTAAGACAGGAGATGAGTGGGATGTGGATGACCTAAACTTAGTTGTCCAGCAGCCAAAATCAAAAAGTTTGACAGGTTGCCTGGACAAAACTTATATGTTTTGATTTAGACCAAGTCAAAACAGGTATAAGTTCTGAATCAGCACTCTGAGCTGATCGTGGCTGCCACAGGCAGGAGCCATCCAGCCGGCCAACCAAACCAGGTTAGGGGGGTCCTGGTAAGGGGGTCTAGGTGGGTGGGGGACAAACTGTCAGGGGGGGTGTCAGCAGGAAGGACTGAGCATCCCTCCTGCCAACAAACTAGGGGGGGGGGGATGTGTCGACAGAAGTAACTGGGCATCCCTTCTGCCTGCGAACTTTCAGGGGGTGGCAGCAGGAGAGATTGGGCATCTCTCCTGCTGGTGAAGATTGCGGGTGTGGGGGGATCGTGGGTGTCAACAAGAGTGATTGGGCATCTCTCCTTTCAGCAAAGATTGCGGAAAGGATCACGAGTGTCAGCAGGAGTGATTGGCCATCTCTCCTGCTGGCAAAGATTGCGGGGGAAGGGGGGATTTCATGTATTGACAGGAGAGACTGGGCATTCCTCCTGCTGCGATTGTTGCAGGGTGGGTTTCCACGAGTTTCTAACCAGCACTTATTATATACTCCGGTTAGAGAATTGTGGCTTTAGGCAAAAGACTGGTGCTTCCCACGCCTAAAAGGTCTTGTTTTAGGCGTTTGTGACTTGGGTGATATTTTTTGGGACAATATGACTTAAAGGTAGACATAGTGGCGGTCTGGGCGATTAAACTCCTGAACATACAGGTAGGCCATTCTAGAAACAACCACATTTTGGACTTTTTTTTTTGAGAATGGACATTTCCCTGCTGCCTACTTTGGCCAAAAGGGGACTTAGACTTTTTTTTTAAATTATGCCCCTCCACGCGTATAGTTATAGAATACCGGATAGACACGCCAAACTTGAGTGTCGGCATTTATATTAGATTTCAGTCGTCTAATGAAGTCGTCTGGAGCATAAAGTTAGGAGTGGAAATCGGCACAAAATTCAATTCTATAAAGGGCTCATATCCTTTATAGAATATAGAATAGCACTTAGCACAGATTTTTAATACTTGATCTCTGATTTCATATTGCTTCTTTTATTATTTATTATTTATTATGTCAAAACTCAATTTGTATGTAGTATTCGTATTTGTATGTAGTATTCGTATTTTAAGTCACCAAGTTTTTTAAACATATTTGATATACCATCCATCACAAGGTATCTGAGCGATTTACAATATTAATATTGTAATAAAAGGGTAATACTTTAAAGAGAAGATGGGAAAGGGGAGGACCTACAATTTGTGAAGAAAAATGACAAAGGGGAAGGAAAGAAAAAGGTTCCGTATTGTAGCTTAAATATTCGGTCTGAGAGGTGCTATGAAGGATCTATGAAAAGGGAACAGGAAGATAACAATAATTAACTATAGGCATCACCAAATAAAAAGGCCTTGAGTTTCGATTTGGACTTAATCCAGAGAGCTCTGAGTACAGAAATGCTGGGGCAAAGAATTCCAAAGGCTGAGCCCAATGGTAGCAGACAGTATGGTATTAGTAAACATGATAAAATAGTGGAAGACCTGCATGCTGACTTTTGAAAACCAACATGAGGATTATTTTGTGTAATTTGGTGTGTAAGGGACAGCCAATGTGCAGATTTATGAAGGGCATGACATGATTGAATTTCTTAGCACTGGTTATGATCTTGTTAGAGGTATTTTGTATTAGTTGAAGACGGTATTTCTCTTTATTATTAAGACTCTTATATAAAGCATTACAGTAGTCAGTTTGGCTAGTTATTTGATCAAATAGTATTTTTCATTATTTTATTTGGCCAAATAGTAAAATGTGCTATTTAGTACATTTATAGTAGAGAGACACATTTAAATTAGTATATGTATAGTGGCTATGGGCTCCTTTTACTAAGTTGTGCTAGCATTTTTAGCGCACGCAGGAAATTACCGTATGCTATGCTTCTAGAACTAATGCCAGCTCAATGCTGGTGTTAGGTCTAGTGCGCATAGCAATGTAGCGCACGCTATTCCACGTGTTAAAGCCCTAGCGCACCTTAGTAAAAGAGCCCTATATGTATTGTAGAGTTTTGCTTCTGTATTATCAAAACAAGCCGTCTATGGGACAAACTGCTGACAAAAACTTTTACGAAGAAGAAGGAAACCTCATCTGTGATTAAATTAAGCCTGGCTTAAGGAAGAAGGGGGCCTGGGCCTCCAAGTGCTTCAAAAATGTAGCTTACAAGGGCCACATGATGCACAAATATGTAGTTGAAGGCTCATTCATAATGCCCCTTTACTTAGGATATGTTGTACATGCAAAACAGACTGCACTAGCAATGGAAGAAAAGTGGAGCATATTAAGTACGGTCTAAAAAGTGGGCTTGGCAGAAGCTGAGGAAAAAGTCTGGGATGTCATCCTGGCACTCCCCATATCTGTTTGTTCAGGGAAACGTGGTTTTCCAACTCAAATAGGAATACACAATCTTTAAACAATGAAAGTAGAAAGGGCTTCTAAGGATACAAGTTTGTAGACCAAGATAATAATACAGTGAAATCTTAACATAAAAGAGCAATTAAATGTAGATAATAAAGATTTTGATCCTTTTCTGCAAATCAGACATTTTATTGTAACTTTGCTGAGTCAGGAGTTTCGTAGCCCATAGGTGAAGGACTATAATGAGGAAATAATAGATATTGTTACAGAGTGGAAATAGGTATTCCTAATCAGAGAGGGGTTGAATTCCTTGAACCTTTAACACAAAGCTGGGGAAGAGATCTCAATAATTACTGTTTTTCATTGTGTTGAAATGCTGAACAAAGTTCAGCTAAATTGTCATGTAAAGTAGGTAGTGATTTCAGAAACGTCCCACCTACTCATCTGCTTAACTCATCTACTCAACACTATCTTTCTTTCTATCACTCCTTCAATCTGTCACATCCTCAGTCTATCACTTTTCAAGGCAACTGTCCTGGACATACTGTAATTACACCCCTCCTCTAAAAAACATCATTGGACCCTACCTGCCCTGCCAACTATTGCCCAGTCTCCCTCCTCCCACTCTTATTTAAGCTCCCTCGAACGTGCTGTTCACTGCCATTGCCTTGACTTCTTGTCAACCCTAACTGTTCTTGACTTACTCCAATCAAGCTTTCACTCCTTATCGACCTGGCCTGATCCAAAGGCCTCTATTCTATCCTCATCCTGTCTGCTGCTTTCACACTGTAGACCACAGTTCTTCAACCGCCGGTCCGCAAAAAAATCTTGCCGGTCCGCAAAGGATTCGGTCCCCGCTGCAACGAAAGGCCAGCGTCAGCTGACTTGCAACTTCCTGTTGCAGTTGCTGTGCTGGGACTCCTGCCTTCCATCGCGTTTGCCTCCTGCCTTGTATCCGCACCTCCAGACCAGCAGCAGCAGCTCTGTGTACTTTTAACTTCGGCACAGAGCTGCCCCTAAGCAGTAGTTTAGCGCGGTTTCATGAGGCAGCCTCGGGGCCTTTGCTAGGCCGGCCCACATCGCATCATCGAAGCGGGCCAGTCTAGCAAAGGCCCCGAGGCTGCCTCATGAAACCGCGCTAAACTACTGTTTAGGGGCAGCTCTGTGCCGAAATTAAAAGCACACAGAGCTTCTGCTGTTGGTCTGGACTCTTGGGCCGCTGAAGGAGGGCAAAGAGCAGCTATCCTGGAGGTTTCCCTTCCTCTCGCCTTTGCAGGTCCCTTTTTTTTTTTTTCCTTCAAATGGTAACGGGCCCCAGCATCGACATCAATCAAGTAAGTTCAAATGTTCCTTGCAAGCGGTTCTGCTCGGCTAAAGCTTCCCCTCTGACATGAGCCACCCTCAGGGGAAAGAAAGTGACCCGCAAAGGTGAGGGGAAGGGGGGCAAATGATGGAAGTTGGGGGGGGGGAGAGAGAGAGAAGGGGCAGATGATGGAATGGAGGAGATGAGAGAGAGAAGGGGACAGATGATGGAAGTGAGAAGAAGGGAGAGAGAGCAGAAGGCAGATGGATGTCAGTTGAGAGCGGAGAGCAGATGCTGAATGGAAGTGGGGAAAGAACACATACTGGATGGAAGGAGGAGATAAATAAAGGGGGAAGAAAATAGTAAGATAATGGAGGGGTGAGGGAAAGGGGTGACAAGCTGTGGGTAGACACAGTGAAAAGAGGGAAACGGGACTAAATAGTAAGAAAGAATTTAATTTAGATGGAGGCAGAAAATAGAGAAGGAAGACCAGAGAAGAAAAGTGAAGAGAGAGCAGAGAATGATATCAGATCTGAGTGGAGGAAATGAGAAGAGAGAGATGCTAAAAACCACAGGGGGGAGGGAAGGACAGAGATGCCAGACCATGAGGGGAACAGAAGGAAGATGATGGATGCCAGACCAAATTGTGGGGGGGGAGGGGGCAGGAGGAGAGATGGCAGGGAAAGACAGACAGTGAATGGAAGGGGCAGATGCTGGACTGAAGAGACAGAGAAAGTTATCATGCCGCTGTACTGGGCCATGGTACGCCCTCACCTGGAGTACTGCGTCCAGCACTGGTCACCGTACATGAAGAAGGACACGGTACTACTCGAAAGGGTCCAGAGAAGAGCGACTAAAATGGTTAAGGGGCTGGAGGAGTTGCCGTACAACGAAAGATTAGAGAAACTGGGCCTTTTCTCCCTTGAGCAGAGGAGATTGAGAGGGGACATGATAGAAACATTCAAGGTACTGAAGGGAATAGACTTAGTAGCTAAGGACAGGTTGTTCACCCTTTGCAAGGCAGGGAAAATGAGAGGGCACTCTCTAAAGTTGAAAGGGGATAGATTCCATACAAACGTAAGGAAGTTCTGTGGTAGAAAGCTGGAACGCTCTTCCAGAGGCTGTTATAGGGGAAAACACCCTCCAAGGTTTCAAGACAAAGTTAGACAAGTTCCTGCTGAACAAGAACGTGCGCTGGTAGGGCTAGTCTCAGTTAGGGTGCTGGTCTTAGACCAGAGGGCCGCCACGTGAGTGGACTGCTGAGCACGATGGACCACTGGTCTGACCCAGCAGCGGCAATTCTTATGTTCTTAGGGCAGACACTGGCTGGAAGAGAGTGAAAAGGCAATGAAAGCAGAAACCAGAGACGACAAAAGGTAGAAAAAAATAATTTTATTTCTATCTTGTGATTCAAATATATCAGATTTGAAATATATATCTTGCTAGACATAATTGGGGAGTGCAAAGCCCAGGCAGTGCTTCTTTAGCTTCCAGCTGGCTTAGGGCTCTCTCTGACCAGGGGGCAGTTGCCCTAGTTCCACTCCCCTAACACCATTCCTGTCATGTGTGACTGTGGTATTCTGTTACATGATATTTGTGTAGCATTCTGTAATAATTTGGCTTATTCAGTTTTCTTGATAGTAGAGGGGATATATGTGAAGGGGAGGGGAGACAGGGGTTTTATTGATCTTTGCCCTGTATTATTTGTATTTATAAAAGACAATTGTATAGAATATTGTTTCTTTTTATACTTTAATAAAATATGTTCAATATAAAATCATAACTATTTGAGGCTTGTGCGGATGGGATCAGATGGTTTGTGGGACCGACCTCGCGGGGACGGGGCGGCGATGGTTTTTAAAAAAAAATGTCAATCTTAGTAGTTTGCCGGTCCACGAAATAATTATTTTATTTTCGCCGGTCCATAGGTGTAAAAAGGTTGAAGAAAACTGCTGTAGACCATCACCCTCTCCCTAACACACTGTCCTCACTTGGATTTCAGGGCTCTGTTCTTTCTTGGTTCTACTGTTATCTCTCACCTTGCACCTTTAGTGTGTACAGTGGTAGATCCTTCTCCACTCCTCTCCTGCTATCATTTGGGGTACCCTAGGGCTCCGTCCTGAGACCCCTTCTCATCTCCATCTATACTCATTCCCTTGGTGCTGTGATCTCTTCCCATGGTTTTCAATACTACCTTTATACTGACAACTCCCAAATCTACCTCTCCACACCAGAAATCTCTACAGGTATCCAGACCCACATCTTAGCCTGTCTATCTGGCATTGCATCTTGGATGTCCTACTGCCACTTAAGCTGAATATTGCCAAGACTGAGCTACTTAACCTTTTGCCTAAACCCAACTCTCCTTGCTCCTCACTTTCTATTTCAGTCGATGGCGCTCTCATCCTCCCTGTCTCATCAACTCACAACCTCAAGGTCATTTTTGACTCCTCTTTCTCCTTCTCTGCACAAATCCAGTAGGCCGCCAAAACCTGTTGCTTTTTTCTCTATAATGTCACCAAAATCCGATGCTTCCTCTCGGAGCACACCACCAAAACCCTTATCACCTCTCGCCTCATCTGCTATAACTTGTTTCTCCCAGGTCTTCCTAGTAACCACCTCTCTCCCCTTCAATCCATCCAAAATTCTACTGCATAAATTATATTCTGCCAGAGTTGTTATACCCATATCACTCCATTGGCTCCCTATTCATTGCCACATACAACTCAAATTCCTCGTACTGACTTACAAATGCATTCACTCTGAAGCTCCTCAATATCTCTCCTCTCTTCTCTCCCTATACTCCTCCCCCAGAAGTTTCTCTTATCATTACCCTTCTCCACTAATGCCATCTCCAGACTCCATTCCTTCTCTCTTGCTGTGCCATACACCTGGAACACACTCCCTGAATCACTACGTTAAGCTCCATCCCTGGCCATATTCAAATCCAGACTCAAGGCCCACTTCTTTGAGATTGCTTTTTTTTTTCCTAACACCCACTCGCTGTAGGGCATTCATGCCTGATGAACTCCCCAATTCCCTACTTGTATGTTTGTCTTTTGATTAGATTGTAAGCTTTTCTGAGAAGGGACCGTGTCTTGAATGTCTTGAATGTTCCAATGTATGGCGCTGTGTACATCTAGCAGCGCTATAGAAATGATAAGTAGTATTAGAAATAGAAGTAGTTCAAATAGCACTACTTATATGCTGTTGCATGTAATAACTACAGGAGTATATGGTGGGACTGAAAAGTGGCATGATGGTCCCAAACTTGCTCTCTTAGTGGTACCAACTTTGCAGGAGGCAAAGGGCACTGAGCACTTTTTACTATAAGAATAATTTATTTAATTTCATATTTCATATTTTGAGTTGATTATTGAAATAATATGCTGGTACTGTGATCAAAATAACTACAGGGAGACATGTTCTAGACATGGTTTGAGTAGTCCTTCAAACTTTGCGTATCCCATATGTTAGAACAACAATACATCAATATCCAAGTTCCCCAAGGGATATTTGAGTTATATGTAACTATAGGCTAGCTTTATTGAGCCATGCAGATTGAAGGAGAGTTGGGGGGAGGGGGGATGTGCATACCTCTCACATTGAAATGCCAAAATTTGAGTTTGAACTTAGCATCTTAATCTCCCCACAAACATAAGAACATAAAAATTGCCATACTGAATCAGACCAATGGTTCATCTAGCCCAGTCTCCTGCTTCTAATAGTGGCCAATCCAGGTCACAAGTGCCCAGCAGAATCCCAAGGTACCCAATAGATAGGCTAGGTTGAGAGGGTAAAAAAAAATCACATTTGGGTATTCTATTTTATAAACATAAAAACATAATGGCAGATAAAGGCCAAATGGCCCATCCAGTCTGCACATTCACAGCATCCACTACCTCCTCTCTTTAAGAGCTCCCACCTGCCTCTCTCACACCTTCTTGAACTCCACCACCTCTTCCGGGAGACTATTCTACACATCTACCACCCTTTCTGTAAAAAAGTATTTCTTTAGATTACTCCTGTGCCTATCACCTCTTAACTTCATCCTATGCCTAAACTCTGTCCCTAACCATGCCTACTTTCCATGTTGGCACCACGCCAGTTTCTGTGCAGAACTTAAATTAATTGTTTTTTTTTTAATTGTCTTTTAATGGCATTTTCAATTTTCACAAAAAAAGAGAAAAAAAACCCAAAAACAACAAAAGTAGAGATGGAAGAGATGTATTGACTAGGACTTTATTGACAGAAAGCAAACTGACTCAGCACGACTGTGCTGAGTCCCAGTTGATACATCTCTTCCATCTCTAGTTTTGTTGCTTTTGTTTGATATTTTGTAGAGGTATCCCCCCCATTCCCTGATTTTCAATTTT
Source organism: Geotrypetes seraphini (assembly GCF_902459505.1). Taxonomy (NCBI): domain Eukaryota; kingdom Metazoa; phylum Chordata; class Amphibia; order Gymnophiona; family Dermophiidae; genus Geotrypetes; species Geotrypetes seraphini. Next base: position 138,015,087 of record NC_047085.1, read on the forward strand.
CACACCATTTAAGCTAATTAAAAATTTTAAACTCCACATTGAAATCGGCTAGACACAACTGGGTTCTGCCAATCTAGGCACCATTTATAGAATCAGGGCCTTTGTGCTATTCTATAAAGGACATTCATCCCAGAGAGCCCTTTAGAGAATTGCACTGAATACTAAATTTTCCCATCAACCAAATGTGGGCACCTTTTACAGAATTTAGCTATCTGTGATTACTTGGTCTTTTCTAAACTACTAGGACATTTTTAAGCATACGAACTTAAATATCTGTTTTCCAACCTAGGTTGTCATAAGACAGAATATTTTTGTCAGCCAATGAAACCCTTGGTCCCTTCCTGCCTTTCTTTAATTGTTTGTGTAACTGTGGTCCTTTAGTTTAGGCCACTCCTCGAGCAGTTTCACACTAGAGAAGGGGTAGGGAACTCCGGTACTCGAGAGCCTATTCCAGTCGGGTTTTCAGGATTTCCCCAATGAATATGCATGAGATCTATTTTCATGCGCTGATTTCAATGCATATTCATTGGGGAAATCCTGAAAACCCGACTGGAATACGGCTCTCGAGGACCGGAGTTCCCTACCCCTGCACTAGAGTTGTACTGGGACAGAAATTTCACCTATCTCCTCTCATCCCCAATGGAATCTAACCCATGCCCATCTGTACCCCTAAGATTTATTCCATCCATCCCACCCACCCCCACAATTTTTCTCCTCTATCCCCACCCGTGCCTTTTTGGGATGGTATTCAACATTCATCCATTGAGTGTTCAAGCCATTGGTGTTCCAATTGACACTCTCATTGCATTCCAAGCCTCATTCTTGAGTCACCAGAGATTTGGACTACACTCACACAGGAATCCCATGGTAAGTTCTCCCATCCCATGGGAATCCTGTGGAACTTCTTCCATACCTGCAGGATTTCCGTAATCACAATTCCCATGCAGCTTTTTATTTCACACCCAAGGGCCTTACAGAGTATTTGTTTTAATTTATTTTGTTTTACTTATTTAAAATGAAATATCCTGCACTATCTCTAATTCTAGGTGGGGAACAGAGAAACAAACATAATTGCTTAATACCTCCCCTCGGTGATCTCTTCTCTAAACTGAAGACCACCTAACGCCTTAGCCTTTTTTCATTTCATCCTCTTAATCATTCTAGTTACTCTTTTCTGTATCTTTTCTTAATTGCTTTATCTTTCCTGAAATGTAGCAAACAGAATTACACACAATACCCAAGGTGTAGTCACACTGTAGAGCGAGTCAAAGGCTTTATATTATTTTGACTTATTCACTATTCATTTCATATTAATTCCTAACATTCTGTCTGGTTTTTGAATGGTTCATATGTTTCCTTTCCCCCTGCTCACTGAGCCATGTCACATCCACTCTCGCTAGGAGAGAGGCCCTAACTCACTGCATATCTGAGGAAGACAACCCTATAAGACATGATACAACCCAACATGCTCTTGTTGCACCCTTTCTGATTTGGCTCTACCCAAGCTCACTCTGCCCTTGTTAACATGGATCATTGGAGGGCAAGGTGACATGAAAAAAAAATCAGTTGGCTCTCTGCTGCAAGGATTGGTCTCCAAACAGTCTTGCCCTGGATGCTTAACATATCCATCAAGTATTGCTTCTCCACATCTGCATCTGTAGTAGTGACCACTTTTTAGATGGTGCTGGTTACTGCTAAGCCTAATAGCATCATCCATGCAAATATGGCTCAGGCTCATTGAATATATACCTCAGTGCCACTATAACACAATCTATATAGCCCTTGTTGATTGCATCATTAAAAATATTAGAAAAGCAGTGCAGAGGTTTATTGAGTGCCGCAGTAAGCCAGTACAGCTCACAATTGCCCAGCAGATCTCAAAAAGTCTATTAATAATTTTATATGGACTTTTTCTCAAGGAGTATCCCAGACCCTGTGCGACATGCATCCTGGGCACCTTATCCTTTCACTGTGCTATGACCAAATCGAGGGAGAAAATGAATGGGATGCAATTTTTGCATCCCCATCTCTCTTACTTTCTCTATAGCTGCACTGCCCACCTAGCCCTCTGGATGACCCTGTTTTCTACCATGAACTGGTCTAAACTAGAGAATGACACGGTGACAAAATTCATCACCGTTCCCGTCCCCGCGGGAAACCATCTTCATGTCATTCTTTAAAGAGAGAGGGAAGAATCAGAGTATGAATGGCCACAACCACTGACCCGCAAACTTTGCTTTGAAGAATGCTGGTGTAGAAGGATTGAGGTTGAAATAGACACTAGAAAATGACATGGGATTATTTCCCGCGGTTATCCGTGGGGACGGGAACGGTGATGAATTTTGTCACCGTGTCATTCTCTAGTCTAAACCTCTTGAAGCCTACTATTTGAGCTGCCTTGATCATACCCTTTGGCAACAGATTCCACAGCTTAATTATGCATTTTGTGAAAAAAATAAAACTTTCTATGATTTGTTTTTAGTCTGAAGTTTCATGAATTGTCCTCTTGTGGTGGTGATGGTAGTGTTTTGAAAGCATGAACCACAAGCACCACATGAACAACTAATTCAGCTAATTAAATAGGCCCTTCTAATTAAATAGGCCCTTTTTTGTCCAAAGTGGTGTTGAGTGATTGTAGGATATTGATCCAGACATGTTCAAACTTTTCTATGCTTTGTGGGAGAATTGTATAAGTGAATGTCCCCTTTTAGGCTCCCAAGTGCACACAGTGAGAACCTATTTTATAACAGCATCTGGGCATCCAGGTTCCATGATAGAATACTAGCATCAAAGCACCTTAATATTGTGTGCCCATTGTTATATTACCCATAAATCTTTCATAATTATAGTAGCATTACTGTGGCAAGGGTGTAATATATCTATGCTCCCATTACGTCCTTGCTACAGTAATGAGAGGGCAGCCCTTCAGTTAATTTTTGCCTATTATGTTGAATTTTATGGTTGAGTATGTATAGGGTTAACAGATTTCCTTTTTGCAAAAAAGTAGATACTTGGCCCTGCCCCGTTCCAGCTCCAACTCCACCCCATTCTTCCCCCAGCCCTGCCCCCACATGAACCTCCCCGAGCTTGAAGGCTGCCATAATTTGTAAGCCTTTGTGCATGCACGGACGTCAACGCAATGACATCGCACACAAGAACACGTGTGTATGATGTCATCACGGTGACAGCCACACATGCACAAAGGCTTCCAGATGCAGCCTCCGAGCTCAGGATTTCCAAAACCTGGACAAAGTGCCGGGTTTGGGAAATCCTCCGGGTGCCTGGACAGTCCTCTAAAAAGAGGACATGTCCAGGTTTTCTCATATGTATTGTAACCCTATGTATGTACAATATAGTTTTTATGGATGTTTTACTGTGATCCATATGTAGGCTGAATACAAATAAGTCACATAAATAAACTTGTATTCTATAAGTTGTGTGCATATGTGGAAGCTCCGCCCATGTCCTCCATGTTAATGCCCCTTTTCATTCATGCACTATACCACTTATGCACATCGTTAAAGAATAATGTTTTGTTGCCACTTACCAATATCTTGTACATTTACCAATAGAAGTGCCAATATCTTGTACATACAAGTTGTGCATAAATGCAGACCCTCAGTTATAAATTTTACCTTATATTCCTTGCTTCCTCAGTTACAATTAGCACACTGAGTCATCAAAACCTTTCCAAAGCATATCCATTCCTAGTACCTTTAGTTGTTGAATAAACCATGAAAATATGAAATGGTTTACTGTATTTTTTATAGTCTTTGCATGTACTTTTCTGCTATTATTTTGTGAAATGTGGGCAAAAGCTATCTTTCTATTCATTGTAGTTGGGTGTATTCTAATGGCATTAGAACAAGAACTGCATCAGCTGGTACTTCTTGTGTCTCAGCTGTCTCAAGAAGAGTGCAGTAATAATCCTGATTAAATGTCATTACACTTTGCCAAAGGAAAAAAAAAAAGAATGCTGGCAGCATTTGGGGTATGATCCTGTTAAAATTCAGAAGTAGCAAATTGTCTGGTATAAATTAAACACCCATTTTTTTTTATATTCATTCTTCTGCATGCCCCAGAATATTTATCATGTTTTCAATTAATAGTATTTGATTCCCTAAGGCCTTCTGAGCAAAAAAAGTCCTAATTCACTGTGATCAAACGCTGGAAACCGTTGTTCCAGCAGTAGTTTGTTGATTTTATGCTATAAGTATGAAATTCTGGATAAAAACAAACATTACAAGAAGTCTGCCCAATGTATTTATTTAATAAGACATAAAGGGGTCCTTTTACTAAAGTGAGGTAAGCGCTAGCGTTTACCTAACTGCGCATTAAAAAGGCTTACTGTAGGACATGCTTCGCGAGGTAAAATGGCCAATTTGCACATAGAAACATAGAAATAGACGGCAGATAAGGGCCCACGGCCCATCTAGTCTGCCCACCTTAATGTCCCTCCCCTACCTTTGCCCTGTGAATAGATCCCATGTGCCGATCTCATTTGGCCTTAAAATCAGGCACGCTGCTGGCCTCAATCACCTGTAGTGGAAGACTATTCCAGCGATCAACCACTCTTTCAGTGAAAAAGAATTTCCTGGTGTCACCTCATAGTTTCCCGCCCCTGATTTTCAACGGATGCCCTCTTGTTGTCGTGGGACCCTTGAAAAAGAAGATATCTTCCTCCGCCTCGATGCGGCCCGTAAGATACTTGAACGTCTCGATCATGTCTCCCCTCTCTCTGCGCTCCTTGAGCGAGTATAGCTGTAATTTGTCAAGCCGTTTTTCGTATGGTAGATCCTTGAGTCCCGAGACCATCCGGGTGGCCATTCTTTGCACCGACTCCAGTCTCAGCACATCCTTGCAATAATGCGGCCTCCAGAATTGCACACAGCACGCTAAAAAATATTTTCAGTTTTCTAGTATTGTATGGGGTGGAGAGTGGGCATGACAGCGCTAAACAATCAGCACCTAGGGCATTGCCACTTGCTAACGGATTAGCACAGGAGTCCTTACCACCTCCCAAATAGGTAGTGGTAAGGAGTTTAGGCATGCCAGAAGAACTAACAAACCGATTCTGGAAGAGATCAAACCGGCTATGTCACTTGAAGCCCAAATGAGGAAGTTACGACTGTCTTATTTTGGTCACGCCATCAGAAGAGAGAGATCACTGGAGAAAGACATCATGTTTGGGAAGATCGAAGGAACCAGGCGAAGAGGGTGATCTGCAATCAGATAGCTGGACACGTTGAAAACAACTATGGGGATGACACTGGAGGACCTTTCCGGACTAGCACAAAACCGATTTCTTTTTAGATCCACAATTCATCAAGTTGCTAGGGCTCGAGCATGAGTCGATGGCACCTAACAAGGGCTCACACTGTAATATTTTTAATGGTTATGCGCTAATTGAACAATTAGCACAGGGCCATTAATTCTGGAAATAGAAAAATCTGCCTATTTCTACCCATGGCAAAAGTGGCCTTGGTGAACAGAAAAGACTCGTGATGAAGGTACTCTAAGGCCACTTCTGATGGCAGCTTTAGTAAAAGGTCCCCAAAGATACTTATATTGCACTTGTGGGCTGCTTATGCTAAACATTCTGCAAAGGTGACAAAGGGAAGGAGTGGCCTAGTGGTTAGAGCTGCTTCCTCTTTACCCTGAGGTTGTGAGTTTGATCCCAGCCTTCTCCCCTGTGACTCTGTTCAAGTCACTTAATCCTTATATTCCACAACAGAAAGGAAAACACAACCCCATGTATGGCAATGCAAAACACAAAAAAGAGTGGGGAAGGGACACAGTATATCAGCCTCAAGGACAATCAATTTATTAGAAATATATAAATAGCTAAAACAGATACTGTACTGGACCCCAACACAGTCCATGTTTCAGCTTGGAAAGCCTTCCTCAGGGAAGTGCTAATGAAATCTATAAAATAAAAAAGGCAAAGAATATATCTGCACATGCATATACAGTATACAAATCATGTAAACAATAGATCAAAAAAGCAAAGCGAAAAAGATAATCCTGAATGGACTAAAAGAAAAATATTGCAAATTAAAATCTGAATAAAGAATAATCATGCACATTAATATACATATAGGGCTCCTTTTACGAAGGTGTGCTAAACGTTTTAGTGCATGCACCGGATTAGCGCACGCTATAGCACGCGCTAGCCGAAAATCTGCCGCCTGCTCAAAATGAGGCGGTAGTGGTTAGCGCGCGCTACTCCAAGTGTTAAAGCCCTAACGCGCCTTCATAAAAGGAGCCCATAGATATAATAAAAAGCGTTATTTGTCATAGCTCCCAACATTTTTTTATTATACCACAACCTCTGGTAACACATTCTAGAGCTTTAACAATTCCTCCAATTGGTTTAAAAGTATTCCCCTTTAACTTCATTGAGTGTCCCCCTAGTCTTTGTAATTTTTGATGGAGTAAAAAAATCAATCCACTTGTACCCATTCTGCACCACTCAGATTTTAGTAGATTTCAATCATATCTCCCCTCAACCGTCTCCTTTCCAAGCTGTAAAGCCCTAACCTATTCAGTCTTTCCTCATACGAGAGGAGGTCCATCCCCTTGGTCACTCTTCTTTGAACCGTTTCTAGTTCCGCTATATCTGTCTTGAGATAAGGCGACCAAAATTAAATGCAATACTCAAGGTGAGGTCGCACCATGGAGCTATAGAGAGGCTTTATAAACCATCCCTTTTTAAAAATAATTCCTAGCATCTTGTTTACCTTTTTGGCCACTACCATACATTGGGCTTTCAGGATGGTATTTTTGAATAACATCCAAGCTTGATGTAAATTTTTTGACTTTTGCAGTTGTTCCTCTAAGTTTCTTTTTTTACCATTCTCCTCAAGTTATAATAGTCTCCTTTTTTAAAGTTAAATAGTGTTGTATTGGATTTCCTATGTGAACTTATTCCAGGGATTATATCCAATCTGATCATGTTATGATCACTGTTATTAAGTGGCCCCAGCACCATAATCTCCTGCACCAATTCATGTGCTCCATAAGAACTAGGTCTAGAATTGCTTCACCTCTTGTCTGTTCCTGAACCAGCTGCGCCATAAAGCAGTCCTTGATTTCATCAAGGAATTTTATCTCCCTAGCATGCCCTGATGTTACATTTTGTGACCAGCCAGGTATTCTCCCTGTTCAGGTCCCAGTCAGAACAGAGAGAAAAGAAGTAAAAAAGAAATCCCGGGGAGGAATTGGGAAGGGACAGGTTGTTTCTGAGGTAGATAATTACATTGACCACCGGGGGAGCCCAAGAGGCCCTTGGAACACTGCCAGGGCTGACACAGCAGGGCGTTGCCCCAAGGTATATAAACCTGTTTCAGAGAACAGGAAGGGAAGCCAGCTAGGGAGAGGTTTTAAGCCCTTTCTCCCTAGAGAGTCCCTGGAGCCAAGCAGGTGCAACAAGCCTATGCCTATGGAGGTGATAGAGGCTGGTCAGGCTGAGGAATTAAACTTTCTGGAAAGTCAGGATATGGATGTGGAAGAATGCCTAACAGAGTGTGCTCCTGAGTTTGTTGAGCCCATGCAGGTGAACTTCACTTCCACTCTCAAGCAGTGAATGAGGTTGGTGTTTCTGGACTGTTTGAAGAAACAATTTTTTTCTTTTGAATGCAAGCTAAAGGGGGGATTGTATTTGGGAGAGGTTTTGCTAACACCCTGGGAGGGAATTTTTGAAAGCCGGTCTAGAGGCTTTATTTCGCAAAACCTATCACTCTCCTGACCTGGCAGTGACTAGAACTGGCCAGAGGCTTGTGTGAACTTTTGAGATACTTGTGCTGAACGTGTGCACTGAACTATATTTTGTTTGTGTTTTGAAAGCTGCCTGCTTTGGAAGCAGACAACCCTAAGGCTGGGGCAATTAAACCCTCTGCCACAACTAAAATAGAAACATTGCTGAGAGCAAATTAATGCCTTTATTTGGACTGTTATTTGCTGGTTTTGTTTTCTACTTTTTGTGTTACTGTAAGAAGAACATTCTGACAAGTTTGTCATCTGTTTTGGAAAGCCTATTTTCCTTGGGACAAAAGAGAAATAAAATCTGATATTATTTTGCCATTGAAGAATAATCGTGGTGACTTTTGTTATCTGGTTTTTTTCTTTTCTTTTTGGTTCCTGTTTGGAATCCGATCCTGCAGGGTGGCTCCAGTCCGGGCCACACGTCAGGGTGTTATTTTGTGGCCAGCCACTGAGGGTGCTATTGAGCACGGTTTGGAGCTTCAGTGGACCACAATTTATCCAGTCAATATCGGGATAGTGGAAATCCTTCATTAATATTCTGTTGCCCAGTTTGTTAGCCTCCCTAATTTCTGATAACATTTCAGTAGCGCGGCAGGAAATGGAGCCAAAAATAACAGAGATGGGGGAAGGAGCTGTGCCAAGTAATGAATTATTCCTCCCCCTCCTGAATTCCCACTGAATTCCTGCAGCCATTCAGGAAGCCGCTCAGATGAGCAGCAGCGGGAAGTGCACTCCTGCTTAAAACAGCTGAACCGCCAGAACTCGCAGCAGCGCCCGAATCAGCAGTGGGTTAGTATCGCAGAAATCTCTCTCCTTCCCGCTATACCTCTAGACCAACAGGGATTCCAGGTACTTGGGTCATACGGAAGTCATGGCAGCATGCAGGATATTGGCAGAGAGGAGGTACAATGCACAGGGCATGGAGGGGGGGGACAGGGTAGATGTGAGTCACTTATTTACTGTTTCCAAAAGTATTAAGACTAGGGAGCATGCGATAAAGTTACTAAGTAGTAGATTTAAAACAAACCAAAGAAAATATTTCTTCACACGATGTGTAACTAAACTCTGGAATTCATTACCTGAGAATATGGTGAAATCAGTTAGCATAGTAGGGTTTGGCTAATTTCCTAAAAGAAAAGGCCATAGGCCATTTTTTAGATGACTTGGGGAAATCCACTGCTTATTCCAGCATAAAATCTATTTTACTACTTGGCATCTAGCTAGGTACTTGAGACCTGGGTTGGTCACTGTTGGAAACAGGATACTGAGGGTTTGATGAACCTTAAGTCTGTTCCAGTATGGCGATTCTTATGTAGCATAATAAAATATTTTATTGTACTGGCTGCAAACAGTGATAGATAGATAGATATAAGAAATGTTTAATCATAGCCATTGACTCATGGACAAACATTTTTTATTTTTTCTGTAGACCGTTTAATCATTGTATGCTGGAAGAAAAAAAAAAAAAAACTAATGAAAATAGTGCACCTCAGATTGTGTAAGGGTGCACTTCCTCCTATCACTTGCATATCTAAAATAATCTTGTCCACCAATTTTACCATAATTGCTATTTTTTCTATGAGTTACATCTTTGCTTTTCTGACAGCTTTTTCAGCTTTTCATAGCTTTTAAAAGTATTTTTGCCTGTCTTCTTTCTGCAATGTCTTGAAATTTATGAAGGCTAACCTTTTCTCCCTTATCTTTTCAGCAATTCTGCTACTCCATTTGAGAACCAAATTGGCCTTCTTTTCCTCTTACTATATACTTTTCTAACATAATGGTTTGTTGCCTTTAAAATAGATCATTTCAGTTTTGTTCATTGTTATTCTACTTTGTTCAGCTGTTCTCATCCACCTAATTCCTTCTTGAGATATCCCCCCTCATCTTGATAAAGTTCTTATGAAGTCTAGAACCTTCAATCTTGAATAAGCCCTCTCCTCCGATGTCTAAATATTGAACCACACTATTCAATGATCACACATTGATTACATATTGTAACATCACACAGTGATTACACATTGTAACATCAGAATCACTGTTTCAAGTTTTCAAAATTTGATAAAACGCTAATCATAAATTGTAAGCATTTGACAATTAAAAATTTTAAATGGGGAGCAATTAACAAACTTATTAGTGACACAACATTACTTACATGAAAACAACAGGATAGTAGGGGGGAATCCAAATTTAAAATAAAAGAATACAATTAAGGTTAAAAACAAGAGGGAAATGGGAGGATTCATATTAATGTTGAATATAAGTAAAACAGAATTTGGCAAGGAAGGACTCAGAGATCAGTAAGCACAAGATCTAGAATAACTCCATAAAGTTTCAAGTTTATTAATTACTTGATATACCGTCTATCATGCATATCTAAATGGTTTACAATAAGGTTAATAGTAAAAAATATAACAGCTCTATTAAAATTGAGGAGATTGCCCAGACTAAGCGTAACTAACGTGAAGCCAGGAGGAAAATATGGAAAATAATAATAACCGCAGGACCGTGAAGTTCTATGCAATTTACAATGATTAAAAATGTTACAAATTGAGTAGAACTAACAAAGTTAAAAACTAGTGACTGACAGCTCTAGAGATCAGTTATTGTGGGAAAGATTGTGCAAATCAGTACCTAAGTACTTCTGGAACAGATATGTTTTTAGGTGTCTCCTAAATTCCCCATAAGTGTTAGCAAGCATAAATAATTGTTCCAGATCTTTACCCCATAATGCTGCCTGATAAGAGTAAAGATGTTGATGATGTCTTTTAAATTTATATCCTCTAACCAGTGGAGAAACAAAGTTCAATTGTGAGCTTCTCTTGTGTCTATTGGTTGAGAAAGAGAAAAGGTCTGTTATATATTTAGGGGCTAAACCGAATAGTGCCTTAAAGCAAAAACATCCAAACTTAAACTTCACTCGTGCCTCCATTGGCAACCAATGCGGGAGTCGGTAGGAAGGAGTTACATGATTGAACCTCCTCAACCCAAAAATTAGCCTAACCGCCGCATTCTGCACCAGTTGTAATCTCTGCATATTCTTCTGGGAAATTGCCATATGGGCGATATTAGAGTAATCAAGTTGGCTCAGTATAAGGGATTGTGCCAAAATTCTGAATGATGAAGCATCAAAATAAGCTCTGATGGACCGAAGCTTCCATAGAGTAAAAAACCCTTTCTAACCAAAGAGACCACCTAGTCTTTCATGGTTAGGCCCTGGTCCAGTATTACTCCCAAAACCTTCATAGTAGGTTGAATAGGGTAACTAAGTTTATTGATGCACAGTAATGGGAAGGGAATACATCACCACCTAATTCTAAACAAACTCTACTAGGAAAAATATAGAAGGGCCACCCCTTCCCACACAACCACATCTCACCATTAAACCAAACTCTCATACATAACAGAAAAACAAAAAACAAAAGTGGGTTTTTAGCTTGGAGTGCCCTGAATGTGATGGACGACCTCATGCTTCAGGACAGCACGACGTTCAAGCTAAGTTGTTTGTTCCTTTACCATCACATGATATTGGACTTGCACTGTTTTAGTGTATCTGGTTCGAATAGGGGGCCCCCACAAAGGATTGTCTTTGCCAAGTGTGTGGTATTACAGCTACAGTTATCATTGAAGTGTGTGTGCAATAGATTTGTGTGTTTCTAAGTGGGGGGGGAGGGTTACCCATGAAGATCAACTGACGTTTTTTCCCCCAATTTTGTTTATTTTTTCTGTTGTGTATAAGAGTTTGGCTGAATGGTGAGATGTGGTTGTGTGAATAGGGGTGGCCCTTCTATATTTTGCCTAGTAGAGTTTGTTTAGAATTAGGTGGTGATTTATTTTACTCTCCTCCAATTGCTGGGAAGGGAATACATCCCATGTGTGTTCCATTACCAACTGTTGGAACAGTCTATGATGGCCATCTTCTAGAAGATTCCTTATATGTCATCCAAATTGGGTACAGAGCATGCTCAAACTAATTAGTCAATTGAGCACTAACAACCAATTATTGACGTTAAAGTTGATTCAGTGGTGTAGTAAGGAGGGGCAAGGGGGCGATCCACCCTGAGCGCCATGTTGGTGGGGGCACTGGCACCCCTTCTCCTCTCCACCCCCTCCTCTTCCCACTCCTCCCCTTTCCCTTCTCACGTACCTCTAGCTGTTCACCACCACGAGCAACAACTTCAACGTGTTCCTTGTGACTGTGTCAGTTCTCCCACTGTGACGTCAGAGAGATAACCACTGTGATCACGAGGAGCATGTTAAAATTGTTACTCATGGCGGTGAACAACTAGCGGTACGGGAGAAGGGAATGGGGGCCATGTGCCAGCGGGGAGGGGGGACGACAGAGATGAGGGCAGGGAGGGATGCCTCCTCCCCTGGTGCCTCTTACCCTTACTATATCACTGAGTTGATTGGCACTAATTTGGATATTGCAGGTGCATTTGTCTATGTACTATTCTATAATGCTGCATGTCCAAAATGTTTTATATGCAACTCAAAAGAGATCATGGCCATGGGAGGGGCATGGATGAGTTGGGGATATTCCAAATATATAGGCCCAATTTGTGTTCCAGGATTTACACCAGGTTGTGAAGATTATGCTCTAAGTGCCATTCTATAAAGGGTGCTCAGTCCAGAGCACTCTATATAATAAAGTTTAGTATGGATTTTTCCCAGCTCTTAAATTTCAGCATCTTTTACTGAATCTAGCCCCTTGTATGTGATGCTAAATATTTATACAACTTCCTGATCTGCAAGGTAGGGGACTGAATGCTAGGCATATGCAGGCCTAAATTGTTTTATTTTTGTTTCCTGTGCGTTTATATGATTTTTTTATTTTTTATGGAATTTTTTTTTTTATCCTTCATTTTATTTGCCACATGATCCCTGCAAAAGAGGGCTCGATGTAGTTTACATTATGACTTTGCAAAGTATATTAATTTAAAAATTTGGGTAAATTATACTATAGAGAAAAATACCATATTTTTCACTGTATAAGACGCACCTACATGTAGAGGAGGAAAAACCAAGAAAAAAAATTCTGAACCAAATGGTGTATCCTGTCCCACCACCCTGCCCTGTACCCTGTCCCCCCTCTGGTGGTCTAATGGTAGGCCGGGACAGGGTACAGGGCATAGGCAGGTCTAGTGGTAGGCAGGCAGACCTTCCCCTCCCCCAGTACATTTTTTTAAATTCTGGCGGTCCAGTGCTATATCGGCAGGAATTTTCTGTGTTCCTGCCCCTCCCTCGCTGGATGGCTGCCTCCAAGTCCTCATCTCTTTCGGCAGAATGGTGCACAAGGCAGGTGTGAGCTTTTCGAGCTCCTGCCTGGCCATATGCCGCTCCCTGAATGGCTGCCATCAGTTCTCATGAGTCCCGGCAGCCATTCAGGGAGCGGTGCGGGACCAGGCAGGAGCTCGAAAAGCTCACGCTTGCCTTGTGCGCCGCTTTTCCGCAAGAGATGAGGACTTGGAGGCAGCCGTCCAGCGAGGAAGGGGCAGGAGCGCGAAAAGCTCCTGCTGATACAGCGCTGGACCGCCAGAATGGGGGGTATTCGCTCCATAAGATGCACCTACATTTCTACCCACTTTTTTGGGGGGAAAAAGTGTGTCTTATGGAGCGAAAAATATGGTAAATCTAATCTGAAATAGCAGAAAACAAGAAAGTCTTTAATCTTTTTTGAAAAATTTGATAGTGTATGCAGACTGATGGGTAAATCATTCCATAGAGTGGTAAATAAAAAAGAGCAAGAGTGGGAGACTTGACTCCTTGACTGAGCACCTTAAACGATGGAAAAGACAGCTTATAAGCAGAAGGGGATCTATGGCCACTTTATTGTGGCACAACTGAGTCACCTAATTATCCATAAAATATTTAAAAAAGTAAACAGGCATTTTTCAACTTGACTCAGCTAAATAGGAAGTCAATGCAGTGATCTCAAGAGTGGTATGACATGTTCAAATTTTTTTTTGTTAAAATCAGCCGAGCTGAAGTATTCTGTATCCGTTGTAGATGTTTTAAATTACCTTTACTAATACCACAGTAAACTGAATTACAATAGTCCAGCTGAGCTAATATGGTCAACTGAACAAGCGTGGCAAAATGATATTGGTAAAATAGGTGATGTAAGCTTAGAAAACGAGGGGTGGGGGTATTATATATAATAAAACCCTAAGCGCGCATGCGCATTTAGGGTTTCGTGTTCCCTGCCGCCGTGTTTTCTGATCCCTGGCCAGATTCTATTTTAGAACACGGCAGCAGGGAACACTCTGGCCACTCCCCTCCTCCCGCCCTCACTCACCAACTCTCCCTGCCTGTGTCCTGGCCGCTCCGATTGCCCTCCGTGGCCGTATTCGGCGGCTTGATGCGGTGCGGAGCGGCGCTGGCAGCGGCTGCCGGGAGGAGGGCTTCGAGCCGCTGAAGACTCTCTCCAAAGCGCAGCAGAGGGTCGGGCGCTGTTTCCTTGAGGATCGCGGACGGCTGTACCAAACTTCGCAGGCCGCACAGCACCTCAGTAGAACGTTTCCTCTGACGCATGCGATCGCGTCAGAGGGAACATGCTACCGAAGTGCAGAGCGGCCTGTGAGGTTCGCAAAAGCCGTCCGCGATGCTCACAAGGCTACATGCTAGACCGGGGGAGCAGGGAAGAGGTGCTGTTGGACTGGAGGGGGGGAAAAATGGGTTTGGAGCTGGGGCTGAAAATAGGGGACATGTGAGGGAAGGAGGTTTTACTAGCACCCGTTAATGTAATGGGCTTAAACACTAGTCTTTAATAAAATGCACTTGTTCCTCAATATTGTGTCTATTGATAAAGAGTGCTCACTATTGAGCAATAAAATGCTTTGATATAAAAAGATGAACTAGTCTCCTCAGCCTCTGCACATCAACCCGTCTGTCTTATAAAAGTTCCAGCTTGAAACTAATCGTATTGATATGGCAGAAATTATGACCCCACAACATGACTAATAATTAACCCATGCCGGTAGAAAGTCTGGAAGAACAGTTTGGGCAAACACAAAGGAACCCTTTTGCCATTTAACAAAGGATAAGATCAGGATTGTATTCACTAGGGATGTGCATTCATCTGAAGCATTTTCCAGCTTATCTCAATCACTATAAACCTGAAATAAAAAGGGGGAAAAAAGCCCAAATTTTGGGGGGGTTTTCTGCCTTCACAGCAGTGCCCACTGTAAATATATAATTGCTCATTGGTGCTGCAAAGAAGAATGTCTCTCAAGGTTTTAAGGAACAATAAATTCTTTTTTGGTGCACTGATTGTAAAACTCTTTTTTCATCAGTCGCAACAATCGGGTGACCTAGCAACAGCCACGGTGCTACTTAAATCTTAGGATACATGCAGACAATGAAACTGTATGACATTCATAGGCTATACTCATTTAGATCATGGGGCGTAGAGCCATGTGCAAGATGTGCAATATCAGCTGCAACTGAATTTGTATATTTGATTTGATTCTTAACCTTTATATTCTACCTCTAACGGCATCAAAACAATTACATCAATAAAACATCTTAAACAAATATACCAAATACCATGGCAGTAGGTGATAGATAGATAGATATTCCTTAGTATGAGTCTGGTTTGGTAGCACACCCAAAAAATATTTCATGTGCAAAATTTAACAAGCATTTAGATATGAATTAAAGCAAATACAATTGATTTATATGTGTTAAGAAGTTCTAATGCATGTTAAACATTTTTCCTAGAAATAAATGTGTGAAATTAGTAAAAAAAAAAATTACACTGGAAAATCAAGAAAAAGTCTAACATTTGGCTGTACATGGTCCTTACATTGTAGCGAAAGTGATGGATAAATCAAAAGGATTTGTGGATGAACAATATAAACCAAATGTATAAAATTTAAAGGTTGTGCAGAGTATCTGGAGTCTTTCAAATTATCAGATCATTTTACCCTGTACTCACAAAGGAGCCCTTTTCCTTAAGTGTGTTAAGCAGTTACAGGGGAATTCTATAAATGACACTTGAAATTGGATGCCTAAATTTGGGCACACACACAATTTGCACACACAATTTAATTAATGTCAACAATTATTCACTAACAATCAATTATTGGTGTTAATTGCTAAGAATGTGGCTTTATGCATGCATCTTTCAAATGTGCATGCAGATCCTTTGGTGTGGGACTGAAAGGAGGCATGGCCATGGGAGGGGCATGTTTGGGTTTGGACACTAAAATGCGCACTTTCTAGAATTTGTGGGATCCATGCCTAATTTACAGTGCAGTTGTAAATCCTTGCGCCTAAAAGTTCAGCACAGATCCTGTTGCCATGAGTTATTCTATAAACAGTGACCAACTCGGGGTGCTGTTTATAGAATACCGCGCAGTTCACTTTTTTTTTTGGGCCCAAATTTGGACATCATTTACTGAATTTAGTCCTTAATTTGCAAAATGACTGTTACTGCATGGCAAGACGATGTGCACTAATTGTATGTTAACTGCATGCCATGTTAAGGGCTGGGAATGGGGTGATTTATGGATAGATAGAGGGCATGGATTGCACATTGCACATTTTTTGTGCGGTAACTGCAGAGGACATGCTGTTCACACCCCTACCAGCCTTTGCACATGTTAATTTTTGCTGTTAAGACATGGTGCAAAAACTTAATGCTTTTTAGTATCTCTTACTTCAGGAAGCAGGTGAAAGCTTGACTCTTCTCCCAAACTTTTAATGGAAGAAGGAATTAACTCGCTGGTTGCACACACACAAGGACTAACACTGACCGTAGTACTTGCATATCCAATCCTATTCTAGTTGAGATTATATTTATTCAGTTTTCTGTACTGTTCTCCCAGGGGAGCTCAGAACGGTTTACATGAATTTATTCAGGTACTCAAGCATTTTTCCCTGCCAGTCCTGGCTGCTCACAATCTATCTAATATACTTGGGGCAATGGGGGACCAAGTTACTTGCCCAGGGTCACAAGGAGCAGTGTGGGTTTGAACCCCGAACCTCAGAGTCTGTAGCTCTAAACCCTGCACCACACTCTCAGACATAGTATGGTAGAAGATAGCATGACAAACATTGAAAGAGATGGCAAAACATAGTTAACAAAGCAGGGTAAAACATAATATGACAAATCGCGGTATGGTGAAACATAGCATGGCGAGTCTAAACTAAACTAAACCTTAAGTTTATATACCACATCCTCTCCACGGAAGTGGAGCTCGGCACGGTTTACAAGAACTTAAAATATAAGAGAAAGGAAAAGGTTTACAAGAGCTTATATATAGAATGGAAGAGTAAGGGGGAAAATAGAATTACATGTTAGAGATGAGCCAAGTTTTCAGTTGCTTGCGGAATAGTTGGAGAGAGCCCAGGTTCTGCAACGGGATAGTAAGGTCATTCCAGAGACCTGTGATTTTGAAGAGAAGAGATTTTCCCAGTTTACCTGCATAGAGAATACCGCGTAGAGAGGGGAAGGATAGTTTATATCTTTGGGCAGGTCTGGTGGAGTCAGGACCCGAGGAGTTAAAGGATAGTGGGATTAGGGGAGGAAGGATGCCGTGAATGATCTTAAAAGCCAGGCAGGAGCATTTGAAATGGATTCTGGAAATCACTGGGAGCCAGTGAAGATTGGACAGGAGTGGCAAAACATAGCATAGCAAACATAGTATTACAGAGCATAATTAGCATAGTATGACATGAGATTATATTCATGCATCCTTCTGATTTCACATGCATCTTTCTTTTAATTAGTCCCCTATTACTCTTTCTTATGTATGTGTTCCACCTTGGCTTACACCCTGTGCTGTTTATTAAGACGTGTATTGTGTAGACAATTTAAGTAAACTATGCTATTCTATACTATGTTGTTTGAATATTTTTACTATTCTAATTGTCTTGTTGTTTTCAACTTATTCTTGCTGTACACCACCTTGGGTGAATTTTTTTCAAAACGACGGTAAATAAATCCTAAAAATTAAAGGGCCTGGTATTGAGCCAGCAGCAGCTAGCAGCAGTCAGTGTTTTGCTGACTGCCACTGGTGTTATCCCTGGGAATTCAGTGCTGGGCTATGTCCAGGCTCCAGCATTGAAATTCTGGGTTTATGGAGCCAGCAAAAATATTTCCAGTTAAGTTGCCTTGGCTGGTTAAGTGCTGAATATTGGCATTTATCCAGCCAAGTGCTGACTCCGCCCACGAGAATGCACTCAAAATAGCCAATTTCACATTGGGTGCTAACTGGACGTTTTCAGTGGCAATAGCCAGTTGAATACTCCTGAATATGACTGGTTAGCCCCAAACAAGTGAATCCATTTTTGTCTGGTTAAATTGCATTGAATACTAACTCCCAAATAAATAGTAAATTGGCCCTAAGGAATGGCCAAGTTCCAGGGACAGAATATTCCATCAGAATTACTTTGCCATTTTGGCCTACTGGCCAAACAATGGCTTCCGACTTTTCTTCTTTGTAACAGAGAGTGGCCTTAAATCTAATGTGAAGCAATGGTGATACCCGCAAAAAACCCTAGAAAGCCAACATGGGGGTAATTTGATAGTCATTTTTATATGTATGTGGCCTACTGCATAGTTTGTGGTAGATGTCTACAAGGGCAGAGTCTGCAAGTAAGTGCATAAATTATAAAATTATCTAATTTACATGTGTATTTAAATAACCTAAGTATGGGCATTTACACCAGCTCTATTTATATCTCTGGGGATTGAAGACCTAACTCATGCTCTGCAAAGTTTATAGGCTGTTTGAGCAGCTAATGTTTTTTTAGAATTAACCATATTATCAGTATGTCTCTTCTTTAGGAACTGGCTGTTTTTAGGACGCATTGTAGCTACTTTAGAAAATTCCTTGAAACTTTACACTCTGAAGTTGGTTTTCATGACATACTCAAAATTGGGACCACTAGTTTTGAACTCTCTTTGCCTTATGCTACTGTGTATAAACATGTTCTGTTGCTTAAACTATTCTTATGGTGTCATCTGCCAAATTTCTTTGGCTGATGTGAACATTTATGAGCAATAGGAGAATGGGTGTGTTTAAAAGATAAGGTCAGTTCTCCAAGAATGCTTAATAGCTGCCAGATTCTACTTGAATCACTTATAAACAAACTGAATGCCCCAGGCATGGCCATAAATAGACTGAGTTAGACGCTTGCTTGATGGTAGTAGGACAAGCCTTAGGGTATCAGATGTCATAGGCAAACCAAATGTGGGCCCCCAATTCGCTGAAGGCTCTATCCCTACTTCCCTTCCCTAATTCACTCAGGGGTTCAGCATTTCCTCTTTCCTCTCCTAACCTATTTCCCTACCCCATCCCAGATGTTCAGCAACTTTCTCTTTCCTAGCTACCCCCAAAGTGTCCAATTCCCGTTCTTTCCATCCCACCGCCACTGTTCTATATCCTTTGGCTGAAAAGCCCAAGCTAACTTAGCCAAAACTTCACTACACCAAATTAAAAGTAGTAAAGAAGCAGTCCTTTGACACTGCACACGCTCATGGCCTGCTGGGGGTCCCACTTTTTCTGACACAAGCTTCATCTGGAAGGGGGTGGAAGAGAGCAATCTTTGAGCACATGTGCATGGATGCTCACAGACTTATCACCACAAAGCTGCTGTTCCTACACTGCCATGCCCTAAAGTCTGATGCCATGGACAGGCACTTAAGGGGCAATTTTCAAAGCACTTAGACACACAAAGTACCCTAGAAGCCTAGGGTACTTTGTACATCTAAGTGCTTTGAAAATGAGCCCCCTAGTCTGCCAAGTGGTAGGGCCATCCCTAGAATAGAGCACTCAGAATGGTCATTAATGGAGTTTGCGCTGAAGAAAAGGAGTTTACTAGCAGTGTTCCAAAGGAATTTGTCCTTAAGTTTATTTCTGTTCAATGTTTTCATTAATGATATGCAAATGTTTATTTGGACAATGTGTGTATGTTTAACAGCTACATTTTAATGTAATAATATTATTATTAAAAAAATATAAGATCACGCATTTAAACTGCGAAAATCCAAAGAGCAGTACAGTGTAGGGTATGAAGTTCTGATGTGCACAAATCAAAAGCGAGATCTTGGAATAATCATATTAGATGATTTTATGGTGGTTAGACAAGCAGAAAAATGGAGAATACAGTGTGTAACAGTTGGGAAAAGGAAACAGTAATGCCAAATCACTTGTGAGACCTCATTTAGAATATTGTATATAATTTTGGAGCCCACATAACTGGATAGAGTCAATCTAGAGGACAGCTACCAAAATGGTCTGCTTGTCTGATTGTAGGAGCAGGTCGAAGAAGTCAGAAACCCCAAAAGATGAACTGGGCCCCATCCCCTGAAGATGAGATGCCAGAGACCCAACTCTCCCCAATCTCTGAAGAAGAAAAATTCAAAAAATGTAAAATATCACCATTTAAATATTTTTGGTTTCCTAGGACTGTCTTGTATAGTTTTAGTGGTATATCTGTGCAGATGTGCTTGAGTATGGAGTATGCGTGGCAGAGAGGGACATATGTGATTAGTAAGTATGTTGCTATGTACATGTAACAGGAAGATTCCTGGCAAGCCATTTTCAAAAGAAGTACTGTGCTCTAAAGGAGAGAAATTGACAACTGTTTCTTTAAACCAATGCTAAATCAAATAGCAGACTCAAATAGTCACAAAAAATTGTTAACAGAAAATTATGTAATAATAATGACAACAATTGTATAACAGAGCTGTAAGTACATCTGTTGCTATGTGGCACAATTTGCCACAGCACTAATTTTTAAATCATCAGTCCAGTCCAGATGTACTTATAGTTTCCGTGTATGATAGTCATTATTATTTCATTTAATACTTTAATTGAGTGTACCATTTGAATTGTACAGTTGGCTGAATTTCTTTCCTTCACTCGGTTGGTAGTGGCTTGACTATTTCTTTAAAAGCATTGAGAAAGTGCAAAATGATTTAATTGCATGTTTGTGTTCATCAGGAGACATAATCTCAAGCCAGACCATCAGAGAAATCGTTCTAGCATCACAGGACATGTAGAAAGTACTACTTGTGAACTTTTTTTTGACTAAGGCATTTTTAGATCCATGATTCTAAAAGTGTGATTTATGTTGTACATTGCCACGGTAATCTTTACATTGGCAAGACCAAACAGAAATTGTGAATAAAGAGCTGGAGCCTTTTTGAGTGAGGAGCCTGAACCGAGGGATTCCTTATCAACTGAACTTTAGACAGGCACTAAATTACGGGATTATTGAAAGAGACAAAAGACATAGTTCTTGCAGTTCTTCTGACTGCTTGTAGGAGGAGGAAGAGGGGATGGTTTATTTTTTAAAGTAGATTTATATGAGGGATCTTCAAAATGTTTCTGCACTTTTATTTTTTAAAATACTATTTATTAAATATCTCAAAAGCAAATTAACATCCCCCTATTTTGCTTGACTGACTAGTCACATGACACTCTACAAGACGCCCTCTTACAAATTCACCTGCCCCAACCATTTCCCGCGAAAATATGAAAGTGCAGAAACTTTTTGAAGATCCCTCGTACCTGTTGTTTTATGTGCATAGGGTGCTTATTTTTAAAGCATATGGACATCTTAAAGGGCCAAAATGGTAATTTGTGTTCTTGAAACGTCCGAATCCTGATTTTGCAAAGCCAAGGTTTGTACATACGACACAGCTATACATCCAAATGGCAAGGAGTGTTGTGGGCATATTTTGGGCAGGTCTTGGGGAGAGCCCAAATCAGGATGTGCATCACCAATTTCAGAAGGGAAAGAAATGTCCAAGTCTAAAAGGATGAATGTCTAGTCTACAAAAAAGGTGCTCTGACTTGATGAGCTGGCCACTGGCCCCCAGCAGTTACCGCCTCCCTTTCTGGTTCCTGAAAATGAAACTGGAATGGAATGCCAGGCTTTGTGACAGAGCAGCATGCACATCTGAGGAGTAGCATAGAGGTTAGTGCAGTGGCTTTTAAGCCTAAGGACTCAGGTTCAAATCTCACCTTAATTTTTATTTATTTATTTTTTTTAATTGTTTGGTTTCCAGGAGGAGCAAAATGCTTACTGTATCTAAGTACGTATATATCGCCTGCAAGTCTGATGGCTATTCTGACTTGCACATCTTTTCCAAAATGCCCCTTTATGTTTAGTTCATTAGATATTTATATACCAATAATCGAGGATATCTAAGCAATTTACATTCAGGTACTCAAGCATTTATCCCAGTCTGCCTAGCATACCTAGGGCAATGGAGGATTGAGTCTTGCCCAGGGTGACAAGGAGCAATGTGGAGTTTGAACCCACAATCTCAGGGTACTGAGGCTGTAGCTTTAACTACTAGGCCACTCCTTCCTCCATATGTCATTGTTGATTTTATGGTGTTTTTGTAATCGGTGAGTATTTAACCGCAGATTGTCCTGTATGTCTTGTCTTGAGAATTGTATTAAAAGAAAAATAAAGAAGATCCTTATGCCTGAACAGAGTGTTAATCTAGGACACACTAAAGACTTCAGAATTTGCGTCCTACACACATGTAACCCTATCCTGGTGAGGCATAGACATTGAGCTGATTAGATGTTTGCCTGTATCAGATTTCCCTCATGAACTCTTTTACAGCATGTGACATTCATCAAACCCCAAATATCGGCCACTGTTCTGTGGAAGTTCATACACACTGTACTGAATTAAGCCCATAGTGAATTCGATTCTGGGACACCTCTATTATCTGTCCCAAAAGCTCCATGAGAAGAAAATTGAAGACTGGGGAATAGGGCAATATAGTTAAGGAATATAGTAGAGGAATGGGGCAATATAGTTAAGCCATTTATATACCTCAAAGATAAATAATATACAGAAGGCTAACAATCTATAGTAACACTCTATAGTAACACTCTGTCCAATCCTCAAACTAAACACCTCTACAGACTATATCATCAACATTATGTAACCAACATTATGTAACTAACGTCAACGCTATGTAAACACCTTTGCCAACATGTATATGTTGTTACTCTCCATCCGCTGTAACTTGAATCTGTTGTTATGTAACATACTCTGTAATCTTGAATGTACTGTAATTCTTTACTGTTACCTGTGTACCTGTAATTTACTCTTCTCCTGTAATGCAATTCTACTGGAAATGCCCAGATATCTTCTATATTGTAATCCGCCTAGAACCGCAAGGCACAGGCGGAATAGAAATCTCTAATGTAATGTAATGTAATTTTATCAGTGGAAAGGAAGTTGTAGACCAAAGTTTGCCGTAAGTCAGGAATAGGGTACGTACAGGAACAGGAGAAAAAAGAAATTTCTTCTGAAAAAAGGTAGTAAATGCATAAACACCTCCCAATGGAGGTCGTGTAGTCAAAAATGGTAATAAAATTTGAGAAAAGCTTGAGGCAAGCACATAGGATCCTTAATAGTAGACAAGCACAGGTAAAAGCCAGAGATCAACTGGGGTCTTTCATTCTGCAGCAGGAAGCCACATGGTTATTATCTGCCGTCATAAGCTCTGTTTCTGTGCCATCTCATTTTAGACAGAAAATTGCATGGCACAACAAAGGTTTTAAATGATCAATTTTCTTGAACAATAATAGGGCTCCTGAGATCTATACATACAGCATAGTCCTCATTTAACTTTCGTTCAAATGAGGGAAATGCAGTCCATTTGTGTTTTCAGCTCGTACCTTTGAGATTCAAATGGACTGTGCTTCAAACTCATAGGAGGGAAACTTAAATCACGACTGCTCTCTACACGGCACATGTTATATCCTGGATTTGTGTGCATGCATTGTATGTCTCATTGGAATTTAGAAAACCTCCACAGAAATCTTCAGATGCAGGCAGATTGATGAAATACCGCAGTAAGCAAAAGTGGCCATTCAGATATTTAGGCAGTTTAGGTAGTATTTTCTGAGGCATATAACATAACATATAACATAACTTTATTCTTCTATACCGCCATGATCAAACGACTTCTAGGCGGTTCACACTGAAGACAGCAGGACAATTGTCGAATTACAAAATGCAAATAATAAAAGTACAACACATTACTCAGGAATAGACAGAATAAGATTATTAAATTTAGTGTAACTTCTGTTTAAGAGATAAATCTATCAAACACCAGTTTCTATTCAACGTGTGGCAGTGGGCAAAAATAACAAACAGAATGTTAGGAGTTATTAGAAAAGATATAGATAATAAAGCAACGAATACCATAATGCTTCTGTATCAAGTCATGGTGCGACCACACCTTAAATACTGTGTTCAGTTCTGGTCAACGCATATCTAAAATGATATTGGAAAATTTTAAAAGGTGTAAAGAAAGGAAATCAAAATGATAAAAGGGATGGGATGACTCTCATGAGGAAAGGCTAAAGAGGTTAGGGCTGTTCTGCTTAGTGAAGGGACAGCTGAGGGGAGATATGATTAAAGTCTATAAAATCCTGAGTGGAATAGATAAACACAACTCAATTGTTCCCTCTTTCAGAAAGTGGAAGCGGGACCACAGAAGACAAACGTGAATAGGGATGGAGGAGTGGTAGACCCTGATCAATTTTCAGAGGGTTGTGTTCGTGAGGAGCTAGCTAAAATTAAAGTAGACAAAGCGATGGTACTGGATGGTGTACATCTGAGGGTGCTGAAGTAACTTAGAGAGATTCTGGTGGCTTCGCTGACTGACATTTTCAATGAGTCTCTAGAGTTGGGAGTGGTACCGGAGGACTACATAAGGGCAGATGTGAAGAAATACTACCGGCCCGACGCTGCTTCGGTTGATGGTAGGACTTGCTCGCGGTCGGCAGAGAGGGAAGGATGGAGGGTCAGCAGGGATTCGGCTGTGCAGTTGGGAGGGGGAAGGAGTTGCCAGCAAATCCCGGGACAAGGGCTTATTTTGGGGGTAGGGCTTATATTAAGACCTACCTTGAAAATTATGCTAGGACTTATTTTCGGGGTAGGTCTTATTTTCGGGGCAACACGGTAGATGTGGTGTATTTAGATTTTAGCAAAACCGCTGACAGTGTTCTACACAGACATCTAATAAATAAACTGAGTGCCCTCAAGGTACACTGCTCCCTCTGAATCTACAGTTTCAGCATCCGCGGATTTGGATATTCGCAATTTTTTTTTAGATCCATTTTCATTTTTCGGGCTATTTTTAAGTCCTCTTAGACTCCGGTTAAGCCTTACCTGGTGGTCTAGCGGGTTTTTTGAAGCAGGAGCGATCTTCCTACACTCCTGCGCCGTGCAGATCACTCATAGGAAATGGCTGCTGTGAGCTCCCATAGTCTCTCGAGACTACAACAAGAGCTCACAGCAGCCATTTCCTATGAATGATCTGCACGGGGCAGGAGTGTAGGAAGATCGCTCCTGCTCCGAAAACCCACTAGACCACCAAGTAAGTCTTAAGGGATGCCGGGGAGAAGTGGGGGGTGGGTCATAGCCGGCACGAATATTATTGATGGATTTTTAATTTTCGCAGGCTGGCTCTGCCCCTAACCCTCATGGATACTGAGGAGAAGTGTACTGTTCTTGAGCCTGTTCTTTTTAACATTTTTATAAACTATATTGCTGAAGAACTGTCGGGTAAGATTTGCCTCTTTGGGGATGATGCCAAAATCTGCAATAGAGTAGACACCCAGGATGGTGTGAATAACATGAAGAATGACCTGGCAAAACTTGAAGAATGGTCTGAAATTTTGCAACTAAAATTTTTTTCTCTCTCTCTTTTCTGATCAGTCTTTCTGCTCAAGAAAATGCCGTGTCCTCCCAACCTTCTGTTCTTTCCTTATTTGTCCTTTCCTTTCAGATCATTGTAGTTCTCCCCCTTCCTTTCGTTCCTTCCTTACCTCTGTCTTAAAGTTTTGTTTGCTATATGTCTGTCTAAAAGTTTAGGGTTTTTTTTTTGCGGGGAGGGGGTTGTAGTTCTGTTGTTTCGTTTTTGTTTTTAATTTTTGATCCTAATTTGTTATTTAGACTTCTTTGGTTTTTACCCTTACTTAATGTATTTTGAATGTAAGCCGCCTTGAAATTTGATGAGGCGGGATAACAAAACTTTAATAAACTTGAAACTTAATGCAAAGAAATGCAAGGGCATGCATTTGGGCTGCAAAAACCCGAAGGAACAATACATTTTAAGGTGTGAAATTTGTCTAAAAATTAATGCTAAGAAATGCAAAGTCATGCATTTGGGCTGCAAATACCCAAAGGAACAGTACGGTTTAGGGAGTGAAGAACTTATGTGCACGACAGAAGAGCAGGACTTGGGTGTGATTGTATGTGATGATCTTAAGGTGGCCAAACAGGTTGAAAAGGTGACCGCGAAAATTAGAAGGATGCTAGAGTGCATAGAAAGAGGTATGGCCAGTAGGAAAAAGGAGGCATTGATGCCTCTGTATAAGACTCTGGTGAGACCTCATTTAGAATACTGTGAACAGTTCTGGAGACCGTACCTTCAAAAAAATATAAAAAGAATAAAGTTGGTCCAGAGGAAGGCTACTAAAGTGATGCGTGGTCTTTATTATAAGGCATATGGGGACCGATTTAAAGAGCTCAGTCTGTATAGTTTAGAGGAAATGCGGGAGAGGGGAGATATGATAGAGATGTTAAATGGCGTAAATGCTCATGAGTTGAGTCTCTTTCATATCAAGTTTCAAGTTTAATATATCTCTTGATTGATCGCTTAGTCAGATTTCAAAGCGATGAACAATTTAAAATACATTCATTAGCAATTACAAAGTACACAATACAATACAAACTTTGAATAGTAACATTAGGTTAAAAACTAGGACATCATTTAAAAAACATAGGGAGGGAAGGGATAGCGAAATACAACTAGGAATAGTAAAGCAATACATAGGAAAAGTATAATAGGAAGACAAATTAAAACATAGTTTAATATTATGTAATCTGTGGCCTAGGGGTTACTAAAAGCATCTTTAAAAAGAAAGGTTTTTAAATTACTTTTAAATTTTTTCCGAGGTCCTGCTCCATACGTAAATAAATTGGGAGGGAATTCCACGTCTGTGGGGCGGTCACAGAGAAGATGAATTGCCGTCTAGTATTAATGATTTTAAGTGATGGAATAGTTAAAAGATGTTGCTCATTGGATCTTAATGTTCTAGATAGATGATACGGAATTAATGATTTATATATAAATGCTGGGGTTTTGTATAAAAGAGTTTTAAAGGTAAGTAAACAGAGTTTGTATGTTATCCGGTGAATGACTGGGAGCCAATGCGCATTTTTCAGAAGTGGTGTAACGTGGTCAAATTTTCTTGATTTGGTTATGAGTTTAATGGAGATATTTTGGATAATTTGAAGACGTTTAATTTCGTTTAATGATATTCCTTTAAATAGAGAGTTACAGTAATCTATTTTTGAAATCACCAGAGAATGGATAAGAATATTTAGTGATTTCGGGCATAAGAATTTTGAAATAGATCGGATCCTGCGTAATCTATAAAAAGTGGATTTAACAATGTTACTGATGTGGTCGTGAAAATTTAGTTTATTATCAAAAGTGACTCCTAGAATTTTTGTATTTTTAACTATTTGAAGGGGGACATTTTTTATCGTAATAGGAGCAACGAGTTCAAGATTTTCTTTCCAAGGAAAAAACATCATGTTGGTTTTTTTGATGTTAAGTGTAAGTTTATTTGTTTTTAACCAATTATGTATTAGATCTAATTTTTCATCGATCTCTTGAATATCCGATTTTTTATTAGTATCTATAGGATGCAGCAGTTGGATAACATCTGCATACGCAAAAACATGAAAACCTACGGATTGACATAAAGTGACTAGAGGGGCAAGAAAGATATTAAATAATAGCGGAGAAAGAATAGACCCTTGGGGAACCCCATAAGTAGTTGATGAAGATTTTGATAGCGAGTCTTTAAAGAAGACGGTAGATGTACGGTCAGTTAAATAGGATGTAAACCAAGAAAAGACTTGGTCAGAGATACCAATAGAATGGAGTCTATCAAGAAGGAGTCGATGGTCAATTGTATCGAAGGCGGCGGAAAGATCAATAGAAATTAATAGTGTTGATTGATGGTGATCTAAAAAATATTGGATAGAGGCAGTCATACCAATTAATGAGAGTTCAGTATTGTGATGAAAGGAAGCTCTGGAATGAGAGGGCATAGAATGAAGATAAGAGGTGATAGGCTTAGGAGTAATCTAAGAAAATACCTTTTACAGAAAGGGTGATAGATGTGTGGCTCAGGAGTAATCTATGGAAATACCTTTGTACAGAAAGGATAGTAGATGTGTGGAACAGTTTCCTGGAAGAGGTGGTGGAGACAGAACCTGTGTCTGAATTCAAGAAAGTGTGGGATAGGAACGTAGGAACTTTTAGAGAGAGGAAGAGATAATGGGTACTGCGGATAGGCAGATTGGATGGACCATTTGGCCTTTATCTGCCATCATGTTTCTAGGAGAAACCTTTTCTTCAGTCAATGTATAGTTAAGCTCATGTTCGAGTGGGTGCTCACCTGGGAAGTAGTGATCATCAAACGGTTTGGTTTGATATAACGGCTAAAGTGGAGGGCAGTCGCACGATACTTAAAGTTCTAGATTTCAAACGTACGGACTTTAATAAAATGAGAGAGTACCTGAAGAAAAATCTGTTAGGATAGGAGGTCTAAGCTAAAAGGAGCGATAAAAATGGCTATGGACCTTTATGTGAAGAAAATAAGTAAAAACAAGAGAAAAAGGAAACCGATATGGTACTCCAAACTAGTGGCGGAGAAAATAAAGGCAAAAGAGTTGGCGTTCTTGAAATATTTTTTAAAAACCAAGAAGAGGAGTGTAGAAAGGACTACCAGGTGAAACTGAAAGAAACCAAGAGAGAGAGACGTCTGTCAAAAGCGCAGGTGAAAGAGCGAATGGCTAAAAATGTTAAAAAGGGAGACAAATTTTTTTTCAGATATATTAGTGAAAGGAGGAAGATGAAAAATGGAATTGCTAAACTAAAAGATGCTGTGGACCGATATGTGGAGAGTGATGAGGAAAAAGCAAATGTGATAAACAAATACTTCTGTTCTGTGTTTACGGAAGAAAATCCTGGAGAAGGACTGAGACTGTCTGGCAAAGTAATATGAGAAAATGGAGAAGATTCTGCGCTGTTCACAGAGGAAAGTGTTTATGAACAACTTGAAAAACTGAAGGTGGACAAAACGATGGGACTGGACAGAATCCATCCCAGGATACTGAGGGAGCTCAGAGAGGTTCTGGCAGGTCCTGTTAAAGACTTATTCAACAAATCTCTGGAGACGGGAGTGGTTCCTGGGTACTGGAGGATAGCAAATGTGGTCCCTATTCACAAAAGTGGTCATAGGGATGAAGCGGGACACTACAGGCCGATAAGCCTCACCTCGATTGTTGGAAAAATAATGGCAGTGTTGCTGAAGAAAGGAATACTTCCTAGAATCTAATGGGTTACAGGATCCGAGGCAACATGGCTTTACAAAAGGTAAATTGTGCCAAATGAACCTGATTGAATTTTTGATTGAGTGACCAGAGAACTGGATCGAGGACATATGCTAGATGTAATTTACTTAGATTTCAGCAAAGCCTTTGATACAGTTCCTCATAGGAGGCTCTTGAACAAATTTGAAGGGCTGAAGTTAGGACCCAAAGTGGTGAACTGAATTAGATACTGCCTGTCGGACAGATGCCAGAGGGTGGTGGTTAATGGAAGCCGCTCAGAGGAAGGAAAGGTGAGTAGCAGAGTCCCTCAGGGTTCGGTGCTGGGGCCGATCCTGTTCAATATGTTTGTGAGTGACATTACTGAAGGGTTAGAAGGAAAAGTTTGCCTTTTTGCAGATGATACCAAGATTTGTAACAAAGTAGATACCGAAGAGGGAGTGAAAAATATGAAAAAGGATCTGCAAAAGTTAGAGGAATAGTCTAATATCTGGCAACTAAAATTCAATGCAAAGAAATGCAGAGTAATGCATTTGGGGATTAATAATCAGAAGGAACCGTATATGCTAGGAGGTGAGAGTCTGATATGCACGGACGGGGAGAGGGACCTTGGGGGTGATAATGTCTGAGGATCTAAAGGCGAAAAAACAGTGTGACAAAATGGTGGCTACTGCCAGAAGGATGCTAGGCTGTATAAAGAGAGTAATGGCCAGTAGAAGGAAGAAGGTTTGATGCCCCTGTACAGGTCGTTGGTGAGGCCCCACTTGGAATATTGTGTTCAGTTTTGGAGACTGTATCTGGCAAAGGACGTTAGAAGACTTGAAGCAGTCCAGAGGAGGGAGATGAAAATGATAGGAGGTTTGCGCTAGAAGATGTATGAGGAGAGACTGGAAGCCCTGAATATGCATACCCTAGAAAAAAGGAGGGACAGGGGAGATATGATTCAGACGTTCAACTATTTGAAAGGTATTAACGTAAAACAAAATCTTTTCCAAAGAAAGGAAAATGGTAAAACCAGAGGACATAATTTGAGGTTGAGATTCAAGAGCATAATTTGAGGTGGTAGATTCAAGAGCAATGTTAGGAAATTCTACTTTATGGAGAGGGTGGTAGATGCCTGGAATGCGCTCCCAAGAGAGGTGGTGGAGAGGAAAACGGTGACAGAGTTCAAAGAAGTGTGGGATGAACACAGAGGATCTGGAATCAGAAAATAATAGTAAATATTGAAGAACTAAGGGAAGTACTGGGCAGACTTGCACGGTATGCGGTTCATAATAAAAAAAAAAGAAAAAAACGTCTAAAAAGTGGCCTAAATGGCTACTTGGACGATCAAAAAGCCTGATCGTCCAAGTACCCATAATCAAAGCTGGTTTTAGACGTATCTAAAACCAGCTTAGGCCTTTCCCCTGCCTCTAAATGCACAGAGAGAAAAGAGGCGTTTTTAGAGGAGGGGAAAGGGCAGGAGGTGGGCCGACCTAGACCTAGGCGTGCAGCAGGTATAATCAAAACTTTAGGCAGGTTGCCTAGTCGGCACTTATACGTTTTGACTTAGACGAAGTCAAAAAGGTCTAAATGCTGAAAAAGGGGCCACTGAGCTGATCGTGGCTGCTGTGATCAGCTCAGCGGCCCCAGCAACCTGCCTACCCCCTACAGCAATGATCGCAGCAGGAGAGATGCCTCATCTCCCCTACCGTGATGCCATCACTCCTGTACCTGAACTGCCGCGATCCGCGGCAGGAGAGATGCTCTATCTCTCCTGCCGCGAGTTGTGGCAGTTCGGGTAGAGGAGTGATGGCATCACGGTAGGGGAGATAAGACATCTCTCCTGCCGCAATACATCAGCCCCTCCCCCCCCCCGACAACATCGGAGCAAGAAGGAGCCCAAACCTACTTGCCCCGCAGCACCCCCAAACCCCTAATGAAGATCGGGGCAAGAGGGAGCCCAAGCCCTCTTGCCCTGCGGTATTCCCAAACCCCCAAAGAAGATAGGGGCAAGAGGGAGCCCAAGCCCTCTTGCCCCGCGGCACCGCCGAATCCCCAATGAAGATCGGGGCAGGAGGAAACCCAAGCCCTCTTGCCACACGATCTCCAATCCCCCCCCCAAGTCCGATGGGGCCAGGAGGGAGCCCAAGCCCTCCTGGCCTCTCGCCCCCCTACAAGATCAGGCAGGAGGGAGCTCAACCCCTCCTGCCCAGGTGGACCCCCTACCCCCCACCTACAATACTTGCAGGAGGGATCCCAGGCCCTTCTGCCCTCGACACAAACCCCCCCAATGACCGCCCCCGAACCCCTGATCGGCCTCCCCTGCTGACCCGCGACCCCCCCGCCGACCCCAAGACCCCCCCTACCCCAATCCCACCCTCCATACCTTGTCAATGTTGGACGGACGGACGGGTGCCAAGCCTGCCCATCCGGCAGGCCAGCCAGCTCTAGAATGGGGCCGGATTGGCCCAGGCGGCTTAAACCCTGCCCACAGGTGGGGCCTGAGGCGCCTGGGCCAACTAGAATAGGCCCGGGAGCCTTAGACTCCTCCTATGGGCGGGCCCATGTGCCTGCTTAAGTTGCTTATGAATGTTGGCCCCTAATATATGTTAATCTAATCCAGTAAGGCAATTTTAATGTTCTCATGTTCTCATGCAAATCCAAACCAGGGGCTCAAGGCTTACGTCTTTAAGCAAGCCTATGGTTCATTTCAATAAAGACAGACTGGAGTGGTCATTGTTTCTTCTGTTCTCTACTCCTTGGACACACTTTTATCTACTCCCTATTTTTCTTTATGTTTTTTAAGTTTGACTACAGTATCCCATTTTGATGATTGTGATTGAAAATCTGTTAGGCAAATACCAATAAACTAAACTGAACAGGATGCTGGACCCAATGTAATCTTGGCCTGACTCAGCAATATATATTTTATGGTCACAAATAATTTCCACAATTGTATCACTCTGTATTATTTCACTTCTCTAGTGTTTATGAACCTGCTGTGGGTAAATTTTTTTGTGCTGTAAACAAACATTTGGTAAAATTGAAAAAAAAAAATGTGCTTAGGACTCAAGAATTTACAAACTATTTTAGAAGAATTACATTAAGGGCTCCTTTTATGAAGCCCTTAATGTAATGTAATAGCACACGTTAAAATTCCATGTGTACTAGCTGCTAACACCTCCTCTTGAGTAGGCAGTAGTTTTTTGGCTAGCACGTGCTATAGTGCACGCTAAAAACACTAGCGCACCTTCGTAAAAGGCGCTCTAAATCATTTATGCATGTTTTCTGTTTTTAAAAGAAATATTGCAAAGGAAGAAGTATATGGGTCCAGATTCAGTAAATGGCACCCAGTTAGGTATATACCAGGGGTCTCAAAGTCCCTCCTTGAGGGCCGCAATCGAGTCGGATTTTCAGGATTTCCCCAATGAATATGCATGAGATATGTGCATGCACTGCTTTCAATGCATATTCATTGGGGATATCCTGAAAACCCGACTGGATTGCGGCCCTCAAGGAGGTCCAGATGGCATTCACCCAAGGGTACTCAAGGAACTAAGGAACGAAATAGCTGAACCACTTCGACAAATATGCAAAATATCCTTAAAAACTGGAGAGATTCCGGAAGACTGGAAAATAGCAAATGTCACGCCCATCTTCAAGAAAGGCTCAAGGGGAGATCCAGGAAACTACAGGCTGGTGAGCTTGACCTTGGTCCCGGGAAAGATGATGGAAGCACTGATTAAAGACAGCATCTGGGAACACATCGACAACTATGGGCAGCTAAATTCGAGCCAGCATGGCTTCTGCAAGGGCAGGTCATGCCTCACGAACTTATTATACTTCTTTGAGGGGGTAACCAGCCAGGTGGATAAAGGGGAATCCATAGATATCATTTACCTTGACTTCCAAAAAGCCTTCGACAAGGTGCCACATGAAAGACTACTAAAGAAGCTATGGAACCACGGGGTGCAAGGGGAGGTCCACCGATGGATCAAAAACTGGTTGGCGGACAGGAAACAGAGGGTTGGAGTAAAGGGCCATTACTCAGATTGGCAATGGGTCACGAGCGGAGTTCCACAGGGGTCGATGCTGGGACCGCTACTTTTCAACATATTCATTAACAACCTGGAGGCAGGAACAAAATGTGAGGTTATTAAATTTGCGGATGACACCAAACTATATCGCTAGGTAAATAACATGGAGGACTGCGAAGATCTCCTAAAAGATCTGACAACACTGGAAGAATGGGCCAAAAAATGGCAAATGAGTTTCAACATAGGGAAGTGCAAAGTCGTACATAAAGGGAAAAAAAACCCGATGTTCACTTACAAAATGGGGGGATCAGCGCTAGGGGTGAGCGACCTTGAAAGAGACCTGGGAGTGATGGTAGACACAACATTGAAGGCGTCGGCGCAGTGTGCAACAGCCTCAAGGAAAGCAAACAAAATGTTGGGTATCATTAAGAAGGGTATCACGACTAGGAAGAAGGAAGTCATCCTGACACTGTATCGTGCTATGGTGCGCCCGCACCTGGAGTACTGTGTTCAATTCTGGTCGCCGTACCTCAAGAAGGACATAGAGGTACTTGAGAGAGTTCAAAGAAGAGCAACTAAGATAATAAAGGGTATGGAGGACCTCTCATATACTGACAGACTGAAAAGGCTAGGGCTTTTCTCCCTGGAAAAGCGGAGACTTAGAGGAGACATGATAGAAACCTTCAAGATCATGAAGGGCATAGAAAAAATAGACAGGGACAGATTTTTCAAATTAAGGGTATCAACAAGTACAAGGGGGCACTCAGAGATATTGAAAGGGGAGAAGTTTAGAACAAACGCTAGGAAGTTCTTTTTCACACAGAGGGTGGTGGATACATGGAACGCGCTCCCGGAGGATGTGATAAACAGGAGCACGCTACAGGGGTTCAAAGAAGCTTTGGATAGGTACTTGGAAGACAAAGGGATTGAGGTGTATAGATAAGAGTAGAGGTAGATTATAGGGATGGGAATAGAGGTAAGTTATAAAATTAATCAGGGATCACTGTTCAGGCACTAGGCCTGACGGGCCACCGCGGGAGCGGACCGCTGAGCAGGATGGACCTCTGGTTTGACTCAGCGGGGGCAACTTCTTATGTTCTTATCCCTGGTATATACTGATGAATATGTGTGCTTCAATGTTCTCATGTAACTAAGCTTGATAAGCGTAAAACTTTTGGGAATGAGCAGCAGTGCCTTTGAAACAATGCATTTGTGACAGTTTCACGATTTTGAAAGTTTAAATTGGGTTATCTGATGAAGAGGTGACGGGATAATCACGCACCAGACACCAGTGCGCCGACAAGCCAGCGCTGACAATTAGGCGCAAGAAAGAAGCGCGCTGCGGGAAAACTTCATTTTAAAGAGCTCTGATGGGGGTTGGGGGAGGAAACCCCCCCCCCCCCCACTTTACTGCATTGTGTTTGCGCTGCCGTTGGGGGTATAGGGGATGCAACCCCCCACATTATAGAGAAAATGGAACTTTTCCCAAAAAAAATCAGAAAAGTTCCGTTTTCTCCATAATGCAGGGTTCCAACCCCCCCAAACCCCCCAATAGCAGCGCGAACACTATGCAGTAAAGTGGGGGGGTTCTCCACTCACACTCTGCTTCAGAGCTCTTTAAAATTAAGTTTTTCCACGGCGCGCTTCTTTTTTGTGCCGAATTGTCAGTGCGCTGTTGTCTCGCGCGCGACAGACTATGAACCGATGAAAATTATCGAAACATGGTCCACATAGGGACCCAGGACCCCTATCATATTCTTTGGAGATAAGTTTTTGAATGTATTACAACTTTAAAGAACATATCAAGCTTAGCTAAACAATTTAATTATTATTTAAACCTTCAATTTTACAATTAATCATATGCAGTGATTAAGCGGTGGGTCCTCCTATAGGGTATTTCACTGGGAGGGCTACATACTTCTGAGCACATGTAAAGATTGAAAATTGGTTTAACCATTAGCTTCAGTTACATGAGAACATTGAAGCACACATATTAATCAGTATATTGCTAAACTTTGTGCGTCTCATTTTGAGATTTTTTTTCTTCTCTGAACTCTATACAGTTTATTGACTTGCCCAAAGTTAGGTGCTATTAAGGTCCACACCAAGCACCATAAGAACATAAGAATTGCCATACTGGGATAGACTGAAGGTCCATCAAGTCCAGTATCCTGTTCCAACAGTGACCAACCAAGGTCCCATGTACTTAGCTAGATCCTAAGTAATAAAACCGATTTTATGTTGCTTATCCTAAGAATAAGCAGTGGATTTCCCCAAGCCATCTCAATAATGGCCTATAGACTTCCCTTTTAGGAATTAATCCAAACCTTTTTTTAAACCCCGCTAAGTTAACTAATTTACATTCTCCAGCGGCGAATTCCAGAGTTTAATTTAAACGTCACGTGAAGAAATATTTCTCCAGTTTGTTTTAAATTTACTACTTAGTAGCTTTATCGCAAGGCCCCTAGTCCTAGTATTTTTAGGAAGAGTAAGCAAGCGATTCACATCTATCCTTTCAACTCAACTCAATATTTTAGACCTCTATCATATCACCCCTGAGCCATCTCTTCTCCAAGTTGAAGAGCCCTATCTGCTTTAGCTTCTCATAGGGAAGCCGTCCCATCCCTTTTATCATTTTTGTGGGCCTACTTTGTACCTTTTCTAATTCCGCTATATCTTTTATGAAATACGGCGACCAAAATTGCACACACTATTCAAGGTTTAGCTGTACCATAGAGTGATTCAAGAGCATTATAACATTTTCATCTTTGTTTTACATTAGTTTCCTGATAATTCCTAACATTCTATTTGCTTTCTTAGCCACCGACACACTGAGCTAAGGATTTTAATGTATCCTCAACAATGACACATGAATCCTTTTCCTGGGCAGTGAGTGGGCAGACTTGATGGGCCATGGCCCTTTTCTGCCATCATTTTCTATGTTTCTATGTTTCATTTAGCAATAGTTTGGGTTCTTCTTTCCCTATGCATCATTTTGCAGTTTCTCACATTAAATGTCATATGCCATTTTGATGCCCAGTCTCATAAGGTTCTCTTGCAATTTTTCACAGTGCTCTTACAATTTAACAATTTTAATGAGACAATTAAATTTGCTGATGATACAGTTATTCCCATCTCTAGATCATTGATAAATATGTTAAAAATCAGCAGTCCCTGCACAGACCCCCTAGGGAATCCTATCATTTATCCTTCTCCATTGAGAATATTGACCATTTAAACCTATTCTCTGTTTTCTGTCTTTCAACCAGTTCTTAATCCATAATAGGACATTACTTCCTATCCCATGACCTTCTAATTTCCTCAGAAGTCTTTCATGAGGTACTTTGTCAAATGCCTTTTGAAAATCCAAATACACAATATCAACCAGCTCACCTTTATCCACATGTTCATTCACGCTTTCAAAGAAATGCAGTAGATTGGTGAGTAGATTTCCCTTGATTAAATCCATGCTGGCTTTCTCTCATTAATCTATGCTTATGCATATGCTCTATCATTTTGTTCTTTATAATAGTCTCTACTATTTTGCCTGGCACCAACGTCAGACTCAAAGTCTATAATTTCCCAGTTCACCTCTGGAAACCTTTTAAAAATCATCATCACGTTGGCCACCCTCCAGTCTTCTGGTACTATGCTGGATTTTAAAGAAAAATTACAAATTACTAACAATAGCTCTGCAAGTTCATTTTTCAATTTTATCAGCACTCTGGATATATACCATCCAATCCAGGTGATTTGCTACTGTTCAATTTGTCAAATTGATCCATTACATCTTCCAGAGTTACAGAACTTTGTTTGAGTCTCTCCGATTTATCATAAATTAATACCATTCCTGGCACCAGTAACACCCCTACATCTTCCTTGGTAAAGACCGAGGCAAAGAATTAATTTAATCTCTTTGCTATGGCCTTGTCGTTCCTGAGAGCCCCTTTTATCCCTCATCCATCTAGCAGTCCAACTGATTCTCTTCCCAGCTTCTTGCTTTTAATATACAGTACATAAAAAAGATTTTACTGTGTATTTTTGCTTCCAGCACAATCTTCAAAGTTTCTCTTTGCCTTCCTTATTAGCACCTTACATTTGACTTGACATTCTTTGTGCTGTTTACAATTATTTTCAGTCAGATCCTTCTTCCGCTTTATAAAGGATTCTCTTTTAGCTCTAATAGCTTCCTTCACCTCACTTGTTAACCACGACAGCTGCCGTTTGTTCTTCCTTCCTCCTTTTTTATTACATCCTGGGCTTCCAGAATGGTATTTTTGAATAACATCTACACCTGATAAATATTTTTGACCTTTGCAATGCTCCTCTAAGTTTCTTTTTACCATTCTCCTCATGTTATCATAGTCTCCTTTTTTAATGTTAAATGATGTTATGTTGGATTTCCTGTGTGAACTTATTCCTGGGATTATATCAAATGTGAACACATTATGATCACTGTTATCAAACAGCCTCAGCACCATTACCTCCCTCACCAATTCATGTGCTCCACTAAGAACTAGATCTAAAATTGCTTAACCTCTTATTGGTTCCTGAATCTGCTACTGCATAAAGCCATCCTTGATTTCATCAAGGATTTTTATCTCCCTAACATGCCCTGATATTACATTTACCCAATCAATATTGGGGTTGCCAGATGTATGATGCTGCAGAGTTTGCTGTTACTGTATTTCCAATGAACACACCTCTGCGAAACGGGGTCTCCCCTAGGGATTGGATATTTTGCAACTGTTGTTAGTGAACTGAGGACCATGCTATTAACTGTCCCATTGCATGGGTTCAACCGAGTGAGATCTTGCCTCACCAATTTTTGCTTGACTTTAAAGGTGTAAGTAAACATGTGGATAAAGGTGGATCCAGATTTTCAGAAAGCTTTTCATAAAATTCCTCATGAGAGGCTCCTGAGAAAACTAAAGAGTCATGGGATATGTAACAAAGTTTAGTTGTGGATTAGGAATAGGTGATTGGAGAATGAGATGTACAGTGTCTGCATCTATGAGACAAACTTGGTTCTTTTTGTTAAACTGAGCATTTTGGACCCCAGTTAGATTACAAAAGTTGGATAGCTCTAAATCTAATAGATGCTGGCATTGTAATCTGGAAGCAGGGACTTTAGATCATTTATTATACTTTTGTCCCTGAATCATGGCCTTTTCAAAATCAATTTGGTCACAAATTAATTCTTTATTAGAAAACCATATGATTCAACCATATGATACAACCATATGATACAATCCTATTTGGGACGTCAATGAGAATAAAAAGTCAAATTTCATCAAATAATAAACTTTTATTAATAATGACAGCAGTCGCCATTCAACATATCACAAGAAATTGGAAAAATTACACAAGACTTAATTACACCTTCTGGTGGAATTCGTTGTGCCATATATATAAAATGGAAAGAACAATTTCTATACAAAAAGGGAATTATAATAACTTTAAGATTTGGGGGCCATTGACAACTTATTGTAATGATTAGACGCCTATTTACATTGAAAGTATAATTATAATTATGGGAGGGGGTGGTATATAGTTAACATATAGGTTTAATCAATATCTATGAATATAGCACATGTATGTTAACTTTTGATTATAATATCTGTGAAAAGGGTGGGTGGGGGAGGGGGATAATTTATGTATTTAAGATGACAAAATAATTTCAAGTGATGTGTATGATTCAATTGATGTAATATTGTGTACTTGATGGAAGATGAAAAAATGAATAAAGAATTTGAAAAAAAAAGGAATAGGTGATCGGATAGAAAACAGAGGGTAGGGTTAAATGGTCATTTTTCTCAATGGAGGACAATAAGCCATGGAGTGCCACAGGGGTCTGTACTGGGACCGGTGCTATTTAACTTATTTATAAATGATCTGGAAATTAAAATGACGAATGAGGTGATTAAATTTGCAGATGACACTAAACTGTTCAAAGTTGTTAAAATGTGTGCGGATTGTGAAAAATTGCAGGCAGACATTAGGAAATTGAAAGAATGGACGTCCAAGTGGCAGAAGAAATTTAATGTGGACAAATGCAAAGTGATGCGCATTGGGAAGAATAACCTGAATCACAGTTACTAGATGCTAGGGTCCACCTTGGAGATTAACGCCCAAGAAAAGGATCTGGGTGTCATCGTAGACAATATGATGAAACCTTCCACCCAATGTGCAGCAGCATCCAAAAAATCAAACAGGATGCTAGGAATTATTTAAAAAGGGATGGTTAACAAGACTAAGAATGTTATAATGCCTCAGTATCACTCCTCATCTGGAGTATTATGTTCAATTCTGGTCTCCTTATCTCAAGAAAGATATAGCAGCACTAGAAAAGGTTCAAAGAAGAGCGACCAAGATGATAAAGGGGATGGAAATCCTCGCGTATGAGGAAAGACTAAAAAGGTTAGGGCTTTTCAGCTTGGAAAAGAGGCGGCTGAGGGGAGATATGATTGAAGCCTACAAAATCCTGAGTGGAGTAGAACGGGTACAAGTGGATCGATTTTTCACTCTGCTAAAAATTACAGACTTGGAGACACTCGATAAAGTTACAGGGAAATACTTTTAAAAACAATAGGATTCATTTTTTTTTTTTTTTACTCAGAATAGTTAAGCTCTGAAACATATTGCCAAAGATTGTGGTAAGAGCGGAGAGCGTAGCTGGTTTTAAGAAGAGTTGGACAATTTCCTGGAGGAAAAGTCCATAGTCTGTTATTGAGAAAGACATGGGGGAAGCCATTGCTTTCCCTGGATTGAAAGCATGGAATATTGCTACTCCTTGGGTTTTGGCCAGATGTTAGGTACCTGGATTGGCCACCGTGAGACCGGGCTACTGTGCTTGATGGATATTGGTCTGAACCAATAAGGCTATTCTTATGTACATTTGATTTTCCTGCTGAAGGAGAGAACTGTCTGGCCTAAAGTGGTATGTGGAGCTTTTTTGACCAGTGATGACAGTGAGCTTACTATCTATACAGCTGTGTGCTGTTTTGTGACACTCCTGAATTTTTTTTAAGGTATTTTTCCTCCACTTTATACAGTTTGTGGCTGACATATTTTCTTTTTCAACAGAAGAGAGTTGCTTGTGCTTTTTGTTTATCATGATAGTTCCAACTTGATTGGTAGTTGAAATCACCCATAATTATTGTGTTACCCAGTTTGTTGACCTCCCTAATTTCTACTAACATTTCTGCATCTGTCTGTTCATCCTGGTCAGGCGGACGGTATTACACTCCTATCACTAACCTTTTTCCCCTTACACGTAGAATTTCTACTGATGGGGATTCCAAGGTGTGATTCTGCTCCTGTAGAATTTTCAATCTATTCGATTCAAGGCCCTCCTTAACATATAATGCTATGCCTCCACTGATTCAATCCATCCTATCATTGCAATATAGTTTGTACCCCAGTATGCTAGCACACTGCGAGTTTGCAAACAGTACAACAGATTAAATAACATCGGCATTCACATACTTTCATTGCTCATACCCAAAATTAACTTCAGTCAATAAAACTCCACACATTTGTTTTAAAGTGGATAAATAAATTCTGGCCTCAGCTTTATTTACAAGCAATGCAATAACAATAAACCATGAATATAAATAAATTCAACTTTCCCAGAGCGGTCTTCACCAAAACCCAAACCTACATCAGCTAGTCGGTAACAACCTAGCTGACAGCCCCCACAAATTCATCTTGTGTTTTCTCAACATTGATCCAACCTTTGCCCCCTCCCCCATGAGACCTGTGGTGCCACAAGTATCTGCCCTTCCACGTAGAATTTCTACTGATGGGGATTCCAAGGTGTGATTCTGCTCCTGTAGAATTTTCAATCTATTCGATTCAAGGCCCTCCTTAACATATAATGCTATGCCTCCACTGATTCAATCCATCCTATCATTGCAATATAGTTTGTACCCCAGTATGACAGTGTCCCATTTGCTATCTTCCTTCCACAAGGTCTCAGAGATGCCTATTATATATATTTTTTCATTTATTGCAATATTTTCTTGTTTCTTAGGCTTCTGGCATTTACATACAGACATTTCAAACAGTGTTTGTCATAACTATTTACAATTTACTCATCAGTTGACAAGGATAATTTGCAATCTTTAAAATCAGCCTGCTCTGTATGTAAGGAAACCTGGTCTATTGTGGCCTTTATTGCAATCTCACTATCAGGATACTCTGTCTTCCCTTTTATGATGATATCTTTTAAGGATACTTTGTCCCAAACCATGCTCTTTTGAGTGACTGTCAGCCTTCCCCCAGTTTCTAGTTTAAAAGCTGGCCTGTCTCCTTTTTAAATGTTGACACCAGGAACCTGGTTCCACCCTGGTTAATGTGAAACCCGTCTTTGTAGAATAGGCTCTCCCTTCCCCAGTATGTCAACCAGTTCCTAACAAATCTAAAACCCTCCTCCCTGCACCATTGTCTCATCCACACATTGAGACTCTAGAGCCTGTATCATGGGTCCTCCGCATAGTAGAGGGAGCACTTCTGAAGATTTTACCCTGGAGGTTCTGGATTTTAACTTGCTACCTAAGAGCCTAAATTTGGCTTCCAGAACCTCCCTACCACATTTTCCTATGTCATTGGTACATAGAGGAAACCTACAGGGATGTTGTAGAGAAGTCCCACTTCCAGTCTGGCATCCCCTATGCTACCTTGGAGGAGGAAGGTCTCATAAAAGGAGAACATCACCCTGGTGATGCAGGAAATAATCCTGTAGCCAGGACCTGCCCACCAAGAGATGTAGATGCAATATCCTCTTGCACCAAGGATCTATCTCCAGGGGCTTCAGCCCAGAAGGGAGGAGTTACGACAGCCATTGTAGTGGTTCAATCATTAGCCATGTAGATAGCTGGGAGGCTAGTCTGCCATCTTTGCACCAAGCAGGCAAATGACCAAGCAATCCTCATGTCCACCAGCCACCCAGCTATCTACATACCTAATGATTGAATCTCCCACTATAACGGCTGTCCTAACCCTTACCTCCTGGGCAGTAGACACTTGGTGGGCAGGTCCTAGCTACAGGATTGCCTCCTACTTTTTCAGGGTGATGCTTTCCTTTAAGAAGACTGCTTTCCTCTAAGGCAACACACAGGCTGCTAGACTACAGGTGGGACTGTTCTAAAACATCCCTGTAGGTCTCCTCTATGTAGCACTCTGTCTCCCTCAGCTCCTCCAAGTCTGCTACTCTAGCCTCAAGATATCGGACCTGTTCCCGGAGTGCTAGGAGCTCTAGATAACAAGCACACACACAAGATCTCTCACCAACTGGTAGATAATCAAACATGTGACAGTGCAAAAGGCTGGATAGCCTCTGTCTTACTGCTGGACTGCTGCCTACATCTTAATATTGGTGATTTCTTTGTTAAGCTGCTACGGGAGTTGGAATATGTACATTAACTAAATTCCCCTAAGCTTGCTGGTTAGATGTTATGGTAATATTTAATTGTTATTATTTTTTTGTAATGTTGTAATTGGTAGGTTTTCCTCCAAGGATTTCCTAGACTATTTCTTAAGAGCTAATTGGTTCAAGGAACTATAAATATGAGCTTAGGCCAAGGATGGGTGGAAGCTTTATTAAGAAAAACTTTCCTCAACTGCTTATCTGTGCCCTAATCTGATCTTATGCTCTAAAATGCAACCTAAAATACTAATCTAGACTAAAACACTTTTTATATAAAAATCCTAACAGAGACTCTAAAGCAGGGGTGTCCAATGTCGGTCCTCGAGGGTCACAATCCAGTCGGGTTTTCAGGATTTCCCCAATGAATATGCATGAGATCTATTAGCATACAATGAAAGCAGTGCATGCAAATAGACCTCATGTATATTCATTGGGGAAATCCTGAAAATCCGACTGGACTGCGGCCCTCGAGGACTGACATTGGACACCCCTGCTCTAAAGGCTACACTATTGCCTAAACCGATTTTGCTGTAAAAGCAGAGTACTGAACTAAAAAATAAAAGAGAAGGATAATGAAATAACCTATTGAAGCCCAAGTTTACCTTTTCCCAAGTTTGAATGCTAGCAGGTAAAATATTCCAATAGAGTTTTTCTTCCCCTCAGCACCTCTTCTGGCCAAGGGATAGTTGAGGTCTGGGTTCCCTTTATGTTAGCTGTGCTTCTAAAGTGAATATGATGTCAGCTACACCTCCTGGTTGAGTTACCCTTTAAACAGGTACTATTGTTTAACTGGATGGCAACTAAACAAAAGAGTTTCTAACTAAGCGACATTAATTAAACAGCGCTTAGAGTGGATTTCCACAACTAACTTTGGGCTAGATTCAGTAAACCTTCCGATCCTGTCCCGACGATCGCAAAACCAGTTCACTAAACTGCTGCCCGATCAATCTCCTACCCGACCCGATCCAACCTATGCAAATTAGTAAAACCCCATGCAAAATAGCCAAGCGATTGATTCACTAACAATTGCTTGGATATTTTGCATCGGGTTTTACAATTGTCAAATCCGACTGCTGCAGACCTGTCAGTAACTGTT
Organism: Geotrypetes seraphini; assembly: GCF_902459505.1. NCBI lineage: Eukaryota > Metazoa > Chordata > Amphibia > Gymnophiona > Dermophiidae > Geotrypetes > Geotrypetes seraphini. The sequence goes on from NC_047085.1 coordinate 138,058,801, forward strand.
TTACCGACAGGTCTGCCTGGGTTTTTTTTTCTGTTGTTTTTTTTTCTTTTAATGGCACTGATATTTTGCTTGTATTACACAAGCAAAATATCATCCTGATTAAAAAAAGGCTCCCCCACCTCCTGACAAAAGTACCTCTCTCCCCAACCCCCCCAAAAATGCCCCCCCCCTAGCCAATGCCTGCCACCGTTGCCGATTTCAAATTATGGTAGGAGGGATTCCCACTCCCTACTGCCATCGGGCCAACTCTCCCCGCAAAATAAAACAAAAAGCAGGAGGGATGCCGACTCCCTCCTGCCACCAGATGCCTTGTTCCCGTTACCCTCCCCACTTCCCCATATCTGTAAGGGAGGAGGAGGGGTGCTCACTCCCACCTGCTCCTATGGCTCCAGCAACGCGACTGTGCATTAGGCCCCGCCCCGTCATATAGGGTTAGATCAAAGGTTCTTCTAGCCCAGTATCCTGTTTTCCAGTAATGGCCAGTTCAGGTCACAGGATGCCAAAGACTAGGTAGATTCCATTCTGCTTATGCTCACGGATAAACACTGGCTTTTCCTAAGTCCATCTTTAATAGTTTATGAAATTTCCCTCCAAGAATTTGTCCAACCCTTTTCTAAACCTCACTAATTGCTTTTATCATGGTGTCTGGGAAGGAATGCCAAATATTAATTGTACATGCTATAGCAGATATGACCAATGTCAGAAACATAGAAACATAATGGCAGATAAAGGCCAAATGGCCCATCTAGTCTGCCCATCCACAGTAACCATTATCTGTTCCTCTCTCTAAGAGATCCCATGTGCCTATCTCAGGCTTTCTTGAATTCAGACACAGTCTCTGTCTCCACCACTTCCTCCTGGAGACCATTCCATACATCTATCACCCTTTCTGTAAAAAAGTGTTTCCCTAGATTACTCCAGAGCCTATCACCTCTTAACTTCATCCTATGTCCTCTCATTCCAGAGCTTCCTTCCAATTGAGAGAGACTCGACTCATGCGCATTAGGTATGATTCACCTGAAGATAGGCGCCGGAAATGTAGGCCCGGAAAACCCTGGCCTACGTTTCTGGCACCTTTCTTTCACATCAGTGCGATTCTGGCGTGATTGACATGCGATTGGCGGCCGCTGATATCCATGCTGGCCTCAATTTTTTAATCATTTTGGCTACGCCTTTATCTCCCTTTATAGTTTTCCTATATCTTTTTCTTCTTTTTTACACGTGATAATCAGAACTGCAGGCACTATTCAATGTAGAGTTGCACCACATGCCCTTATAATATCCTCCTTGACTTCTTAATTTTCTCAGGAGTTTCTTATGAGGCATTTTGTCAAATGCCTTTGGAAAATCCAGATACACTCTTTCAATTGGCTGAGATCAGTATGCTTATTAGTCCCTTCATAATAATATGGCATACTGCTCCCTTTGTTAAATCCATATTTGTTTACATTTAACATATATGTGTAAGAAGCATCATATTTGTGGTGGTTATATCAGGGAAAGTGGGGTTTGTAGGGGAGGATAATAATGACTGTGTTGGAGCCAGTCAAAATGCCTAAAATAGAACCAGATGATCAGATGTGTGCCTTTGTTGTTATATGCTGACATCTATATTGTAGAAGTCTTCTGCATCAATTTTACTTTTCAATTTGAGCTGCTGTCTTTTTGTTAAATGTATTCTGGTCTAAAGTGTGTGTTTCTTGGGGGAGGAGCAGACAAGTGTAGGGGGGCTGCACAGACTGAAATACATGGAGTAGAATGAGTGCCTTCTCAAACACAGGGTTTAAGGGAACACCCAAATTAATCTGATTTTCATTCAAAGCCTTTGCTCTGACGGCTGAATGCTTGAACTTGGCATTATTCTCAAACTGTGAACCATAAAGGTAAACATATTGGTAAAATGGGATGCATATTCTATGAAAGTTTTACATCTGTTCTGGTTTCTAAAAAAAAACCAACCCAACACTGTTTAATAGCAGCTGTGTATATCTGTATGTATGAGACCAGTTTTTGTTGACAGCCTGTCGTATTGTACCTCTGAGACACAGAATGCATGTACCTTAAAACACAAACACACATACCGCACTAACCATAAATGTTCCCTGAACTTTCATATTCCTTATGTTGCTTCCATAGGAATTTAAGAGAAAAAAAAGTTACCTGCAGATTAGCCTTTATTCTTCAGAGTTTAAATCTAAGCCCTATGATTCTTGCTCTTTTGAAAATGAGCAGATTTCAACTAGCAGGTAATTAAGCTTTCAGAGGACGAGGGATTCTGGATTAAGAAGAGGGCCGAGAAAGTTAATTTTATATGTCTGTTTTGTGATGTCAACACTGAGGTGCATGTTAGATTGAGAGAGAGACTGCACGGCAAACTTAACAATGTTCATTCTACTTGGAATAAGCCAATGTTTAATATTATCTAGAGCAGGGCTGCCCAAGTCCAGTCCTCGAGATCGATTGGCAGGCCAGGTTTTCAGGATATCCACAATGAATAAGCACTGCCTTCTTGGTAGGCAAATCTCTCTCTCATGCTTATTCATTGTGGATATCCTGAAAACCTGGCCTGCCAGTGGATCTCGAGGACCGGACTTGGGCAGCCCTGATCTAGAGCAAGTCTTTCACTATTTACAACTAGTTACTAACATATGCTACCACGTTAGAGTTCACTAATGCCATTAATGCCTGTTGGTTTGCTACAGCTCCCATTTAACGCAGTGGAACCTAGTTACCAATAACAAGCATTAACATGGCAGAGCACATTAGTAACTCTGGTTGTTTATTTTGCTAAATCACTGATTTTGAGTCCACAGATTCATATTGAAACGATGCACAGTGCTCAAGGGCTGTCCTTGGAAAGACACTTAAGAACAGTCGGTTCGTCGTGAAGATCTGTAAGCCCATCTTGGTAAAGGATAAATAAAGGGCAAATTTGTGTAACAGGAACATCCAAGTACACCCCTCCCTCCTTCAAAAGTGCTTTTTTATCCCCATCTCCTGTTTTGTTTTGTGCTCATTTCTTAGGAGAGCCAAGCATGAACAATTAAATGCAGGGCTTCCCTGTGGTCTGTGAATAACGCTGCACAGTGTTCAAGCATTAGGGCACAGGCAGAGAGCAGAACAATAGAGAGCTTTTTTTTTCATTATTATCTTTTCATTTACCCTTCAGGACACTGTTTACCTTTTACTGAAGGGGAAGTTACCTCATTCCTTTCAGAAATGTACTGGGGTTGGTTCTTTACCTCTGGGTCTCAGGCTGACCAGTGATAAAGTGGGTATTGTCAGCCTGAGGTTAGGAAAGCCACACACACCGAGTGTGCTCACTCTTTCTTTCTCTGCCTTGCCTTCTGTCAGGCTTTTTTTTTTATTTTTTTTTTGCTTAATATTTTTTTTTCTTTTGCTTTTTTTCCACTCTAAATTTAGTTCACAGCAGATTGTCTTGTAGTAAATCACCAAAAACCCAAATAGCACTAAAGCATTCCAATACAACATTAGCATTTGCTTAACAAGCACAAGATAAACATTAAACAAAGAACTGCATTTCTTTATTAGAGGATGCAAGATACATAATCCATGAGCACAAGAAACATGGGACCCAGTGGATATGCAGATGTGTGTTATTTCATTGGCACTGGGCGGCCTTGTTAGAAAAGGTTTTCATCTGAAGGCTTGAGGGTGGATAGTTGACTGTCCCTGATGGGCCTGTAACTAGATACAGAGACTGTTGCAAGCTAGGCTGGGCTCCCTGGTGAATGTGCTGATTGGATAGCCTGAGGAAAACTTAGGGAAGCATCAGGAAGTGAACTCAATCACCTTGGGAGCGATAGGGTAGAACCAGATGAAGGCATTTGACTTCTTTTGTAACTCCCACTAAGGACAGATTGCCAGTGTGATCCAACCTCTATTACTGCAAATCAGACCCTTTCCCCTATGCCGATTTCATTAGAATGGCCAGCATGGTGCAAGCGAAAAAAGGTTAGACACAGTCATTTTACAGGCAGGCGGGTACAAAAAAATGCATAATTAAGCAGTCAAGGCTGCTAATAGGGGAGTTTATATGCTCTGGGACTAGGCAAGGGCAGCACATATGGATATAGCACTGGATATTAAATTTACAGCATGCAGACTTACTTTGGGGCCCACAGAGAGAAAGGCTAATTATAGAGAGAGGAATTGTGTTTACTGGTCTGTCTTGGGCAAAGATGGTGAAAAACTGGAACCAAGTTTTCCTACTTAAAAGAAAAACTGAGGTAGCTGTTAACAGAGAGATCAAAAAATATCTGCGCTGTACAGTTTGTGCTTGTTGTATTTAGTAAACAGGAAATTAGGGATTCCCAAGGTCTCCCTCTTCCTTCATAGGAGAACAAAAAAAGAGCACATTGCAGCTGCTGGATTCTGGATGCAAATGCATGTGTTATTAAATTTAAGGAATTTTAGATTAAACCAGCCTTTTCATCACCAACAAATGATTGCTTTAGCAGCTTATCCTTAGTGTAGCTATGTTCTGTTTAAAAATGTCAGCACTTCTGGTTGTCACACATGTCATTTAAATAGATAATGGAGTGTAGTTTGAATAGTTATTTTGCAGGGTGTCAAGCTGAATGGCTGGCAAGAGAAGCATGTTTGTGCAGTGAATCTGGAAGTGATGGATATTAACATTTTATAATACAGATGAAAAGGACACTGAAGCCCTCAAAGGTCCTGTGTGAAGGGGCCACTAGTAATTTACTTCGGTCTGCTACAAGAGAATCCCTTCAAATCGGAGATAAGTGCAGAGATGAGGCTAGTTCTGTTTTAAGAACTTTTCTCCCGCATTACAATCCGATAAATATATTGCAGGTTTGCTGATGATTGTTACGATGCCTGCAAGACCTCCTTACGTAAGGCCTAACACAAAATTGTTATATCATAGAGAACATGTTTTATTGTCTAACAAAAATAATGCAGATCTGTTGAGTTTTCTGATATCAAAAAGAGCTTGGTACCTTTTAAGTGCCATCTTTAAAAATGCTTGAGTACCTGAATGTAAACCACTTAGGTTATAAGTGGTATATAAATACTGAAATAAAAAATGTAACCCCCCCCCACACACACACACACACATACACCTTTTACAAAGCTACATTAGGCCACAGCAGTATTAGTTCCAATGCTCATAGAATTCCTAATGTGGTTTTGTAAAGGGGGGGGGGGGTTATTTATTGGAATGTATTTGCTTAGCATGAGTCAAAGATTTACAAATGTGTGTTTAAAACATAGTACAGAAGGTAGTACCATGGGGCTTGCTTCATGCTCTTTGTTGACAGTGACTGAGAACTAAGCTGTGCCACTAGAAAGCCATAAATGAACTGCAAAGACGATTTGCTGCAGCCCATAAGACACCATAAAAGATATTTTGGACCACTCCATTTTAACCCTCTGGTTTTGTTGTTTTTTTTTAAGCCATAGAGTAGTAGCATCTGTGCCACTGCTGGCAAAGAGACACTGAAAGAGCTGAGGGACTTTTTAAATGTTACAATTTTATTGGAAATATTTCTAGGGATGTACACTCATTTTTGGATGAATGATAATCTGCAGTGAATAAGTGCATTTTCAATTCTTAAGCCTTAAAAGCAAACCCAGTGACCCTAGGGGTTGAATAAACCAAATTCTCATTCATCCACATTTGTTATTAGACGTATTGCTATATAGCCTATGGGGCTAGACAGAGCAGAGCTGCTATGGGATTGGGGGAAGGTAGACACATGAGTCACTTCATCAGTCCTGTTAAAACATTTTGAAAGCAGATCGAGAACGTTACTCCTGCTTTACTTCTCCAAAATTCTGTTCCTGATGATGTCAGCAGCTCAGCATGAAACTTTAGAAAAGGAAGATCATTTTCAATTTTCTAGTATTTTCTGTACCGCCCATCGGAACTCCATCTAGGTAGATTATGTTACAATTAATAATAGTAAAGAAGAAAAAGGAAAAAAAAATTACATCACCAGCATCCGGAGAGACAAGGTCAAGTGGAAAATGTGAAAGAGCAGTTATCAATTTCCTTTATCCAATGAAGTACAAGAAAGTGGGGGGAACCACAGAAACAGCAGCAGGTAAAGCAATTGCCAACAAAGCACAGTAGGAAGCATACCTGGTGGTTCCTGCTAATGAGTGTATGCAATGGGTTTGGGGAGGTACAATAAATCACCATGCAAGGGATTTCCAGAATCTTGTGGGCTAAGAATGGATTAGAAAATAGTTATCATGCTAAGTGCCATTGAGGAAATAGGAACTGTTACTGGCAGGGCCCAGAGCACTTCACAGGTAGAGCAGATGTCTCCTGGCCTTTCATCTTCTGGTCTACCCTCAGGAGCAGCCGCTCCCAAGTAAAGAGGGAGGAAGTCAGCATTGCAGAGGTATTTTAAAGTGGTTGAACTTTATATGGAATGCATGTACTGTCTAAAAACCATTAGTAGAAGAAAGCGAATGGGCTATCTTTCAAACATTAGCATGCTACATCATTAGCTGAAATACCCTACACAGCTATGTCCAAATTATTATCCATTGATAATAAGCTTGTGGTTTACATCCTGACCTGTAAGAAGCACTGAAAGGAAAACAAGGCATAAGAGGAAATCCATTTCCCAAAGGGAGCTCCAGCCTCTTCCACCAGTAAGGCAGCAGCAGGCAAACAGCCTTGACAACCTGTGTAAGAAAGTTGTGGAGGAGATGAGTTGATGATCAATATCACTTTCTTGATGTAAGTGGTAGACACACTGCATCAAGGAAATGATTGCCTTGGATTTGTCCTGGCGGGCTCATAATCTATCTTTTTAACCCCTTCAGATTATCTTTTAATAGGCAGGTGATCCCCAATCTGGATAATAGTGCTCTGATCAGCTGCAGGTGTACTTAGCCAAGGAAGAGGATAACAGTATTTTTTCAGCACTAACATTAGGAGTAATCAGGACACACAACTACCTTTCTCTGATAGCACAGTGGTAGCAACTGGACAAGATAGGGCAGCTTTAGGTATAGTGGGTACATGCCAGCAGCAGCAGCAGCATATAAGTGGATTGTATACCTAGATACGCCTGGTAGTAAGAGACTCCTTAGACACGGGGAATGAGGGAAGCAGTACCCTCTCTTGAAGGTACTGATCAGTAAGGGGGAAATTCTAAAACCGGCACCTAAACGTAGTAATAATAATAATAACTTTATTTTTGTATAACTTTATTTTTGTAATAATAATTACTTTATTTTTGTAATAATAATAACTTTATTTTTGTATACCGCAATACCACATGCAGTTCAGAGTGGTTTACAGAGGAAGAGACTGTATACAGACAGTGGCCTTAGGTGCCTGGGTCAATCAGGGCCTTAGGCCCCTCTTAGTACATACCAGGAAGGGAAAGACCCGCCTTGTGAAGAGGCAGGCCTGCTGTCAGGAGGGAGTGGGCATCCTTCTTGCCAGTTTTCCTGTAAAGGGGTGTGTGGGGTTTTGGGAGGGTCATTCAGGCAGGAGGGAATGAGCATCCCTTTTGATGATGTTGGGTAGAGGGGGTGTTGGGAGGGGCATTCAGGTAGGAGGGAGCGGGCATATCTCCTACCAATGTTGGGTGTGAAGGATATATGGGGGCATCTTCTGCCCACCATAGCTGGCTCAGCTGATCACAGCAGGGGAATTTACCCCAATCAGCTGAGCTGGCAGGATTCCCCAAAGCCGTGGTTTTGGCAAGTCCTGCCAGCTTAGCTGATCAGGGCAAACTGCAGTCTAGTGGCAAAGATAGGCGGCTGAAATGTAGGCCAGGGTTTTCTGGCCTACATTTCAGCCGCCTATCTTTGCATGAATCAGGCACGATTCTCTAACTGGTGCTGTCACGTGATTAACATGTGATCGGCGGTTGCTTTTAAAGTGGGCACTGGCTATAGAATCTGGGGGTGAGTGCTGAAGTGTGAAGGGTAACATGAGCTGCATCAGAGCCTTGATGATGTGCGCAGACAGATAGAAAAACTAAAAACTGACAAATCCCCGGGTCCGGATGGAATCCATCCAAGGGTGCTGAAGGAACTAAAGGAGGAAATAGCGGAACTACTACAGCAAATTTGCAACCTATCTCTGAAAACAGGTGTGATTCCGGAGGATTGGAAGATAGCCAACGTTACGCCCATCTTTAAAAAGGGATCAAGAGGAGACCCGGGAAACTACAGACCGGTGAGTCTGACCTCTGTTCCGGGGAAAATGGCGGAAGCACTAATAAAAGAAAAAATTGATGAACATTTTGAAAAACACGAACTTCTGATAACCAGCCAACATGGTTTCTGCAGGGGGAGATCGTGTCTGACCAACTTATTGCACTTCTTCGAGGGAATTAACAAACAGATGGACAAAGGAGACCCCATAGACATCATATACCTAGATTTCCAGAAAGCCTTTGACAAGGTGCCTCATGAACGTCTACTCCGGAAACTGAAGAACCATGGGGTGGACGGAGACGTGCATAGATGGATCAGAAACTGGTTAGCGGGTAGGAAACAGAGGGTAGGGGTGAAGGGACACTACTCAGACTGGAGGAAGGTCACGAGTGGTGTTCCGCAGGGCTCAGTGCTCGGGCCGCTGCTATTTAATATATCATAAATGATCTAGAAACAGGAACAAAGAGTGAGATAATAAAATTTGCGGACGACACCAAACTATTTAGTGGAGCTCGGACAAAGGAGGACTGTGAAAAATTGCAAAGGGACTTGGACAAATTGGGAGAATGGGCAGAGAGATGGCAGATGAAGTTCAATGTTGAGAAATGTAAAGTATTGCATGTGGGAATCAGAAACCCGAGGCACAGCTATACGATGGGAGGGATGTTATTGAATGAGAGTACCCAAGAAAGGGACTTGGGGGTAATGGTGGACATGACAATGAAGCCGACGGCACAGTGCGCAGCGGCCGCCAAGAGAGCGAATAAAATGCTAGGGATAATCAAGAAGGGTATTACAACAAGAACGAAAGAAGTTATCCTGCCGCTGTACCGGGCAATGGTGCGTCCGCATCTTGAGTACTGCGTCCAGTATTGGTCACCATACCTTAAGAAGGATATGGTGTTACTCGAGAGAGTTCAGAGGAGAGCGACACGACTGATTAAGGGGATGGAAAGCCTTTCATACGCTGAGAGATTGGAGAAACTGGGTCTCTTTTCCCTGGAGAAGAGAAGACTTAGAGGGGATATGATAGAGACTTACAAGATCATGAAGGGCATAGAGAGAGTAGAGAGGGACAGATTCTTCAAACTTTCAGAACATAAAAAAACAAGAGGGCATTCGGAAAAGTTGAAAGGGGACAGATTCAAAACGAATGCTAGGAAGTTCTTCTTTACCCAACGTGTGGTGGACACCTGGAATGCGCTTCCAGAGGACGTTATAGGGCAGCGAACGGTACTGGGGTTTAAGAAAGGATTGGACAATTTCCTGCTGGAAAAGGGGATAGAGGGTATAGATAAAAGATTACTGCACAGGTCCTGGACCTGATGGGCCGCCGCGTGAGCGGACTGCTGGGCGCGATGGACCTCAGGTCTGACCCAGCGGAGGCATTTCTTATGTTCTTATGTTCTTAGATGTAAGAAGCAGCAGGGGGAATTTGTGCACCAATTTATTCTGGATGTTGTTACCAGGTAGAGAGCTTAATAGGGCAGAGGGCAGCCCTTATCAGTAAAAGAAGATGCAACAGATATGCAACAGCAAGGGAAAGTCTCACTGCCTTTCCCCAGCCCTTATTAGTTACATCAAGATATGCTGAACTACATTGGATTCTAGTATTGGTACTGAAAGCCCCTGGGGTGTCAGGATTGCACAGGCATGATTCAGGCCACATAAGTTTTGAAGATCTTAAAGGATGCTATGGAAGTGGAGGAACTTTCCAAAAGGCCAACCTGTACAGTATGTTGTCATCCTGGTAGTGAATATCCTAGGGTTTTAGGAAGTGAGAATTATGGTGCTGGTGCTGTTGGACTCATTAGTTCTGATATAAGCAAGCATCTAAATGCCCCTGGCAGTGCCATTGAATATCTGCTCTGACTACCCCTCCCCCCCCCAAAAAAAAAAAAAAAGTGCAGGAGGTGCTGGGAAAGAGCTTTTCTGTTATTTAATGGGGTTCCTTTCTATTTTGTCTATTTTTATATATTGTAAACTGCTTTGATTTATTTTTAATAAACAATCTTAGTTAGCACAGGCTGTAGCGCCATTGATAAGAAGCAGAGACCAGTATCCATCTGCTGCAGCTAAGACCCCTGCCTGAATTTCATTAGAAACAATTGAGGGCCACAGACCCATATCGGGCATAGTCCAAAGTCTGGCCAGACATGACCATAGTTGTCCACCATTTTCTTTCAAGCTCATCAATGGATATTTTTAATGGTAGATGATATCCTGAGTCCACATCATTCATTGCTAACATGATGCCTGATGAAAAGTTAGTGTTTCTAAAAAAAAGCAAAACAAGACAACCGCTTCTCTCTGTTTGGTTTTCCTCATTTTTATGTGATTGAAGGGAAAACTTAGTGCACTACTAAAGCAATTTCTGTCCATACCTGATCTGCACATGTAACTTAATTGTTTAATAATTGGCATTCATTAGAAATTAGGTGTACAACTTTGTGGGCGCATTCTATGAAGTGGTGTGCGTTACTTCTAGTGCATAAATCTCAAAAGGGGATGTGACCAGGGGAGGAGCATGGGCAGATCATGGTTGTTCCTAAAAGGTGCACTATTATAGAATTTGCCCAATATGCAAACAATTTAGGTGCAGATAGGTCTGATTTTCCTTGGCCTAAATAGGTGAGACTAAATTTTATGCCATGAACAGCTGCTGTGATTCTATATATAGCGACTGCCTGTTATGGAATTAGTGCAAAGTGCCATTCTGATTGGCGCCAATTTTTTAGATGCCATGTATAGAATTTGGGTCATAGGTTATAAAATATAATCTACATGAGTATTAGGATAATCTAGGCACAGACCTTACATGTGCTGGAAAGCAGATGCAAATGTCTATACCTGCAAGGTAGGTGTGACTTCTGTTTCACACACAATTATTTTATGAAGACATCTAGGCACCTATCGGGCTCATAATAAAAAAAACATAGCTGTCCAGAAAAGCGGTTTCAATTATCAGCACTTGGACATCCTAATCGCAAGGACGTCCAAATGCCAATAATTGAAACCGCCTTTCTGGACATCTAGCACGAGATGGGCGTGATAGAGGCATATTATGGGTGGGCTTTGGGTGTGTGTAAGGGCGAGTTAGACGTGGACATCTTGGAGCGATAATCAAACATTTTGCCCAAACTGACCAGATGACCACTGCATGCATCAAGGTAAGATAGTCCCACACTCCCCCCAGTATTCATTGACCCCCTTCCACCACACAAAAATGAGAACAAAAAGATGCATACCTGTCTAAAACAGCAGCTCCAGTATGGGGAAGCCTAGTAGAGCTGCACACAGGTATCTTAAGTAGCTTGGTGGGTGGGCTAGTGAATCATAGAGAGGAGGACCTAGGCCTATAAGCCACTCTAACCACTATATTTATAGTAGAAAGTGTGAGCCTACCCAAACCCTACTGTACTGCCATATAAGTGTCACCTGCAGCCATAAGTGCTATAGGAGTGGAACACAGGTAGGTTTTGGGGCACTCATGAAGTTCACAGCAGTGCCCTCTAAGGTGTTTCATTGATTTGTTAGGATATCTACATGGCTAACCCATTACTATGCTGGCCCCTCCCACATCCAAATGGTCTGCATTTGGATGTTTTCAACGTGAATGTTTTTCTGATTGAAAATGGGGTATAAAGTTAAATATTCCACTGGCCAAGATGTCTAAGTAGATGATTTTCAAAAACGTGGATAAGTATAAGGTGATGCATATTGGTAACAAAAATCCTATACACAAATACAGGATGTCCGGTGCTGTACTCGGAGAGACCCCCCCAGGAAAGAGACTTGGGAGAACTGGTCAACAAGTCAATGAAGCCGTCTGCGCAATGTGTGGCGGCAGCAAAAAGGGCAAACAGAATGCTAGGAATGATTAAGAAGGGGATCACAAACAGATCGGAGAAGGTTATCATGCTGCTGTATCGGGCCATGGTAAGCCCCCACCTGGAATACTGCATCCAGCACTGGTCGCCTTACTTGAAGAAGGACATAGTACTTCTCGAAAGGGTCCAGAGAAGAGCGACTAAAAGTGTTAAGGGGCTGGAGGAGTTGCCATACAGGGAGAGATGAGAGAAATTGGGCCTCTTCTCCCTTGAAAAAAGGAGACTGAGAGGGGACATGATCGAAACATTCAAGATTATGAAGGGAATAGACTTAGTAGATAAAGACAGGTTGTTCACCCTCTCCAAAGTAGAGAGATCGAGAGGGCACTCTCTAAAGTTGAAAGGGGATAGATTCCGTACAAACGTAAGGAAGTTCTTCTTCACCCAGAGAGTGGTAGAAATCTGGAATGCTCTTCTGAAGGTTGATATATGGGAAAACACCCTCCAGGGATTCAAGACAAAGTTAGACAAGTTCCTGCTGAACCAGAAAGTGCGCAGGTAAGGCTAGACTCAGGGCACTAGTCTTTGACCTAAGGGCTGCCGCGGGAGCAGACTGCTGGGCACGATGGACTACTGGTCTGACGCAGAAGTGGCAATTCTTATGTTCTTATATATATATATATATATATATATATATATATATATACACTAGTCGTTAAGCCCGTTACATTAACGGGTGCTAGAATATATGTGTGTCTGTCTGTCTGTGTTTCTTTATCTCTCTCTCCTTGGCCGCTGTCTGTGTCCTTCTGTCTCCCCCCCCCCCCCGAGCAAAGCTGTCTGTCTCCAGCACACTCCTCCCCCCAAAGCAGCCCCCTTTCCCTCTCCCTAACTGTCTCCATGGCCCTCTTCTGTCTTCCCCCCCAGAGCAAAGCTTTTTGCCCTAAGCATACCCCTACCCCCAAAAGCAGCCCCCTTTCCTTCTCCCTAACTGTCTCTCCATGGCCCCTTCTGTCTTCCCCCAGTGCAAAACTGTCTGTCCCCAGCATACCCCTCCCCTAAAGTAGCCCCCTTTCCCTCTCCCTGTCTCTCCATAGTCCCTTCTGTGTTCCACCCAGAGCAAACCTGTCTGTCCCCAGCACACCTCCTCCCCAAAGCAGCCCCCTTTTCCCTCTCCCTATTTCTCCATGGCCCCTTCTGTCTCCCCTCAGCACACCCCCTCCCCCAAAGCAGCTCCCTTTCCCTCTCCCTCTGGCCCCCTGTATTGATTCCCTTGCTTACCCTCCCTGCATCCCGGCGTCTTCTGGCCTGCTCCAGGCCGCGATCATGGTGGCCGGCCCCAGCGAGCATCACAGGCCGCTCCCCAACCCAGAAGCACGCTCCCTCCCGATGCGATCCCGTGTGTCAGAGGGAACGTGCCACCGAGGCCGGAAAACGGCCCGTGAGGCCCGCCAAAGCCGGCCACGATCGCAGGCTGCCCAGAAGAGAAGGATCAGTGGGAGCAGCAGCATCAGCGGTGAGCGAGGGCGGGAGGTGAGGTGCTTGCTTCCGGTTGGTGAGGAGCTTGCTTCGGATTGGTGAGTGAGGAGGGGAGTGGCCAGAGTGATCCCTGGCTGCGTTCTAAAATGGAACGCAGCCACGGATCAGAAGACACGGCGCCAGGGATCACGATTTTTCAAGAGCGCATGTGCGCTCTAGAGTTTTATTATATAGGATATATGGACATCCAGCAGTTTGACATTTGAAAATGGCCATTTCTTTTTCTCCAATTTTGGACATCCAGCTGGAAATGTCCAAGTTGGACTTAGACATTTTATTCAAAAATGCCCCTCCACGTCTATATAAAATAGTACTTAAGTAAAAATCTTCTCTCTTTAAATCAGGCATCCAGGAGTAAGATTATTTTCTTAGGGCCCGATTCTATATAAGTCACCTGAAAAAGCAGCACCAACCAACTAGCGCGGTGCTGAGTGTGATTCTGTAAAATTTATGTGCACCTTATAGAATCATGTTTAGTGCCACTATGCATCATAACTTTTAGGCACATCCATTTATGCCAGACTTTTCTTGGCCTAAATGCCTGCGCCTAGTTGTGTACACATCAGTGTATAACTTAAAAAAACTGCACACAATCCGCCCCTAACCATGCCCACGTTTGGATACGCACTTTGTGCTATGTATCTATCAAGTTGTTCGCATAACTTTCGATTAACTCTAATTAATGCCAATTACGAGCTGTTGCTAGTTATTGGTGCTAATTAGGTCTATTAATCAATTGTTGTGATCATACATCGGCTATGTGCACCGAAGTACACACACGACGTTTGTCACAATATACAGAATTTGGGAGTTGTAAATTTGTGTTGTACTGGCCACCTTCCAAATCTCATGTATTGTGGTCATTTTGAATGATGTGCAAGTTAGCAGTTTCGAAGTGGGGGTAATCATGTGTTCTTGGCACTTTGTTACTTGTCAGTTTGACCTGTTGCATCTTGTACACTTACAGTGATGTGTATGCCGCTTTATAGGGCAATGGTCAGACCACATTTGGAATACTGTGTCCAACATTGGTCTCCCAACCTAAAGAAGGATATAAAACTGCTGGAGAGGGTGCAGAGACGAGCAACGAAGCTAATAAATGGTATGGAGAACTTGGAATATGAGGAACGACTTAAGAAACTGGGACTGTTCTCCCTTGAGAAGAGGAGACTGCGAGGGGATATGATTGAGACTTTCAAAATACTGAAAGGCATTGACAAAATAGAGCAGGGAAAAAAATTATTTACATTGTCCAACGTGACACGGACAAGAGGACATGGACTGAAGCTAAGGGGGGACAAATCCAGGACAAATGTCAGGAAGTTCTGCCTCACGCAGCGAGTGGTGGACACCTGGAATGCTCTCCCAGAGGAGGTTATTGCGGAATCCACCGTTTTAGAATTTAAAAGCAAACTAGATGCACAGCTCCTTACGAGAAGCATAGAGGGATATGGTGACTAAAATTACGCCAGGTGTACACCTGGCTGGGCCTCTGCGTGTGCGGATCGCCGGACTTGATGGACCGAAGGTCTGATCCGGAGATGGCAGTTCTTATGTTCTTATGTATGGACATCTAAATCCCAATTTTATAAAGCCAGAGCATAAATGTCTAAATAGCAGCAGGGAATAGGAAGCAGACAAATTCTAGATGATTTCAGAAGAGGAATGAATTTCTATGTTTGCAAAGATAGATGGCTACCCAGCACATGTAGGTTACAGAAAAGTGCTCTGATTGAGCAGAACTCCACAAGAAGAATTAAGGATTGATCTCCCCCTCACCCCCACTCTCCCCCCAAAAAGCAAAACTGTCAAGGGATACTGGAATCTGTGACAGCTTGGGAAGATATGGATGTTCATATTACTAAAATGGGTGACACAGACATTCATGTCATAACACATGAATGTTTATGTTGCCATTTGATAACGTGGATGTTCATATGTTGTCACATTGCTGTCCATGTCTTAGCGCAGTGTTCTTCAACCACCGGTCCATGGACCAGTGCCAGTCCACAGAAATTTCCTGCCGGTCCACAGGGCCAGCACATGCATCAGGCCCAAAACAGTGTTCTTCAACCGCCGGTCCACAGTGCGATCGATGCGGTGTTATCTTCGAGCCAGCTCCCTCTTTCTAACTGATTCATTACACAAAGCCACGGGCAGTGGCTCCAACGGGCATCCTGCGCCTGAACCGGAAGCCTTCTCTCTGACGTTGCAACGTCAGAGGGAAGGCTTCCAGATGAGGCACAGGACGTGAAAGGTGCAATTAGTACTATTATGGGGCGGGTCTGGGGTGGAGATTGGGTACAGATGGGGGGATCTGGCCCACAACTTAGCCCAGTGTTCTTCAACCGCTGGTCCACGGACCGATGCCGGTCCACAGAATAATTCTTTTATTTCTGCCGGTCCATAGGTGTAAAAAGGTTGAAAAACGCTGTCTTAGCGCATAGATGTCCATTTTGGCATGTATTCTAGAACAGGCTCTATTGGCTATCCAGTTCTGAAATCCAGGTACACCTGTGGTGTACTGACCTGGACATCTCCATCCCGAGTAGGATGTCCTTTACAAAACACTGTTCTTTTTTAGTAGAAAATAGAAGATTTGCATAATAACTTTTTATAAAGAAGAGTCTGAAAGGCTATTTTGGTTTCAGGACATAAGCACAATAAACATTGAAAAAATACAAAATTGGGTGTATATCTAATATCCTTTTAAAATTAAACTAATAAATGCTTAGGGATCTAAGGTTTTGGGGCTGCCTCTGGCAAAAAAAAAATTTGGATTTTAAACCTTTTTTCACTTATAAAAATGTCCAGGGTTTTTGGTTGTTGTTGTTTTTTGGGGTTTGTTTTTTTTGTGAACTAATATGGTATATTCTCTTCCTATTTTAGAAATGCTGTAGCAGTCCAGGGTGTATTAAATGTTGACTCATTTCTTGGATGTTGAAGGCTCTCGTCCTTTCAGCAATACCAAGCTGTTTATCAAAATCCTTTCATACATGCTCTGTTGTGTATCATTGCTTCCAGAGTGTCTGCCAGTGATGGCCGTGCCCTGCCAGAAATAGCTTAGCCACAAGCATGTGAATGCTGCTGCCCTTAGCCCACTATCGCCAGCATACAGTGCACATTTCCACTTAAAGGTGCTTTATTGCTCTTGGGTAGCATTAATAAAAGAAGAATTAAGTATTTTGTATTTGCAGAGCTCTGAACAGTAGTATTGAAAACAAGTTGCCATGACAATAAGCTATAGCAAGCATTCTAATGCTTGCTGCAATATCCAATCACAAGGTGGTATTATTGTTTTAATATTCCACAGCCTATGGCATGTGTTTATAATGTGATTATGTCTTGAAGTGGTAGAATGCTTAAATGAGTTTGCTATATACTATTCATATCTGACAGAAAATGGATAATACAGTAATACAAATGACAAACAAATCTTGGATTCTGCTCTCTATTGCTGATTATTGCTGGTAGCCATTTCTTGCATTCATTCCAGCATTAGGCACCGATGCAATCACATGGAATCAGGAGTTATCATAATCCTAGAAAAATAGAGCTTGAAGGAGCATCAAGAAGTCATAGATGTACAGAAGACATGAAGGACACTTCAGTAGCTAGGCATCTAATGTTAGGTGGCAAGTGTGCAGGTATATTCTAGAACGATGGTTTCCAACCCTGTCCTGGAGGACCACCAGGCCAGTCAGGTTTTTGGGATAGCCCTAATGAATATGCATGAGAGAGATTTGCATATAATGGATGTGACAGGCATGCAAATCTGCTCCATGCATATTCATTAGGGCTATCCCAAAAACCTGATTGGCCTGGTGGTCCTCCAGGACAGGGTTGGGAACCACTGTTCTAGAATCACAGCACATATGTGCCTCAGAGATGCCAATAATCAGAAGTTATGTGCATAAGTGCTAGATGCTATTCTTTAATGTAGGTGCCAGTTGTATAGCGTGTAACTGTGAGGGGCATACAACTGGGCAAAGCATGGGCGAGTCATGAGCATATCGCCATACAATGTCCACAACTTACGGAATTCTCAGTTGTGCACATTGTGTGTGCCAACTTACACAAGCCATTGACTTATATAGGTGCACTGGTATTCTAGAACTGTTTCAGTTCTCCCTAAAGCCATTACGTGAGGGACCTTCAAAATGTTTCTGCTCTTTTATTTTTTTTAAAAACTTTTACGAAGGTGCGCAAGGGTTTTTAGCACACGCACAAAATTACCACATGCTATAGCACGTGGTAGCTGTAAATCTACCGCCTCCTAAAAAGGAAGCGATAGTGGCTAGCGCGCTTGGGAATTTAACGCATGCTATTGCGCGCATTAAGGCCCTAGCGCACCTTTGTAAAAGGAGCCCTAAATATCTCAAAAGCAAATTACATCACGTTCACCCTGTTTTGTGATACATTTTTCCCAGGGTCGTCCTAACTTTTTAATGCCATAATGAAACAATGCTTTTGGTTGAGCTTGCAAAAATATGAAAGTGCGGAAACTTTTTGAAGAGCCCTTGTAGAATTGTTCCAAGTTATAGAGGTCCAAATCAAGTTAGAATTTGTAATTTATCAACTTCACTTGGGGAAACTTGGGTAAAATGTGACAGATTCAATGTGGATTCACAAGAATCTGCTCTATTCTTCACAAATTTATACTAACTTGGGATATACATTTACTAGTGCATTCAGTTTGTTAGCATGCTTTAAAAAAATGCAGTATACACAAAATCAGTTAATGTGATTTAACCTATGAATTGATGTACGTTAAGTTAGAAAGTTTGAATGTGTGGTTTAAAAAAATCAACTGAAAAACACCCAAAATTGCAAGCATTTCTAATTTGCTGGTTTTTGTTGGGTTTTTTTTGGCCTGAGCATATCCTTAGTGCTACCTAATGCAGATTTGCCAAATATTTTTAGAAAGGTTTGTGAAGAAGCAGCATACCTGCTGTGAGTTCTCCTTGATTGACTCCCACAAAGTGATCATTGTGTTGACGTAACTCTCTCCAGTTATGGTTGTCTTGTGTGGCATGAACTCCAGAAGCAAAAGTCTTTCATCATCCCAGAAGACAGTTGCCATGACTTTGCCTGCAGAGTTTTTTGTTTAGAAATTTTTGGGGGTGGGGGATGACTTATGCTTCTACTGCATTGACTCCATTTGGACTCAGGATCTCTGTGAGAGACCCAAGTCTCACCTCTAATCACTAAACAATGAAAAAAAAATTAGTCTTCACAGAGCATCTCCAGGATCTTCTGGCCTTCTGACATGGCGTCGGCATTCTTAGAACTCAACTTGCAAACTTTCTGTACTCCTGCCCCGCGCTTAGCCCCTCCTCCCTCCCTGGATGGTTGTCTCAGATCTCGTGGCCAGGGGCGCACCCGGCATGCAGGAGCGAGCTTTTTCAGCTCCTGCCCGCCCCTGCACCGTTCCTTGAATGGCTGACACCAGTTCTTGCGAGTCCCGCAAGAACTGGTGGCAGCCATTCAAGAGTGGGACAGGGATGGGTGGGAGCTCAAAAAGCTTGCTCCTGTGTGTCAGGTGCATCCCTGGCTGCAAGATTTTAGGCAGCCATCCAGGAAGGGAGGAGGGGCTCAGCGCAGGGCAGGAGCGCAGAAAGATCACTCCTGCCTATACAATGACATTGAATATTGGGGGTGAGGGGGGTGGCTGCTAAAACTTAGTCGGCTATGTGATAATCAGGGCTAATTTTTTAGCAGTCAAAGAAAGACCAGCTATTGAAGTGGCCTAACTTAAGAGTTAAACTTAGCCAGCCACCCAGTGGCGTACCAAGGGGAGGGCGGTCCGCCCCAGGTGCACGCTCCAAGGGGGTGCACAGCCGGCCAGATCCGGAACCTCCTGCGCTGCTGCAAATGGCCCCTCAGCGCAGCTGCTGTACTTAGAGCAGAGTCGTCAGCCATGCTGAAGTGAACGAAGGTCCCGCGATGACTGCGCCGTCTACCGCCTCTATTCCGGAAGAGGTAAGTGACGGGGGGGGGGGGAGGTGGACCAGCAGCCACAGTCATCACGGGATCTTGCCGCAACTAACTGCGTCTGCCGGCCCAGCTCCCTCCGACGTCACTTACCTCTTCCATCCGGAGCAGAAACAGTCATTGCGGGATCTTTTGGGATCCAGAAAGAAAGGAGCATAGTAGGGTGGTGAAAGGAGGTCAGTGTGGCATGGAAGGGTGTGGAGGGTGAGAAAGGGAGTCAGGGTGGTATGGAATCATGGTGAAAGGTGACAAAGGGGAGTCAGGGTGGTATGGATTTGTGAAGGGTGACAAAGGAGGTCATGGTATGGAAGGGTGTGGAGGGTGACAAAGGGGGTCAGGGTGGTATGGAATCATGGTGAGGAGTGACAAAGGGCGGTCAGGGTGATATGGAATCATGGTGAAGGGTGACAAAGGGGGGTCAGGGTGATATGGAATCATGGTGAAGTATGAGAAAGGGGGTCAGGCTGGTATGGAATCATGGTGAAGGGTGAGAAAGGGGGTCAGTGTGGTATGGAATCATGGTGAAGGGTGAGAAAGGGGGTCAGGGTGGTATGGAAGCGTGGTGGAGGGAGAGAAAGGGGCAGATGCTGATGGAATTGCAGGGAAAGAGACATAAGGGGGAAGGATACTGCATGGAATTGGGTTGGAGGGAGAGAAAGGGGGCAGATGCTGATGGAAGTGGGGGGAAGGGAGAGGACAGAGTAAAATGCCAGACCATGTGGGTGTGGGAGAGAGAAGGGAAGAAGAGGAGAGGAGAGATGCCAGACCATTGGAGGAGGGAAGGGAAGAAGATGGATGCCAAACTAATGGGGTTGAAGGGAAAAATAGAAGGGGGATGCATAAAGTTTCTAGAACAGGAATAGAAAGAGAGAAGATGCCATATAGAAGGGGCAGATAGAGGATAGACAGTGGATGAAAGGAAGAGAGTGACAAAAAGATGAGGAAAGCAGAAACCAGAGAAGACAAGGTCGAAAAAATATTCTATTTATTTATTTATTTATTGCTTTAGGTGAGATGCATCGCTGTTTCTGTGATGTTGCATTGTATGGAGTCCAGCTTCTTAGTGCTTCAGTTTAACCTATGTCTACGTATTTTTATTCTATCTCCCCATTTACAAAACTGTAGAGTGTTTTTTAGCTTTGGCATCTGAGCTGTTACCACCATGGCTAAAAACCACACTACAGTTTTGTAAAAGGAGGAGGAGTTAGTTTGTGATTACATACTAGGCAAAGGTGTTTTCTGTGTTCTGTGTGTTCGAAAAGACATGGTTTTCTTTTAGGATTGACTGTGTAGGATTGATTTGTACTAGTCTGGCTTGTTTAGTTTTACAATGGGTTTATTGATGTACTGCTCACTGCAGTATGTAAGATGCTGCCTTTTCCTAGATATTCATTTGTGACATGTGGATTGTTACTAAAAACCATGTTTTTCATACAGATGGGGGGGGTCAAAAAATGATGGGCCCCGGGTGTCACATATGCTAGGTATGCCACTGCAGCCACCATCTAAATATTAGTGGCTAGCTGGTTGTCTTATTTTTATTTATTTATTTAAAAAATTTATCAACCGCCTATTCCTAGGTGGCATTACAAAGGTAACATACACAAATGAAACAGACAAAACTTACAGCAGGTTAAAGTCAACTGAACACTATTTAATTGGCCAGGAGCCATTCCTGGCTGGTTAGATAATGTTGAATATCGGGCGGTTTATATGTATTAAAGATACATTAATGCACAGAAAAAATGGTGAGATTATAATAGTAATAAAAGCAGGTTTTCTACTTTGAAGTATGATTGAGGTTTCAATTCTTCTCACTCTGTAGTCACTCATCTCTCATAAACATTCAGTTCCCATGAAAAATAAGCCACATAAGAACTACTAGTGGAGGGAGAGACTGTTTTAAAGGTAAGGCCCTTTGCCCTAAGGAAGAGAGTTTAAATTTCACTAGAGGGCTGTTATGTTCAGTGTGGTGGAGGAGGGAAACTAGAGCAGGGTTCTTATGCTCAAATGTGGAAGACAGTGTGTGGAAAGGGGAATGGCTGAAAACTCACTTTGGGCTTCCAAATTGTCCAACTTTGGTTAAATATATTTACAGTGCTACAGACAGATGATAGCTTGTACCAAAAGGGGCCCATATTCTTTGATCTGCAGAGTGTCTTTTGTAAATATGCTAACTATGCTTAACTGTAATTACCAAGAAAAGTGAACCACATCTGTTTGGTCACAAAGTAGAACATAGAAAGCAGGTTAAATTAGCATAGAGTTGAAGCTTGTCAGCAGTAACATAATCATCAAGGCTTCAACATATTTTCCAGTAGAAATGAAATAGCTTTGAAAGAGCAAAAGAATGAGATTCTTATTCTGGAACTGGTCTGTAGTAGTC
This sequence comes from Geotrypetes seraphini, assembly GCF_902459505.1. Lineage (NCBI taxonomy): Eukaryota > Metazoa > Chordata > Amphibia > Gymnophiona > Dermophiidae > Geotrypetes > Geotrypetes seraphini. The sequence continues at coordinate 138,080,725 of NC_047085.1, forward strand.
TCTTGTCTGATCTTTTATGTATCTCTATCTCTAGTTAGATTTTATCTATTTGTTTATTTATTCAATTTTCTATACCGATCTCTCAGGAGAGCTCAGAATGGTTTACGTGACTTTGGTTCATGGACTCTAGCATGTCGGTTGTCTCAAGCTCTCAATCCCTTATCCCGAAGTATCACCGTCACCTCACCTTTTTGCCAATCTCTACAGTCGTGGATGGATCCAACAGATCTATCCAGAGGGTTTGTTGTTTCACATCGCAGCGCAAAGTTTCTCTTCACAGCGCACACACGCGTCGGTAAGGTAAGGGGACGCATTGGGGGGATTGCACTTCCCCACAATTGCCATGCTTCGGTTCCTCTTCTTCCTTCCTTCCTCCCCCCCCCCCCCCCCGCGGGACCCTGCGGCACCATCAACTCTTACTCCCTCTAATGTCGGCCCTGCAGCTCCAGACTTCCTCGCACCTTCTCCCCTCCCCCTTTGGATCGCTATTATTTTAAATGTTATAGCCGCGGAGCTGTATCCATCAGTGGAGATGTCTAACCTCGGCCTGCCCCGGAACTCTTACTGCAACAGTGACTTCCTGTTCCTGCCTAGACGGGCGTCTGCTGCAGTAAGAGTTCCGGGGCAGGCCGAGGTTAGACATCTCCACTGATGGATACAGCTCCGCGGCTATAACATTTAAAATAATAGCGATCCAAAGGGGGAGGGGAGAAGGTGCGAGGAAGTCTGGAGCTGCAGGGCCGACATTAGAGGGAGTAAGAGTTGATGGTGCCGCAGGGTCCCGCGGGGGGGGGGGAGGAAGGAAGGAAGAAGAGGAACCGAAGCATGGCAATTGTGGGGAAGTGCAGAGCTGCAGGGAAGAGTGTTGCGGTACCCAGCTGGAGGGAGAAGGAAGATGAGGGAGGGAATTAAAGGAGATGCCAGGGCTTGGAGCGTAGGAGGAAGGTATGCCAGTCTAAGGGAAAAGGAAGGGGGAGATGTGAGAGCATGGAGGGGGAGCGAAAGATGGAAGAAAAGGAAAGGAGAGAGATGCCAGAGAATCAGGGAAGGGGAGATACCAGACTATGAGGAGAGGTGTGGGAGAGGGAAGGCGAGGAGAGAGATGCCAGACCAATGGGGTGAAAGGAGAGATGGAAGGGGGAGGCATACAGTTTCTGGAAGGGGCATAGAAGGAGAGAAGATGCCATATAGGGGAAGAGAGACGGCAGACAGTGGATGGAAGGAAGAGAGTTACAAGAAGATGAGGAAAGGAGAAACCACAGAAGACAAAGGTAGAAAAAAATTTCTATTTATTTATTGCTTTAGGAGACATGTGTCACTGTTTCTGTGAAGCATTGTATGCAGAGTCCAGCTTCTTGCTGGTTCAATTTAACCTTTGTCTATGTATTTTTATTTTATCCCCCCTTTTACAAAACTGTGAAGCGTTTTTAGCACCAGCCTTGGTGGTAGCAGCTCTGATGCTCAGAATTTTATGAGCATCAGAGCTGTTACCTCCGTAGCTAAAATCCACACTACAGTTTTGTAAAAGAGGGAGGGGTTAGTTTGTGATTACATATTCCTTACTAGGCGAAGGTGTTTTCTGTGTTCTGTGTGTTCGAAAGACATGGTTTTCTGTTAGGATTGACGGTGTAGGATTGATCTGTGCTGGTCTGGCTTGTTTAGTTTTACAATGGGTGTATTGATGTACTGCTCACTGCAATATGTAAGATGCTGCCTTTTCCTAGGTACTCATGTGTGACGTGTGGTTTGTTACTAAAAATCATGTTTTTCTTACAGATGGGGGGGGGTGCCAAAAAATGATGGGCCCCGGATGTTACATATGCTAGGTACGCCACTGTATGTAAAGATACCAGAAAGCTGGCGTAGCAAAAACTTCTAAGTTTTGAGTATTTAACCCTCCCACAATCTCACGGGCACTCGTTTCAAGTTTATTGAGATTTTGATTTAAACGCAATATCAAATATTTTCAATGCGTATAACAAAAATAAATTTGGGGAAATAAATAAAACCATTTGAACCAGTGTTCCCGCTAAGCTGCGCTGGCGTGCGCTGGTGCACAAAATATTACATCGCAGCGCACACGTTTCTCGTCACAGCGCACGATCGGAAGAGGCGTACGGCAGATGGCAGGGCGGCGAGAGGAGAATCGGGCGAGTTGGCTCATAACTTGCTGGCGCCCGATATTTTTGGCTCACGGTGAAAAAAGTTTGCTCACAACACCCGCCCGCTTAGAGGGAACACTGGTGCTCACCATGGTCGCATACATTGGTGCTTGGGGAGCTTACCTGGACAGTCTCAGGACACAAGGTCAATGATCTGCTCA